>NW_027526203.1:349640917-349996707 GCF_048455015.1 Haemaphysalis longicornis | reverse complement strand
TTGAGAGAGTTATGCTCCCCCCCCCCCCCCCTTCGCCCTCCCAGCGGATGCCATAATTGGTAAGTTTTGGGCTAGGTTTCTCTGCTGCGGCGTAGCTTGTCTACCTGTAAGAATGCACCGCTGTCCGGCCGCAGCACCGCAAGTCTTGCTGGCAGCGGCACTGCGCAAGCACGTATACACTGATTGCATCTCACGCAACGCCTGTTTTGTTCATTTGTTGTAGTCATGCAGCATTAAGAGCGAGATTTTTTTTTTTTTTTTTGCGTGGGCGAGAAATAAACGATTTATTTGTTCGAGTTAATTTAAGGAAGAGTATTATCGCAAGACGCCGTCGCAGAAGCGTATCGAGGAAGGTACGCGAGTCACATGAGAAACAGAATAGGAGACCTTGCATAGGGGAACGCGGAAGGCAACTTATCTGCAAAGTCCGTTCTCAGTTCTTCAGTTTTTGTGATCGCGATGAGGAAAGAAAACCAGAATATTCTCCCCATAAAAAAAGAAGTGACGAGTTCGCTGATTGCAACGAGCAGGGGTCACGTACACGAGTAAATTTAAGGCCAGGTTCAGACTGTTGACGCAACTGTCGGAATATTTTCAAATAATGACGCCGTCTGACGCCTCAGCCAGCTGAACAGCGTGAAGCGCCGTTATTATGTTTGTAGCTTACAATACGTGTTGCGTCAGTAGCCTGAAACATGTCATATGCGAGGAAGGGATCGATATAGCTCCGCGCGTTTCGTGAATTCAAAGCGCAGCACGGCAGCTTACGAGAGTACGCCTGTACACTGGCAGGAGCACAAACATTTGCACAAAGGCTCGATGCACTTACGTTGTACGCCGTTTGCGCCAGGTAGTATAGGCTTCCCTCAGCCGCTGGTTTCCCTCGCGACGGCACGATCTGCTTGCTGAGCTCGTACTTACCTCTTTTGCGGTCGCGCGAAAATAAATACAGTGCCTGCGCGATGCTAAGGCTCGCTTTTTAAAGCGAAGCTTTCATTGTCTCACCCATGGTGTATTGCGCGTCAAAACCGAACTGCAGGAAAGGCAACTTTCTCTGACGATTACGATGAGGGTGGGTGTTTTGGGCTGTTCGCACTTATAAAAAAATTGGCCGTGATAGGCTCTGCCTGCTAGTTGTGGGCGCCCTTTGGATGGCTTAAAGTATTTTGGGAAACGCGCGACACCAATGTTTTTCCGCTGCATCAAGCGAATGCTGGTTTTGTGCAGTCTAAACCGTGAATGATTCTCCAACTGCTTGCTGGGCCCATGGAGTGCCGGGGAAACGCTCTTCCTGAATGTATTTACATGTAGTCAATTATTAAACTATCTTGGAAACAAAGGAAGCAGCGCACCGCAGACCTCTAGTTGTAGTGCCAACTGCTGCTGCTTGGCGGCGTAAAGAAGGGATGAAAAACAGCTTTGAGGGCCCGCAGAATACATAAAACTCACAAGGGCTAATTTGCGATATCCACGCGCTCTTCTTTCTTGTGCATTAGCAAGTTGCGCAGTGCAGTCCAAATTATACCTATGCTTCGATGTTCACGTACCGGTACACCGGTACATGCAATTTTATGTGTCATGTATATATATATAATATATATATATATATATATATATATATATATATATATATATATATATATACAAGACACATAAAATCCAGGTATAAGTATACTTATACCTGGATGAGCCGCCATGCAGGTAAGCGGGGTGCACGTCATAATATAGTGTGCCGCTTGAGCGCATGGCGGAATGCAGATACAGGTACGCTGCAGAGGCTGCAGTGCGCATTTCTGTACAATATAACGTCATCAGGGAATACAGGTCAGAGGCAAAGTGTTCTTCGTCTGGTGCCTTTTTTCCCCCCTTGACCGTTGACGGCCGGTTGTTCCCTCTGGGTGGTCAGACAGTGCAACACATGCTGAGAAGCATCTATGTGCGCTTCGCCTTCATCCGCTGAGCCGCACTTCGTTTCAGATCTACACTGTCCCTCCTTGCTTGCGAAAAACTGATTAAAGAAAGAAACATGCGGAGTGCGACATTTGCTCAATCACCCTTGTGTACCCTTTCATCGAGACAGTTTCTTGCCGTACCCGGGAAGGTACTTGAGAAAAAGCGCCTGGAAGGAAGCGCCCAGGTCTTGGAAGGGGCGGATGGAGAGCTCATTTCAATGCCTAGCACGACTGTAGGAAAATGAGGAACTCTTTGTTTTAAGTCCTTCGTGAGGGAAGGGGGGGGGGGGGGGGGAGGAGGCGTTACGGGGCGAAGACTAGCGTCAGCTCGGTAGAGGTATGCCCATTTCGACCCTCCGGACGCTTTCACATTACGCTCGGCTGTGGAGATCTTGTCGCTCGCTCTCTCGAGCCACTTCTCCTCTCGTGGCTTCCGGTTTCTTCAAGCATTTTTGCGGCCATTCTTATAATAGCACGATCTCGCGCCTGGAATACAAGCGGGACAAAAAAAAAACAGAAATGAATGACGAAACTACGAACGCCCGTTCATAAACTTAAACGCTCGGGTGCGAATTGAAAGCGTGAAGGAGAACAGAAAGGAATAACGGGTTGTGGAACGAGAAGATGAGAGTGAAGAGTCGTTCCGAAGATTGCTTTCACGCGGCTGTTAATGCGCTTCGCTGAGTGCTCCTGATAATTTTCCTCCCGGAGTTCGACCGCTCCTATTTTTTGCACTACTCGGCTTTTCCTTCTGGATTGCGCTGCAGGCCGCCCACCCAACCTCCGCACAAACCCCCGCGCGCGTGGGCCCGCGTGTACCGTTGCTGTTAACTGAAGGGGCAGTGTAAGATGTGACCAAGGTACGCGCCCTGCTTCGTATACGGATTGCTACACGCCTTCTAAGTACGGATTGCTATGCAGACGTCGCTTTTTATTTATTTATTTATTTATTTATTTATTTATTTATTTATTTATTTATTTATTTATTTATTTATTTATTTATTTATTTATTTATTTATTTATTTATTTATTTCAAGTACCTACATCGCCCATTGGGCATTGTTGTAGGGGGGTTACAGTAGAAAATAGAATACAAACAGCAAAATTGTAACCGAACTAAAATCATGCATAACATTATACATGAGAAATATAAGCACTTGCAGTACAGCATTGTAACAACAGTACAAAACACAAGATTATACAACGAAAGCAGTAATTATACATATCAAAAATCACCAACCACGAGAAGTACAAAGCCAACGTTAAATATATGGGCTATTTCAGCAACTCAAAATGCTGCTTCAATGGCTTTTAGGAAATTAGAATCAGATAATATTGGTATTTTTAGCGCATTCCAGTCGCTAATAGAGTTTGGAAAGAAAGACTATTTAAGGACATTCAATCGACAGGTATATTCTTTAATTTTATATAAGTGATCTTTCCGTTCGGACATATAACTAGGCGTCTTTAAATACCGCTCTTTATTTATTCCAGTCTTACCATGATATATATTATAAAGATATATGTGACTCGTTTACACTGCTTGTGTGTTTAGTTTACACTGTTTCTGTTTACACTGCCTGTCTGTTGCAAAAAAAAAAAAACATTTTTTTGACCAAACCCTCGTATGTTCGCGCTCAAACTTTGCACGCAAGTCAAATTTGAGGGTCTATACCTTGTTGTTTTCCCAAAAATCCTTGACGGAACTTACCTGGTCAGTTCTAAATTGAATAAAGACGATTTGCGCCTATGGAAACGGCGGTGGCAGTTACGGGGAAATCACTACCCGCGCCGCTGACGTGAAGAACAGGGATGTGGCAGAGGTCTTTCTGTATTTCTGTTTGGTTTTACTCGTGAGTGTATATGACCTCATTGAAGGATCCTCTTGCGGGTGCTTGAGCACAGGGCTGTGCGCCAGAAGTTCGTCGTATGCAGAGAAAGGAAACAAGAACGGGTCCTTGTCGGCGGGATCCTGCAGCTTAACGGCGTGCTAAAAAGACCGACGTGCAAAGGAAGTGCCGTCAAGAACAACGTGAGTCTACCGATGGGGGCCGCCGTTAAACGGCAAGCCCCGGCAGAACATGCCTCCCAATGGATTCGGAGTAGATGTGCCCCGGGCACCCCTGCAGAGCTCGACTAGCGACAGCACGAGTTTCCCGTCCTTCCCGGCAGACAGCGTGGAGTGGAAGGCGAGACGAGAGCAGTGGCCCGAAATTCGAAGCTCTGTGGGCAACAGGGATATGCACCGGTCTCCGTCCTCGGAGGGGACAATCCAGGGAGCGGTGGCCGAATTCGCTGAAATGACGACCGTCCTTTTGAAATGACGTTGTGTTGGCGAGAGAAGTGCGTGCTTTATTTTCTTGGTTCTGGAGCATGCGGGGGCCGAAAGCAAACACGGAGCGCTTCTCCCAAAGGAAAGCAAAGGGCGGCCCGAAGCGACGCACACGCGGTCGCGTTGATGCATGCTTCCTGACCCAATTACGTTGTCTGAAGAAATCATTCCTAGTCAGGGCATCCTGTCCTCGTCCTTCTCTACTTTACAATCCCGACCGAGTAGTTTTCCATCAAGAATAAGAAGATAATACATTCAGGCTCTCGTACGTTTTTTGTATCGAGGTTGAAGGCCAAGGGAGGACGATTGTGTATCGCAGGGCAGCGTTCTCCAACACTGGCCACCGGCCAGTCAAGTAGGCGAAATAAATTAGCCTCGGATGCTAGCGTTTGTACGTAAGCGACAGCGGTTGTACGTTGAAGGCCAGTGTCATGAGGTTGGGCCAGTAGTAAACGTGCCTTTTTTACCGATATCGAAAATTGCGGCGTAAGAATCTAAATATTTCGAATTTCGACACGCTTTGCAGCGGAGCAGGAATGGGTGCGGCCATTTTTCGCTAAAAGTTAAAAAGTAAGCTGGACATTTTTTTTCCTCGTCGCATTGTGCGTAACTTCTTGTCATATGCCCATGCGTTCTACGAAGCGCGTGATACCTCAGCCATCAGCCAGGCTGCAGCTGTTGGCGCCGCTTCTCCTCTCAGGCCTGTCCGACATGCCGGCGGCGGCTCTGGGTAGCCTCCGCGCGCCACTGAAGTGCGCCAAGCGTCCATCGGGCCGAGATTAGCGGGGCACAAGGACGCGCGTCTGGAAAGCGTCCTGGATGGCCTAGCCACTGCCCTAGATCTGCTTAGCCACAGCGCACTTGAATGACCCGTGCGTGCCACCAACGGAGCGGATTCTGCGAGCACACCCAGAGAGAGACGGTTACTTATTGGAGAGATTAGCTCCAACGCAAAGAGGAGCTACACAATTCCCAGTATAGGATGCGCCGCGAAGAATGTCTCTACGGAGGCGTTGCGCCATGAAAAATGCCGTTTAGTGTACGTCATATGACACTGGAGTTATAACGACGGGGCCACTCGGGCTGTGTCATTGTTTAGTTAGTTCCGTTGACCGCACGGGTGGGCCACTCAGGTTCCTTGGGTTTAATGAGACCCACGGCACCATGTAAGGGGTAGCGAAGGAAACCCCAACGTCAGGGTCAGAGTAGCGAGAAGAAGGACTTTTTTGGTCGGCTGGGTTTGCGTACTTCTTTCAATCGAGTGTATCAATGAAATAAAAAAAGGCAATTGTAAGCATTGAAGCCTATAAATGTAACCAGAATTCAGTGCTTCCATCAGGCATGCACAGCTAGGCATTGGGTTTTATGTTCGGTCGTGAACACGCCGTCGCATGGCTTTGTTAGTATTCGTTGTTATATATAGGATAGGCCAGTGGACTTGCGCGTTGCCTGCCTTGAGCCAGCGTTCTGGCGTTTGAAAAGTAGAATCGTGGGGCTTTGCTTATTTTCTTTCTTTTCATTTCTGCCCCCCCCCCCCCCCCCGCCCCCCGGTTCTTCTTTTGTTCTTTTTTTTTACGTGCTTGTATTACCAGCCTTGGTCCGCACGAAGGCCAAAATCTTGGTGGGCGAAGTTGGGCGGAGAACTTTATATCAGACTATTTTTGAACTGTTTCTCGGAGGCCGTTATCGATAACAGCTTTTCCGCCCGTACTCTACCGCTGTCTATCTGGAGTCTGCGTAGCATAAATAGTGCACAAAAGAGGCAGCCTGAACTATATCGAGGTATAGCGTAGAAAGGGCGAGCTGTTTTGACACCTCGCAAAGAGGAATGGCTCCATTTTAAATGAAGTCGGGCAGAGAGCGGAAAACAAATACTGCGAGGAGGGGCTGCTTCCAGGCGGCTCCACTGGCGGTTGCCTATCGGGCTCTTACCGCGACTCGCCCTAGGCAGCCGCTGCGCGAGGCAGGCTCCGAATCGTTGGCCGCCGGCATTCGCGCGCTTTTCCCTCCCACGTAAACAACAGCAAGAAAGGAGCCCACACCGACGCCCAGTTTGAGCAGTATATAAGACGCGGCGAGAGATTAAGGTCGTCGATTATGAAAAGTCAATCCGGTCGCCGCTAGCTCGTTTCCCCCGCTCAATGGCTTTTCGGCGCTCGGCCGCCGGAATGAGGGGTACGCCTTCTCCTTATGCGCTCGCGCTCCGTTGATCGCAGGCGCACAGGGCGTGCGGGTAGCGCGCTGGGCTGCCTCCTTCCCACTACGCCGCTGGCAGCGCACTCTCCTCTCTCCGACGCACGTGGTGTCTCTTGCCACCGGTGATCGCATTGATTCCTTACCCGTGCTGCTGCTTGCTGCCCGATACAGCACTTGTCAACGGCCGAGAAAGTAAGCACTGGGAAAGTTTACACAGCGCTCCAGAGAAAACGGAGCCTGGTACACAGCTGTATTTCACAGCGTACCTCCTAGATAAGGAGAAGGCCTGCCTGTAAGCCCACTGCTAGTAAGCCACGCTGCATATGACTGGTCGTGTTAAAGGGAACGTCAAACAGCATTACCATGTTGGCGCCCAAATTAAGGCGCGTCTGGCGGATCACGTGGCCGGGACAACCGGGGGAAAGGAGGTGTCCAACATCCCGTTTGAGGTGATGGTGTTGGCTAACTGCTCCCTTCCCAGTTGCCGGGGGAAAGGGAGAGGCGAGGACAAATGTTTTGCTGGTGTCTTCACAGAGTCTTATAAATAAAAGAAGGCCGAGGGGTGTGGCAAGGCAGAAACACGGAGTTTTTGACGCGGACAGAGTGCCGTGACTGAGCTCCCGCTTAGGCTGTCATGCCAGGAATAAAATATTCACACTGCAACCCACTTTTATGCGCGTTAAATGTTTTTAAATCTATCGGTTTTTTTTGTTCGCTTCATTTTCGTTATGTAGGTATGATCACGGCGGGAGAATTCGTTCCGTAAACGATACACGATGTTCTCATGTTTCGCACTGCTTAGTGGTTCCCCACTGAGCATTGTTTCTGCACCTGTGCGGTGTGCCAGCCTGCGCGGGTACTTCCCTTGACAGCGTCTTTCCTCAGCTTCTCCTGCTTGAGAGTACAGCCTCTCTCTCCTTTGTCTTCATGTTGACCCCCCCCCCCCATAACTCCCTTTTCTTTATGCGAAGAACGGTAGGGATAATTCGCCCTATAAAAACGCGGGGGGGGGGGGGAGGAAGGAGGTGATGGGGATTCGTTACCCGCCAGGTCGGGAATGGCAAAGCACTTGCGAAAGTAGAGTGTCGCAAGAAAAAAAAAGGCAAGGAAGCAACGGGACACACTTGTACTCGCTTGCCTCCCCCCCCCCCCCCCTTTCCTTTTTTTTTTTTTTTTTTTTGCGTTCACTATTAAAAAAAAGGAAGAAGGAGTAGGAGTCGGCGGCTTGCGCGAGCGAGGGTGGCGGGCGGAAGAATGGCGAGCCGGGGCGAGCGGCGGCGGCCCTGGAAAACAACTGGGGCTGCGCAGAGGTCGCTTGCGGGTGACAACACTTTATCGCCCTGCCATCGCATTCTTTTCGCATTAATCTCAGAACACCCCCTCCCTCCGCTCGTCTCTCGGGCCGTCTCTGCTGCTCGTTTTACGCACTCTGGGCGGCTGCATATAGCACTCTCGAAAGTAATGATTCGAGCCGAAAGTGGATTCACGCTATCGCATCGACGGAAGGCCCGCCCGGAAAGGGCCCTCGCGCGTCGCAACTGCAGGCAGCGCGCGGGCTTCGAGCGTTGTTCCCCCCCACCATACACAAACTATTTTCTCAACAGCTTCGCTGTTAAAACTGACGATTATAACAGGCACCACGGTGCTGACTGCATTCGCCGTGATGACACGTTTGGATACGTTTAAGGTTGGACAAAGGAAGTGATCTTTAGAGCAAAATCTACCCTTTGGCGTTTTGCTTATTCGATGGCTAAATGCAGCAGAGAAGAGGATAAATTATTCGTGCGGGAACTCAGCGCGGAATACTTTAAGATCACGAGATGGGTCTGTGGAATCGCAATTGTCAAATAATATTGGCGAGTTCGATTCCCCGGAGCTACTCGTGTGCTATGAGGCGCACCGCATATTGAAGCCCGGCAGAGCAATTTAGCCCACCTGGGGATCCTTGCGTGCGTCTAAATGGAAGTTTTCGTTTTTATTTACATCAGAAAAAACGGACTCCGGGTGCGGCGATCGAACCCGCATCCTTGTGGTCAGCAACCCACGGCTCGTGCACGGAGCAGCTTTTGAGGTTTACACTTTGCAAGTAATTACGCTCCCCAGGTGTGCAATCTTTTTAAAGAAAAGTATTAAATGCACTATGTATGCACATACGGGTGCTGGCCTTCGCCGTTGCGCAGTTTCGCAGTCTTGCGGCCCGATTGTTGTCATTACACAGTCGCAGCGGCGGAAAGGCAAAGTCGATGTTTCATGTCGCCTGCAGGCTGCCGAAAATGTGACATTTAGTTTGCTCTCTTCTCTCGCATGCCTTTGTAATATTGGTGTGCATATCTTTCCTCATGTTGTGACGACGAGAAGAGCGTGGATAGTGTTGTGACTGATCGGAAGGGGAAAGTGCGTGAGAGTTGCACAGTTGATGGTGCGTCAAAGACAAAAGCCCCGAATGGCGTTGACCGCGCATTATTACTGCGGATGGCCAAACCGTTTCGTCGTGAACCGGTAACCGTTATTTCTTTTTCGGTTCAGTTCCGGCTCGGGTTCAGCGGGCTCAAAAAAATGGTTGGGGTTCGGGTTCAGTTCCGACAAAAATACCGGTTCGGTTCCGATTCGACACCATAACACATACATACATACATACATACATACATACATACATACATACATACATACATACATACATACATACATACATACATACATACATACATACATACATACATACATACATACATACATACATACATACATACATACATACATACACCCGCCGTGGTGGCTCAGTGGAAAAGGCGTTCTGCTGCTGAGCACGAGATCGCGGGTTCGATTCCCGGCCGCGGCGGCCGCTTTTCTGATGGAGGCGAAAAGCAAAAACGCTCGTGTGTACGAGATTTCGACGCACGTTAAAGATCCCCAGGTGGTCCAAATTAATCCGGCGCCCTCCACTACGGCGCGCCTCATCGCCTGCGTTGCGTCGGCGCGTTAAACCCCACAATCAATCAATCAATCAACATACATACATACATACATACATACATACATACATACATACATACATACATACATACATACATACATACATACATACATACATACATACATACACAATAATATGGTTAGGAAGAGGGGCTGGTTGAGGAAATACAGAAATGAAGGCCGGCAGTCAACTACAACGCCAAGGGGTGCATAGGGGACTGGTATTGTTAGGCCTTATTTTTTACTAAGATTAGTGAATTAACAATATTTAAAAAAAAATGTATATAGGAAAGAAAGTGAAGGAAAATTCTCGTCGAGACTCGAGAGTGGGGACCGAACTCACGCCTTCCGATTAGATCTGGATGCCTTATGTATGACAAGGCATCCGAGATGTATGATAAGGCATCGTAGGAAATAATGTGTGATACATGTGAGCACGTGATATCAAACGTTAAACCTGCCCTTGTTGCCCATTCCGGTGAACGCCTGAAGCGATGCGATGCGATGATGCGATGAGGTTTTGGGGGAGGGGTGGGGGGGTGGGGGGGGGGAGGGGCGAAACTGTCTGGCGTGGGGTGCCGACACCTTATCAGGCCCGAGGGGTAGGGGAGGGGGATATGAAAGGAGGGGATTGCAGGAAGTACTAGGAAAAAAAATTTAATTAGGATAGAGGGTAGAGTGTTCGAATTTGGGAAGGGCGGCAACTGCGAAGCGATTGCGCGCAGGAAGAAACGCCGAGCGGAAAGGGTGCCGTAAAGGCGAAGGAAGGAGCAACGGCGGCTAGAGAAGCGTCTGCCTCTCAC
The DNA here is from genome assembly GCF_048455015.1 of Haemaphysalis longicornis. Classification (NCBI taxonomy): domain Eukaryota; kingdom Metazoa; phylum Arthropoda; class Arachnida; order Ixodida; family Ixodidae; genus Haemaphysalis; species Haemaphysalis longicornis. Next base: position 349,986,451 of record NW_027526203.1, on the reverse strand, counting down.
CACGCCATTTGGAGTTGTGTACATGCATGGTGGGGAACAGCGCAAGAGAAGGTGACTATTGAGATGGCGAAACGAATCAAACAGGACAAGCACCGTTCCTGTTTACACAAGTCCCCATTTATGCACGTCACCGCGTATTTTCGTTTTTGTTTTTTGTGTTTTGTATGCCTTAATTTTGTCATTTTGTTCAGTTCTTTCCCTGAAAAAAAAAAAAAAACTACTTTAACAAGAAACCTGTCAACCGCGACTTGTCTGCGTGTGGTTGAGCCTCAGGCGCCGACTGCATTATTCATCAGCTGAGGTCTATATATTGCATCGCCTGGAGTCACGCGGCAGCCTCGAGATTTGATGCCACGCCTGGCGTTTTTGCCAACGATAATTATCCATCAGCGCCCCGTGTTGAGGAACAGGACCCGGGGCATGCATGGCTCTGCTAAGAACGCCCTTTGATCGCACCTACGTGGGGATGGCTCGCTCATTCTGCTCATCATCTTTGCTTTCCGTAGCATCCTTTTTCTCACGACAATACTTCTGGCGCAGATACGCAGAAAATGCTTGAGGGTGTAGCACCCAAAGAAATAAAATTACGTTTTGTTCAGGAGTCTAGTTAAAATACGTTAAGCTGTTCAGTCCGCGGTCGTTAACGTGGTTTCATTTTCCACCGGTGCTTCGAGCACCGATGCTGGTTCCTTGTGATGGTTTTCTTTGAGAGAGGTAATGAAGGTCTAACGCTAGTCCGTTGCAACTTAGGTGCAAAATCGCAGGCTGCCTGGGTCCGAGGGGTCTGGCACTAACCAACCGGACCGCCCAGTCCTCGTCGCCCCTCTCCCCTAGACCCAGTTTTAAATAAAGTGTTACTCCTCCTCACGTCGGCTTGACTGCAATGCCGCATACCATGTGCACGGCTGCTCCTTCCGAGGCTGAGCTCGTCTTTTCACATTAGAATGCCTCGCTTGCTTTCCCCTTTTCAGGGGCCTCCGCTCAGGGGCCTCCGGGATGGATGAGGGGATCATGGAGTTTCCCAAGCCCCGCGTGCCGTGGAGTCGCGCTGCACCGTACTCCCCCCGGGTTTCGGCGCGTTGCGGAAGCAACAGAGCGCAGTCAGGCCCGTGACTCCTGTGAGAACCTCGCTCGGGTGATTGAGTCAACAGCCACCCGTATAGTGGGGTCCCGAGTGTAAGTGCAGGACTTCTCACTTCCTGCTCACCGCGGCACGAGGTTCACGGCGGGGGCATGCGCGGCATAGCGCCGGCCAGGGGTGAGGAGAGCGGAGCAGGCGCCTCGGCCAGGCCACATGTTCGACCTTGTATTGGGAATGCTCCTAATTAAAGCCGACGGCAGTGTGAGCGCACCAACTTCAGGCTTCCACGTGTGTGCCGGTTCTGTCACGCGCGCTCGCCCACGGGGTAGCATTTTCTTTCTTGCTCAGAAATGAAATGTAGCCCAAGATACTGGCAGAAAAGGAGAGAGGCGGGAGCACGTTTTGTAGACTTACACGAGTCCGGAGTCAATTACGCTGCGCCGCCGACCTTATAAATAATTTCTTTTCCACCAATTACAGCGCGCCGTGAGTAGTACAGTGCCTAGAGGCACCAGTGGCGGTGCGGTCCTTCAAGTGCGTCCTCCTCCCCCCTGGCGGCCGTTTCGCACCGAGACGGTGCCGGGGCGCGGTATAACGAGCGAGTAAAAGTAAAGCGGCCCGGTGGTCCAGAGCGCGCATGCTCAGAGCTCTAGGTAGAATAAAACACGGCGCTCATTAGAGAGGCCCCGAGCTATGTGGTTGGCCTACGGTTCTCGAAGTCAGCGTTCGAAGCACTTATCATTATTCCGTGGCCGCGCGTTTATAGTTAGCCGCCAAATGTTACAAAGTGGACCGGGTGCTGATTACGGGGGTGCTAAAAGCCATGTGCTGAGGCCGTGTGTGGCCCGTGTTGGGGCCTGAGCTGCCGCTATATATATTCTTCATGGGAGCGAGGCGGTGCCTTTCACGGTCATGGTACAACCAGAAGACGCGACCAAAACGGGTGCTCGTGCACTGTAAAAAATTGCTGCGCCGGGAAAAATAACTGCACCAGATGTTTAGCTGCATCTGTCCGAGGGATGCCGCCATATTGTTGGTCTTGGCACCCTTTTTCACACTGAGCGTCAGGCATTAGTACTGCAACCCTTCGCGCCAGGTAACGCCTATCAACGTCTGCCGACTTCGTGATAAATTATCAGAAGTTCACACATTACAAGATAATTGCAACGTCGTAAGCTATCGCGATTTAATTTTTTTCTCGTAACAACGGTAAAACGACCCTTCGGCGATAATTGCTTGCGTCTTTTCCTCACAGCGTCTGACTTCGAGTCGATCCGTTCCTTCACTTCAGGACTCCTAACGTTTTGCATTTCCGCAGGGCCCAGGTGCTTGATGCGGCGCTGGTTGCATGTTCAAGGAGGAAGGGAAAGGGAATAATCGCACGTTGTACTCGTAAATCATTCCGAATATGTGAAGCGTTCAGCACGGGAGCGCAGAAGGGATTTGAAAATGTCCACTTTGTCAAGGCTTGAACCGTCCAACATACAACTTGAACGGCAAAAACAAACCGGGTCATAGAAGTCGCCAGGAATGGCAATTCCGGGAATCATACATAGCAGTATTCTGTCTAGCCGCATTACTGACGGCAGCGTTGCGGATGTGCCTAAATCAATGGGATATAGGTCTGCAGCACGTCATTGCCGCATGCTCAACTCGCACATCCGGGTTTCGAATACGCGTGACGTAAGAAACAGATCGGACCACATTGTAATTGTGACTAGTGCGAGCGGCCGAACGCCGCTTGCGTTAGGCACAATCTTTCAGATTTCACCAAGCCACATATCTCGTAAGCATGTTTTGTGATATTGTTCCCTCTTCGCAACTTGTAAGCTTACCCCTGTGCCCAGCGATGCGGGTTCCCTCCAGCATTGTATCCCGTGAAAAAGTAAATACATAATGAAAAATAAAGCAGTGTGCTATTATATATACTACGCGATCGGTCTAAGGAGTCGCCACTATTTCGCACGATTGCCCCCATGCGTTTCCTTGTGTACGATCGTGTGTGCCCGTGTATGCACCCGCGTTTGACGGCCGAGTATGTGAACAAATACGACAATCAGTGGCTCATCAGCCTCAAGCACGCCGCTAGCACTGCAAACAGTTATTAATTTAGGCGTCGATACACCAAGAGGGTGCGCATTTTCTTGACAACAAATGAGACACGCCTTTAAAGGGTCCCTGCAACACTTTCGATAAGCGCTTTCACTCTTTCCTTCGCGTCTGGAACCACTGCAAAAGCTATAGTTATCGCCAGCACGGAGCGGCATTGCGTTATTTGCTCGTCGCACCACATACGCCATCCATTTCTGCTTTGTTTTTGAGGTTTTTATTTTAAGTTGCCATCGAAAAGCGTTCATTGCTGCAATTGAAGGAAAATCGGCCAACAGCCGCTACATGGCCTTAGTGACGTAATTCCAGCCGTCGAAGAACGTGAAGACCGGGAAAGAGAAAAATCTTTTGAGCGAGTTTACAAGTTATCTGATGGGCATAGAGCAGTAATTTTTGGCTGAGGTACATTGCGACCCTCTAATCTAAGTACTGGGTGTGTTGGGTGACTACGTTCTGCAAGCATTTAATATTTAAAAAAAAATGTTTATAGAAGCGTTGCAAGGTCTCTTTAAGGGAGGAATCGCGGGGTTAGGCGCAGGAGTCGAACGTGCGTATCGTGCGTGAAGGGCGTGTGCGCACCTACACAAGCGGTGTGCCGAACGCACATCGAGGGCTAACAGCAAGAAAGCGAGCCAGAGCCGTCCTGCAACGGCATGCCGAAGGGCTTGGTGCGACACCGCGAAAGGGCGCGAGCCTCGGGCAGTCCAACACACGCGAGTGCTATCCATGTATGCGTTCCCTTGCCGACATCTTCTTGGAGCTGGCCGAAAACGTGGGAATTGTTTTCGTTTCGCGCTATCATACATGATTTCATCAAGGACTACAAGTGCAAATTGCTCGTTATGTAAGGTTTCGAATAACACGCGTGGCCGCTGTAGCCCCAGGGACGACCGAAACTGCTTTACTGAGCTTCAAATGTTACTTCGCTGCGTCGATATTGCTGTCGCTGCTTCAATTGCTAATTGGTTGCCTGGTGTTTGGCGTGACGGCGTATGTGTGGGGGACGTAAGTAGCCGCACAATCTCTCCAAACCGCGGCACTGTGAAGGTCCCAGCTTCATCGCATGCACAAGAGTTTCCACACTCGTTGGGAAAACTTGGGGGGCGAGCGAGGCAACGGAGGAAGACTCAGTGGGCTGCATGCCAGGAATGCCAGCTATTTTTCTTGCTCCCTGCTAAGCGTTCACTTCCGCGTTTCTTTCACTCCACGACTTGCTGGGGGAAACGCCGACTTCCATTTTCCCCCAAAATGCGTCCGCGTCAACTCGCTGTATACTTTCCGTGCACCTCTGAGCCAATTTGCCCCGCCCCCCGTTAACGCGTACCTGGGAAGATTCATAGCGTTTCTCCACACTTGCACGAAAATTGCGGTAAATGTTCTTTAACGCAATGCTTTTTGCGAAACCGGTCGGATGGCGCTTTCGAGCGGAGCGTTTACGGTGTTTTGGTGAAAGCCAAAAATGCATTCGTGCGTACGAGATTTTGGGACGCGTTAAAAATGCCCAGGTGGTCAAGATTACTTCCTAAACCTTCAACACGGCATGTCAATAGGCCAAGTAAAAGCTTTTTTTTTTTTTGGAGTGTGTGTGTGTGTGTGGGGGGGGGGGGGGGGGGGGGAGGGGGGGGGAGTGTTTAAGCTCCATGGCTGTGCTTCTTTTCGTTTTGCTTTCTTTTTTACAGTATACAACGTTGATTCGATTGTGGGGTTTAACGCGCCGACGCAACGCAGGCAATGAGGCGCGCCGTAGTGGAGGGCTCCGGATTAATTTTGACCACCTGGGGATCTTTATCGTGCGCCGAAATCTCGTACACACGGGCGTTTTTGCTTTTCGCCTCCATCAGAAAAGCGGCCGCCGCGGCCGGGAATCGAACCCACGACCTCGTGCTCAGCAGCGCAACGCCTTAGCCACTGAGCCACCGCGGCGGGTACAGTATACAACGTGCTTGCCGCATGAAGATCTCACATCTACGCGTGATAAACTCGCGTGCTCAAAGCACTTTAAAAGCTACCTTGCGTACTCCGCATGTGACCAACATGCGGCCTATAGGAAGACGTGACGTCGCAGATCCATGACACATTTCGGCGACATTTCGTGGTCGAGAGCAATTACGTGTAACCTACGTGTCTTGTCGCCGTGCGGCCTGTATAGCATCTCACCCAAACTAGCACTTGTTTTTTAATGCAGCATGTGTGTTCAAGGGGCAGGCGCCCGGTTTTTCAGCAGCATCGGGCAAACGTCTACCGGCTGGTATGTCAGCGCTCTACCACGCCAGGGAGCTGCTAAATTGGCGAGGACATTGACTTGAGCAGAAAACTGGTGACAGCACCACCATTTTGTGCCTAGGAGCTTTCTGCGCTCGTGGTCGTCCTTCTAAACGTCGCCGATCGTTGCAGGAACAATTAAGGTGCTGACATGCCGGCATGTTAAGGATGAAGTAATACCGTATTTACTCGCGTAATGATCACACTTTTCCCCCAAAAAATATGATGCAAAGTTAGGGATGCGATCATTACGCGAGGTAAATTTTTCGGGAAAATGTTTCAGCGCAGAAAACGCAAGTCGCAGGTCAGAATGTTTACGATAAGCCTCGCGAACATAATAGACATAACAAATAAAAACATAATAAAAACTCCACCTACCACCGAATGACCACCGAGTGATGCAAAATGCAGTGTTTTCATTACGAAACGCGCCGGAATTACGGAACGCGCCGGAACGATTTTGCTGTGAGGTGAGAACAGGTCGACCAATAAGTGGCTGCTGCTGTCAGTGCGGGACATCAAAACACGGCTGCCGACGTAGAAAGCCGAGCGCGTTTTTTTTTATATGTTTTGTGAGTACATTATGTGCATTTAGTGAGAGTTTCTTCCGCAACAATAATGAACTCACGCTTGCCGATATCGCTAATATCGCTAAGTCCGCGGCAATAACGTAGCCATGTCCGCTTTGAAAGAGGAGGAAACTAACGTAAGCACGACCATCGTCGTCTAGACTTGGCACACGTACGACATATGGCTGCAGCAAGTTCAGGGTGCGATCATTGCGCGGGAAATAAAAAAAAAGTCATATTTTAGACGATGACATTCAGAGGTGCGATCATTACGCGAGTGCGATAATTGTGCGAGTAAATACGGTACTACTGCCAAATGGGGAAAAAAAAAAGGTCAGCCGCACTTATAGGCATTAATTGCGCGAGTATCCAGTCAACGTGTTTCTCCTTGGGGTGCAGCAAATGTACTACAATTTAAGTAACAAGACTGCGCGGCAGTAGCCGTGGGTCATGCAGATTGCCCGCAATTTTCGCAGCGAAGGTGGGCTACATGCAAGCAAGCGACGCCGTCGTCTAAGCGCTTCCCTTTCCCTTGCTGATGTTGGGATATTGATAATGCTCTGTAAGGACGCGCCCTTCGGGACGGAGGCGAGCGCATTGGGGTGCTGGGTGCCCCATCACTTTGGCTCTGATCGGACGCAGCTGACTGTCCACCGGTCGGAGAGACTGAAAAGCAGCGGAAAGGCCTGCATACTGAAAGCTTCTTTCTACCTACAACTGCATCATTTGATTGGTTGCGGACAATTCATCAAACGCCGTTTCATCGAATGCTGTTTGGTCGACGGAAGTTTCATCGAGGGCATTTCATCGAATTAGGTCGCGTACAGTGAGGCTAGGCATTTGGCGTGCCTGGACAGAAATAAATGAGATGTCGTTTTTCCCCAAGCATCTATCGTCAAGATGACTGCGAGTTTTGTTTTTTTCTTCTGTTTTTTTTATTCGAGCGTGCATTTGTCTCAAAGGGTTTGCAAGCGCGTACTGCAAAATACTTTAAGGAAGCGAGGCTAATTTTTCCGCCATTATCCAAAAACTTCGCGCTTTGACCTTCCTTGCCCGCGTCGTTTTCAGCGTCGTTTTAGCATGCGCCGATGGCAATGCGGTGGCGCCACAGTTGAAATATTTGGTTCAGGTTGCACCAACTGGGGTATACTATGTAACACGCGTCATGTGCGTGGACGTTTTTGCATTCTACCTCGGCGAGCAAACCCGCGACCTCAGCGACAAAACACGGCGCCGGGTGGCGTCGCTCGAGTTCTTACATGGGAAGTCTACACGTATACGCATGTGAGCGGCAGGAAGAGTACATAGCCATGTATGTAATCTTCCTGCGGCGTCTGGGTCGAGCAACCGTGCCGATGGGACGGCGGGGACTCACGCACTCGGGTTGGGCTGGTAATTCTCGAATTAACATAATCGCCTTTTCAGGCTCCGTGGAGGGGATCACGAGATGCTCGATTAGCCGGCCGTTGGCGCTCGCGTGCGACTTGCCGGGCCTATAATGCGAGGCCAGTCATTGTTCTCTGAGGAGAGGCGCTCATCTCGGAGCTTCTGCGCCCGGCAGCGCTGTCTTCGGGCGCGACGTAAGCTGGTCGTAAACGCGATAACATCCCGTGGATTGTCTCTGCAGAGGCCGCGCTGTCTTATCGCCTGGGAACGCCATGTGCCTCCGCGGGATGGTCAACTCTTGCGGTCGCGGCGACCGCGCGCCGATTCTCGTTTGTGCGCGCGCCATGCAGCAACCGTTGCTGAATTGAACTGGTCCGGCCTGTTGTTCTTGACAGCAATAACCGTACGCGGACCCTGCAAAAAAACTTCACTGTATTGATAGGCATAATGGAGGAAAGCTCTTTTTTTTTTTGTTCAAATTTAATATAAATTAGCAGTCTATACTCTTAAAATCGCCACACAGAAGTCCTGAGCCCGGTACACACATAACGCATTCACTGCAGCCGTTCTAAATAGTAGCTGTATAGAACGTTTAATGGTTTTTATATATAATGTCTTCTTCAGACATTGCACGTATTTAGTTATGTTTGAAAACTGGAGACAGCAACACGGAAAATGGACGCGCCTGCTGCCCTAAATTCATGCTCACGCAGACATGACACATACGCAGTGGAGTAACGACATTTTAACAAAAACCTAGAAATGCCGCACATTACTAAATGTTGGTGTTCGTGGTTTTGTTGCTCCTACATTTTTATTGGCGGATCCAATGTATGGGCGTCGTAGTTAAGCTTTCTAGTTTACTTTTTTTTTTGTTTTTGCCTAGTTCTCACTTGCGTCTTTCATTGTTGTTATTCGAGTTGCTCCAGCTACAAACCCGGAAAGCGGCTCTTTCCGCCAAGAAACATGCATGGCTGTGTGATTGTAGTGGCACTTCAAGTTCTATTTCTTGATGCCACTTGGCTGATAACGTGCAGCTGTTTTTTACTATTCCCCCGGTTACGTCACTGCTGACGTCTTGTAGCGCAAAATTTGGGTTTTTCAATATTTCTCATCTTTATTCGGGGGGGGGGGGGGGGGGGTCTTGAAAAACGTCTTTCGGGGCTGGAACGCAGTGAGTTATCAAGGCTAGTTATTTAAAATTAAACAAGGTTTTGTTTCATCTTTAAGTGGTAAGTACCGGGGTGTGAAACTTGATAGAACATCTTCAGGGGCGCACCAAAATTCCGGCACTTAGCCACATTCCTATTTGGCAGCCATCAAGATGAGATTCCTCAGTGTTAGACAACGGGCGGAATTCTCAGTGTTGTTCGTGTCCGTTTATGTGTCTATTTCGACTGAGCCCTGGCTGGCTGAAGGCAGAAGACCTGGATCAGACGCAGGACAAGCAAAGGAGACGTAACTGGAACTACGTCACGATTAAAACGGACCCGAAACGGGCATTTTTGAAACGGACACAACTGATAATTTCGCCCAAGGGAACACACGGTGAGCAACGAGAGCAACCTCTGCGTGGGCGCGGCCTGCGGTATGGTAAGGAGCGTGCGGCTCATCCTTCCACCGGGGCTGCCGTGACTCGGCGCCACTGACTGCCGTACTTGAGGAGCATATCCCGCGCCGAAAACGGCACCAGCGTGTGAGCCGCCGTCCGGTAGTTGTGCAGCTTTTACGAGCACGGAGCGGATCCCGACGCGCCCGCGTTGACTGTGCCGCGCGTGTACCACGCGGCGCCCTTATCTTAACCGCGCTCGCCTAATTTACGTGCCTTGGTGGACACTTGGAGGTGCAATCGCTAGGCAGCATTTGGAGCAAATGAATGCGCCAGGGGTGTAGGGGACAGATAAACCGAGCAGGTCATGAATAATGCGCGGCACGCAGTTACTGCTCTTGGCGTCGGTACCGGAGGAGCACACTTCGTTGGGAAGCCGATTCCGCTTGTCTGTCAGGCTTATCCTCCGTCACCCACTCCGGGAGAAGAGGGGCAGGAACGAACGCACGGCTTGGTTACTTTACTCGTACTCGTTTGCGTTGTCTTAACGAATATGGACGAGGGCGTGTATTGCAGGGCCGGGGACGCGGTGGCTATCGGTGATCTGCGGTGTGGTCGTTCACCCTGTGCACGCAGCGTTGGTGCTTCGACAATGCTGGTGAAGGCGCCAAAACCAAGGGAAACTGATTACCGTTTGAGGCGATTATGTCAGCGGTGGTGTTCGTTGGTCTGAAACAACTAACCCGACAAAAATCTGAGTTCTTTCTTTTTGATATCTCCGGGTCATAATTTCCAAGTGTGGCTGATGCGTGGTCGGAGCAGTTTCATTGCACTATGCAAATTTATTGGAGCAGAGACAAGAATAAACTCTAAGTAGCCGGAACTGCGGTTTAACGGGCTGTTACGATTCAGCGCTCCGCTGTGCTGTAAACTTCGTGCAGCGCTCGTGTGCTTCGTGGCAGAACCAGAACCACCACTACGTGCGCCTTCTGCGTGGGCGGGACTAAAGCTTACAGCGACAGCCAACAGTTTCCAACATGCCGCGACGTGCCTGGAAACGGCCGGTTCGTGGTCGCCTCTCTGTCGGCGTGATTCATACTTCGGCGGCGGCAGATGCGGCATGCAGAGACTTGTCCGAAGGACGGGGACGCCGTTGCGAAGACCTTCTCTCCCCTCTCTCAGACTCAGCGTGCGCCGCTACTACAGACCCCTCGCGAATTCTGGAAAGAGTGTTGCGTGTGTGTCTGTATTATGTTCGCGCTGTGTGCAAAATGCTAGGGGAGAACTTGTTTGACCGTTAGCACTTTGGGTATAAATACGGGGGGCACCGAGCGCAGATTATTCATTTTGGAGCAGCGAATTAAGGCTGTCACTCTGCTCGAATCGTGTAATCTCGCCCAGAAGGGCATTGTTCTAGTCTTGCTTCGGCTCATCTCTCGTCATGCAGTAAACCAGTTAAGTTTGCCTTCGGCTTCTGGTCGCCACCTCCAAGGCAGCAACGTTTGCTGGCCGCTCACCACCACGTTACCACACACATGACGGAGGCGACGGAGCCCGGTGCTGGGGCGCCTTCCCGAATGCAACAACGGGTTGCCAGTGGTGGGATGGCAACGTCGCAACAGGGCCCAAGCTGTTTGTGAACTATGAGACACGCGGTGGTGAAACTCCACGGAATAACTTATATACCACAGGAAAATCTTTAACATACGCCGAAATCTTTGAAGGCGGGCGTTTTTGTTTCTCGGCCGAACCTCGGGCATAATGCTACGCCTCATATGAATATTGTACGAAAAGGTTTCGAATTAACTAACTCCGCAACAACGAATGCCGAATGCTGTGACTGTCGTTACCATTCCCACGCGCTCGCTCAGTGTATACACTATATATATATATATATATATATATATATATATATATATATATATATATATATATATATATATATATATATATATATATATATATATATATAGTATTTATTTAGGCGGACTACAGGTCAATTCTTTGTCCTTAGCAGTAAGCAGGAGCGGCATATGCATAACGTGAGTAAAACCAATAACACAACGCAGAGACATATTGTGGGGGAAAAAACAAGAAAATGCAGTGGCATAACAAAGAATAACAGAATAAAAACCAGCACAAAATACGAACACTAATACAGTTGCGAGTATATATCGCTCACAAACATGCGTTCCGATTCTGTTAAAAAATCTTTGGCATTCGTAACATTTGGCGGCAGCTCATTCCACACTTTCACTGTTCTAGGAAAAAAATAACTGCACTTGTATGAATTTGTTTTCGCAAAAATAGGTGGGACTGTATGTTAAGCAGCAGTGCGCCTTGTTTTAAGTGCGAATGCACTTTATAAGCGACCCCAAACCATCCACCGCCGGCGGCGGCGGCGGCGGCGGCGGCGTCCGCAGTGCTCCTCTATATTTAAAAAAGAAACAGCATCCGGCGCCAGGTTTCGATCCGAGGACTTTGCGGCCGCAGCGCGACGCTCTACCGACCAAGCCACGGACGCGACGGTGATATCAGTGTTAGTGACGCGCCTTATATCTTTAACGCATTCAAACTACGTCGTCAGCGGCGTGCGTTGGCGACTCAGCGGCGTTATAGCGGCTTGATAACTGCGTGGTGTACACGTGATACTACAAACCCGATGGAAGAGATGGAAGAGAAGGCGGCGAGGCGGTGGGCTGCGGGGGCCGAGCGCAAGCGCCGCAAGCGGGCCGACAACCGTGCATTCGCACTTTCACATTCTCCCCCTCGGGGAAATGCGGGGGAATTTTTTTCTAGTCGTAGCAGGTTAAGCATGATTTGATTCGGTTAGAGCAATTTTCCCCGACAGAAGACTGTAAAGTAACAGGAGTGGGGTTTATTTTCGTACGTGTTTCCAATCGCATAGTCTTGTTCTGTTTCATAAACAATGATGGGGGAACCATCCTTCTGTATTTACCGAAAATGAACGTCATGACCTTTCTTTGAAGACGCTCGCGTTTTAAGAAATCTTTAACATGAGGGTCCCACAGTACGGATGCGTCCTGACACAATTCGTTATAAGCTAAAAACCAAACACTTGCAGGGCATTCTTAAGTTTGCTCTTGTATTGCAGCTTGCTATATTTGCTGCCGTTGTTTGCTCTGCTTTTCTGCTTTGATTGATTGATTGATTGATTGATTGATTGATTGATTGATTGATTGATTGATTGATTGATTGATTGATTGATTGATTGATTGATTGATTGATTGAAGACGTTTGCGCCGTATAAAGTCGGCCCGAGGCCGTGCTGGGAAATCGGTCACCCAGGTGCGCCTCTCTCGAATTGTTCTACCGGTGAGCCCAGCGAGTGGCGAACGCGCTCACTTGGCATTCTGTGAGCGAGAGGAAGAACAGAGGCGCCCCCTCTGGAGGTCGGTTTTCGCGCTTCGTCTCCTTTTCTCCCCGGCCGCTCTTCGCACTTTCCCTCCGCTTCGACGCGAAAAGATATGGAAAGCGAAAGCGTTTATTGTTCATCGCGTGTCCTTATCGGCGCTACCTACATTTTCGCCTTATCAAGGCGGCGCACGCTGGCGTCGTCTATTTTGCTCTCATTCATTTTCGGCATGCATTTACTAGCCGCTTTAGCCCTCACCTTCCCCTCGGGAGCTTTTTCTTCTTTGCTCCTCTGCCCCCTCCCCACCCCCCTTCCCTTCCCGCTGCCCTTTCTGGCAGCGCGCTTCTTGGCTAGGGACACGATAGCTGCTGTTGTTTTGATCAGAGCCGCCCGATAGGCGTCCGCGGAGGGCGGCTATCGCCGGCGCGGCGCTTCTTTTCATTGCGGGGTGTTCGGGCCGCCCCTTTGTCTCAAAACAGACTGCTGTTTCTCGCTTATCTCTGGGCGAGTGCTTTTTGCGGCAGCTGGCCCTGTGCAGCGCCACTTGTGCTTGGCGCGCTGCTTTTCTTCTCTTTTTTGCTTTCTGCTCGCTGCTGGCCTCCCCGCGTCGGCTTATCGCTTCCGCTATGCGTCTCTCTCTAATCGCGATTCTGCGTTGGCAGTTTTGGCCGCGCATAGAGTCGTAATTATGAGACCTGCGAAGGTCGGAGAGGAGGAAGGAGAGAAAAATAAAAAAGAGCCGGAGCTGCCGCCTATTCAAGTTGAGTTGCGCCTTGGTTCGCAGACATCGACGGAAGCAGTGCCGCGACGCGCTTTTGTCGGCAATCGTTTCTGTCGCTTTCTGCGCTACTTTAGCTCCGACGTCGGTGTCAACCTCGTCTGTCGCTAAAAACGATAACGTGACGTCAATTGTACTCTGTTTCACTAACTTCGTGCAGCCCGGCAGAAGCTACGAGGCGTGAAGAGGCGCGGCCGTCAATGCGCGCAAGAAAAGGTTTCCAAGGCGTTCTCCCAATGGGAGCAGAAGCGACACCGCCCGGAGAGAAAGAAGGGCCTCCCTTTCTCCGAGCGACAAACGTCACGCAGTTAGGCAGATTCCCCGCATCCTGTTAGTCGTCATCGTCTCCGATTGCTGCTGTTATCTCAGCCGGAGACGAACGGATGTGCGCTGTCACTTATCTTTTGTTGTCATTCTCTGGGATGGATTTGTTTATCAATGTTGTGTTGGCAGGAACCCGGGGCACGATTTTTGCGGAACACCGTTTTTGAAAAGCGAACCTATTGCCGTTATCAAACACCACCGCCGCACGCGCTCTCCCTACCGACTGATTTCTGCCGTAGCTTTCCCAACGTTGCACGAAGTTCGTGAGTTCGACTGTACGCGTTCTGCTTCTCGCGGGTGCAGCTTCACTCACCAAGGACCAGGAGCACACACTGAGGCTCTTGCAAACGAACACATTCGCGCACTGGCCTAAATCACACCATCTAAAGCACCACCTACCCACACTGCAATGATACCCTTTACCAGATGATGTGAACCTGCCAGGGGAACTCAAAAGTTCACCCAATCCCCAGCCATTCTCATGAGGAGTGAGAGAGAGAACTGGCCAGCTGCAACAGCTGGTGGAATGCCCGGAGGAGGCAGCAGGCTCCAACGGGATCCCTAAATGAGGAATCCAACCACGTGCTCTTTTTTTCCACGCTAATGTCCCCACCTACCTGTCTCTCTCCCTGCAGCTGCAGCGTTTGTGACTGAGACAAAACGGTGCATGAAGCGACTTTCAGTGCGCGTCACCCCCTCTTCCCCTCTCCAAACATAGAGATCTTTTATTTGCTATTATTTCTGACTACCCGGAATCGCTCCAGAACAGCTCCGTATTTTATTTGTCCGCGGGATTTTCATTACGAGAGTAGTTTTAACAGTCCAGGAGTCGCTCAAAACTGTTCTGGGCAGGCAAATGAAAGAAACCAAAAGTTGAAATGGGGGTTTTGAGCGCGAAACTAAATACGGCTTTTGGTGTTTTAAGCTCCGAAGCTGGGCTCCGAGGATCGTCATAGTGGAGGCCTGCGGATTAATTTCGAATAGGTGGGGATCTTTAGCGCGCGCCGAAATCTCGACACACCGGCGCTTTGGCGTCGACTCGTGTCCATCGTAAGAACGGCCGCCGCGGCTGGGATCGAACCCGCGTGCTCGTGCTGAGCAGCGCAACGCCTCGGTCTTTTGGCCAACGTAGTGGCAACGCTCCAAAGCTGCACATGAGCGTGCAGTTATTTGAACCATGTGGGGTTATTTACTGCGGATGGAAGTCGCGTACACACAAGCTTCTTTTTTTTTTAAAATACGAAAGTGTTTTATTCCGGGATACATAAATATTTGACTGACGTCATATGCGTCACGGAAATGACGGCAGTACATCGAAGCAAGCGGCCTGAAAGGGTGCATGCACCCCTGCACGCAGGGTCTTCTTGCGGGGAAGCAACCTTTGGAACCAAAGAGTACGCTATAGTTAGGGTTGTTCGTTTTCGGGTTTTATATTTTAACACGAAAGTGTTGTATACCGGGATACACCCACATTTCACTGACGTCATATCCGTCACGGAAATGACGCCAGTACACTTTTTGCCGAAGCGACCCGCCAGCAGGACGTCGCTCGCCAAGCACACCCACAAGACAGCCGCCGACCCGCAAATCATGCTCAGCCGCAGATTTCTCTGCACATTTCACTTTAGTGTTTTACCGATCCCTATGACAGAGGAATCAGCCACAAATTTTGCACCAGAAAAACCAGTATAAAACCCGTGACCTCGATCGCGCCGCTCAGCGCGGGATTATTATTACTTTGATTTGTTAACGTCAAGGCTTTTAAACAGTGAAAGTGGGCTATACTCGTGTCGCTACTCCTGAAATTGCGCAAAAATATCCTGCTTTAAACCTTAGCGACAGTCGCCAGACGCGGAGGTCAGCCTTATCTGGTGTAAGATAAAACCGGGCTCTGCACCCGGCAAAAATGCAACAGCACCAGCAGCAGCAGCCCCCCATGAGAACCGGGAGAAGAGCTAAAAAAATTAGGTTCAGCAAGGCTTAATGTTGGGCTAGTTGGTGTTGGTACGTACTCGAAGGGAGAGCGTCTCTAACGTAAGGGACAAACACTGAACAGAATCGGCGTACAGAACGTTAAAAGCGTTTTACTAGCAAAAAAAAAAAAAAAGCTCTACAGTGCAGTGTTGTCTTCGTTGCAGTATTTATCCGTTCAACGAAGCAGCGCACAACATCCGTTTCTTCAGTTGACGATGACAAATTCGCCACATGTGTGCGAATATGATCTATAGCTCCCGCTGTTACTTCTTCGCCCCGCGGTGGGGGAAATTCTGTGAATTTTTTATGCCTTTTGACTTCACCCCATGTTGCCTTAGACTGGCTATTTGCCTTCGATCTCCGAGCACACTCGACCAAACCCGCAAATGCTATCCATCAGAAAGAGATCAATAGCTCTTATCCCCGTACTAGGACATTTACGTTATCGGAGAACACGGGCACAGGTCATTATACTGTGTTAAATCAATTTATGACCAGTAACCAGAGCTGTGATGGGACGGGATTAGTGCACTTGCTTGGTGCTGCAGTGCCATAAGGAACCGCATCCAGACGAAGCACCGATGAGAGTGGGATATTCAACATGCTGTAAAAGCGAACAAAGTTTTAAACCAACGAAATTTTCCATATTAATTTCTTGCGCCAAAAATACGTTATCTGTTGGACGCGCCAGTTTGAATTTCATCAATTTAGTGAAACATCCAGTAAAATGGAAAACACTTGTAAAAACGCAATCTTAATCTTGAAACAGGGCAAAAACAGAAGCCCATTGTTGAGGTAAACGGTTCTTTTCTTACAAATACACGCTTAAATTAAGCTTCGCGGCTATTTTTTTTTTTTTTTCAATTGGGGTTTTTCGCGCCGAAGCTACACTTTGGCTATGAGGCGCACCGTAGTGGAGGGCTACGGATTAATTTAGACTTCCTAATGATCTTTAACGTGCGGCGTCATCTCGAACCAGTTTTTTTTTCTTCTTCTTTTTTCTTGCCTTCATCAGAAAAACGGCGGCCGCAACCGGCATCGAACCCACGCATTCGTCCGAGGCTGAATGCTATAAAGTCTACTTCTAAGCTGGAAGGTTAGAGGTTGCGCTTATAAATGTAAAGGGCTTATAGATGTAAATGGATGTAAAGATGTAAAAGATGTATCGTTACAGTTATGATAGCTTTATTCAAGTGCGATCAATCGCCGTGTCGTGTAGTTTTTACGCACTTCAAGTGCCGACGGAGCTCAGAGCACTCCCGTCCTCTCTATATGAAATAGCCTCTTTAAAGTAAATGTACCGTATTTTTCCAGCAAATACATGCTTCTCAAACTGTAGCGTGAAGGAGGTCTGCGAGACCTAAAAATGATTTTCAAATATAAACAGTGCAAATGGAAATTGGGCACAGGCTAGTAATAAGGACTAACCAACGAAGTACAGCCCTTACTGCACTTCTTCGTTTCCAGCCGCTCCTTCGTGTTAAATCATACGTTGCGAATATAATTTTACGCCCTTTTTAGATTCACTGCTACAGCGGCTTTCGTTTTTTCCTTAGATCTGCACGTTTAGTGTATATATATATATATATATATATATATATATATATAAATATATATATATATATATAATTTTGCTTTATCGCTTGTATTTCTTTAGTTATGTTTCTCCTTTTCGCACTAACTGAATCCGCACACAGCTTCAGCAGTACTCTAATCCCTCCCTCTACTTTCAATGCATAATATCCATTAAACGATGATCCTTAAGGGCAAAATAAAATAAACAAACAAATTCGCGTGCCTAGACTGCTGCAAGGGCGCTGAAAAGGCGGCCTGTTTGCGAAGTCCCGCTGCTCTGTGGCTTAGCCCGCTACATGTTAACGCCGCAAACGTAACGGGGTAAGAGGACAACGTTATATGCGCGGAGAAGTGCTGTTTCCGAGCGTGGAACGGTATCTGTACCTCCTCTTTTGCCCGCGGCGTTGACACGGTGCACCTGTGTGTGCAAAGGCACCAACCAGCCCGCGGCGAGTGGTGCGCTTCACCCGCCGCGTGCCGTAGCAGCAGGCTCCAGGGGCGGTGGGCTGCTGCTCGCGCACGTTCGATCGACGAGACGCGCGTCGGTCAGCGCACATTACTGGGGCCGATTCGGCTGCTGGCACGATAGCGGCGAAATGCCCTCACCGAGATAAGCCCCGAGCGCGGCGGCCTCGAGTTTCGGCGGTCGGGACGACGCGTCTTCCCGGTGGCCGTCACCTCGCTCACGCAGCAGGCCCCCCGAGAGAAGGGCGAAAGAGGTTCTCGGATATGCAGCCGACGCCTGGGACACCGTTATCTCGGGAGCCCATACGGCGACCCAAAAATGACGATAGCTACAGTAATAACAGCCCTCCCGCGCGCCCTCTATCTGCGCCATCTCCTGGCCACCGCTTCGGTGCCCGCGCCGGCATGAGGACCGCGGGCTGCTGCGAGCCCAGATTAAGAACAACCGGGCTCGGGCGATACGCCATGCAAAAGAGAAACAAGCGGCCGGAAAATATCAAGACGTCGCCGGCGCAAGAAGTGAAAAATAGCGCAGTCGCCTTCAGCGCGGCCGCTTTAAAAGTGGCGGGAACGACGGGGGGCGCCGAGGGAGGAAGAGAAATGGCGTCCCGGCTTTTCCCGTTTTGAGGATCGCGCGGGCAATCTCTTAACAACGCTCGCAGGCGCCGCGCATGCGATAACGGCCCCTTGGGCGCTTCTTTGCTCTTTGACTCCCCCGCGCGCAGCACCTTCACGCCTTTTGTCTTCGACGCCATCCCCCGGGTCCGCGAGGTGCGCGAGCCCCCGCCCGTTTTATGCGCGCGTCCCAGCGTAAAACGCGGACAGTAAAAACGGCCCGGATGTCTCTTATTGGTCGCCCAGCTATACCGTGGCCTGCTGATGGGCTGCCCGCTGGTGGCAACACGTGGCGCGCTTTACACGCTCTGCCCAGACTCGGGGCCCTGCGGATTTCGGGCTACTGGCGCATCTCTGTGCCGGCTCGCGCTTCGAGCACGCGCATTACTGCCTCGTCTGCCTATATATGCTCGATGGCGCGCGTGGCACAGCTACGCGAGTTACGCTGCTAAAGGGCGCTAAATGCGTAATGCGAGATATTTCCTTTCGCACATTGCCTTTGATCCGTGTTACGAGCGATTCGAGCCTAATTATCACCACCTTCGTTCTCAAACCATGATCGATATTCATCATCGTGGTTAGTGTTTCTGTAACGCCGCTCGCCGAATAAACGCCATCCTCCTTGCGTCCTGCATGTATATATATATATATATATATATATATATATATATATATATATATATATATATATATATATATATATATATATATATATATATATATATATATATATATATATATATATATATATATATATATATATATTTTCTTTCTTTCTTCTGTATATAAAAAAAATTGCTTACTTAACCGTAGTGAAAAAGAAAAGAGACCAACCACACCCCTATGCCTCCTTTGGCGTTGTAGACTGCTGCCCTATCTTTCTATATATATATATATATATATATATATATATATATATATATATATATATATATATATATATATAAGACAGAAAATAAGGGTTGGCAGTCAAGAAAACCTCAGAAAGCAAAGGGGAGGTTGTGGTGGGTCATAGAAAGAGATGAAGAATTTTTTGAGTCGAAAAGAAAGTGGTGAAAAAATGCCCGCCGGGTGGGATCCGAACCCACGACCTCCAGAATACCGGTCTGGTATCGCACCAGACCGGTATTCTGGAGGTCGTGGGTTCGGATCCCACCCGGCGGACATTTTTTCACCACTTTCTTTTCGACTCAAAAAATTCTTCATCTCTTTCTATGACCCACCACAACCTCCCCTTTGCTTTCTGAGGTTTTCTTGACTGCCAACCCTTATTTTCTGTCTTATTTTCACAGAGCCCCTCATTTCCCATTTTCTGATTCGCTATATATATATATATATATATATATATATATATATATATATATATATATATATATATATATATATATATATATGGTGTGACCCTACCTATTTCCTGTTCGATTGCTAGCTTCTGTGAAATGCTCTTTTGTGCCCCCTATCTATTCTCTTCATCCGCTGGGGTCACACCCATCTTCGCTTCCCCTAGAACCAGTCTCCCCAGCCACTGAATACCTTGCTGTATACTCTTCCCTTTCTTTACAAACCGCGGTTGACCATTTTCCCCCATTGTCTGAACTTGCAGCCCGCGCGGCATACGTTGACCAGTCATGGTGCAACCTTGAACGCTGCATCGTTAACACGACCCCTTTTTCTCTCTCTTGCTCCCCCCCCCCCTTTTTTTTGTTGTTTGTTGGTTGATGTTGTAACGTAGGCGTAGCCTGACTGTATGCACACTCTCCATTTGCGAAACACTTTCCATTCCTTCTTACAAGCCTATATAAGAAATGTGTTCAATGTTTGCGACACCATAATCATGTAACTTTACTCTGATGAAGGCAAGTCCCATTGCCGCTACGTAAGTAAACATTGTTTGTTATTGTTCTTGCTGTGTATCCGACTCTTTACTTATACTATATATATATATATATATATATATATATATATATATATATATATATATATATATATATATATATATAGAGAGAGAGGTCGTGGGTTCGGATCCCACCTGGCGGGCATTTTTTCTTCACTTTCTTTCTTTCTTTCCAAATTCTTAATCTGTTTCAATGATCTACCACATCCTCCCCTTTGCTTTCCGAGGTTTTCTCGACTGCCAACCCTTATTTCTGTGATATATATATATATATATATATATATATATATATATATATATATATATATATATATATATATATATATAGTCTGAAAAGATAAAAACTCACACAGAGCGCGAAAAAAATAAGGTTAGTAGAGACAGAGACAAACGAGAAAGACGTCGAAAATAAAATAGAAATAAGTTTACTGACGTTTCAGGGAGAGGACTCCCTTTCTCCAGACCTCTCCCTGAAACGTCAGTAAACTTATTTCTATTTTCTACATCTTTCTCGTTTGTCTCTGTCTCTACTAACCTTTTATATATATATATAATATATATATAATATATAATATATATATATATAGCATAAAGAAGCGAGAAAAGGGACGCCCATTCAACATGAAATGGCGATAGGGATGAGAGGCGTCATTTGTTTTGCACTTGGGAAAGTTGGAGAGGCGAGTCTCACTGATCGGAATTTTTTTTAACGTGGAGTCACTTTCAGTTATATCAGTAACATCGTAACAATGTATTTTTGCGCGACTGGCCCACGGAATATTTTCGGTTGTGTTATTCACGCGAAACCACCTAGAAAGACTCGGAAACCGGGGATCACACCTGAGCTGCGACACGAAATTAAAGTGAAGGACAAGCTGTATGAAACGTTTTTAACCACGCGCACAGTCGATGATTGGAAGTTTTTCAAACAGGTTAGAAATAGATTGACGAAGAAACTGAGAGCAGCCCGAACGGAATACTATTTCACATTTTTAGACATAAAGAAGGCTCGTCATGATGTTATCTGGAGTCGGTTAAACTCATTACTCCACCGTAATCAGCCTCAGAATCAAATGTGAAATTTGAAAATTGATGACAAAGAACTAACTGGAACTGAGCTCGCCAATGCGTTTAACCATTTTTTCACAAATATGAAAGCAGACGGCTCATTGTAGGATGCATGTGAATATATGCGTGTTCAGAACCTGTGACAACTGATGAAGTGATATCGGTTATAGACAACTTAAACAATAGCAAGTGCCTAGATATTGACGATTTTCAAGTAAAACTCATCAAACATGTTTCAGATATAATAGCACCAGTAGTTGCACATATATTTAACACTTGCTTAACCACATCAGTATTTCCAGACAAAATGCAGATAGCCAAAATAACAGTCCTGTTTAAAAGTGGAGATCGCAACAATTTCAGCAATTATAGACCCGTATCTATACTCCCTATTTTTTCGAAATCCTCGGGAAAGGTTTTGCATATCAGACTTATTACATTCATGGATAAACACAACGTGATTACACCATGCCAATTTGGATTTCGGAAAAACAAATCTACCGAGCTTGCCCTCCTGGAACAAAAAGAATATATTCTTACACAATTTGAAATGAGAGCCTTTGTAGTGGGAATCTTCGTAGATTTTTCAAAGGCATTTGATTTGGTGAACCATGAGTTATTTCTAAAGAAGCTAGAGCACTACGGAATTAGGAGCCCAGCTGCATTACTCATAAAGTTCTATTTGTCTAAAAGAAAACAAACCGTCAGAGTAAACGATACATATTCCGAAATAAAACCGGTTTCTTCTGGCGTCCCACAGGTAAGCGTGCTTGGTCCGTTGCTGTTTAATATTTACCTTACTGACATTGTAAATATCAACCGGGATGCAAAATGTATTATTTATGCCGATGATGTGCGCGTTTTCTTCTCTGGCGAAGATGTCCATGGTCTGATACAGGCCTGTAACACACTGATGGGAGTGTCATTACATGCGCGTAAATGGAAAAAAGACAAAAGCATTAATATTTCGCCCGAAAAACAAACCAATTCCCTCACACGATCTCATTATGTTTAGCTGTCGACAAATAGAAGTGGTAGAACGTTTTAAGTGCCTTGGTGTAGTATTTTCGTCGACTATGTCATGGGAAAATCATGTGAATCATGTTGTCTCGCGCTGGGGAAGGATAACCGGTATCGTTGGGTGTATCAGGTATATTCTCCCAAAATCTTTAAAGCTACTATTGGATAACTGTTTATTCTACTCTCATATGAACTACTGTCAGCTTGTATGGGGCACTGCCACGCACTCACTTCTACAAAAAATTAATCTATTGGAAAAAAAGTTCCTTCGCCATGTTTTCAATGTGAAGTACTGCGCGCCAAGCAAATGTCTCTTTCTTGAAACAGGTGCAATTACAATATATGACTTGTATACAAATACCGGCTGAGTGTTCGATTTAAAATAGAAACCAAAAGGAATATAAACCATATACGAAATCTGGCCCATCTTCAACAAAAGGAAACAAGTTACCCTTTCAGAATGCAAGAAAACTGGTTTGTTCCAATGGTGCGCCTAAATACCGCTTGGGAGTGCTTGAAATATGCTCTGCCTTCTCATTTGAACATGTATAACTGTGAAAGTTTTGATTTGTTCGGATGTACGCACCAGGAACTGCGTTGCAGGTATAAATAATGTAATCAGCATATTTTTTTTACATAATTATGCTGTAAATATGTGTTTGTTTCTATTTATTGTTTGAGGACTGTGTTATTCTTCACCCATTTGTCGTGTAACGCACGAAGCTGATACGTGCGCGTAATTTTGTTTCTTGCTGTAATTAACGACTTCGGTGTTCATTGCTGCTGCTGCTGCTCGTCTGACCGGGGGCTGCGGCCTAGTCAAGCCGTCATGACGGCTTTTTCTGCAGCTCCTCTGTCTCTCTTTGTATGTTTTGAGGCAGAAAATAAACATTATTATTATTATTATTATTATTATTATTATTATTATTATTATTATTATTATTATTATTATTATTATTATTATTATTATTATTATTATTATTATTATTATTATAAAATATACTATATTCTGTGACAGATACAAAAAAATTACAGCGGTTACATGGCAAAGCCAGAGCGGTAAACGGGAACCAATTGAAATGTAAATTAAGGCTAAAAAAATTGAGTTCAGTCGCCGTACTGCCGCTTGTTCCTACGGTGGTGTTGACACATTTATCTCGATCGAGGCTTCCTTGAGCATAATTGAAAATGGTTTCTCTAGCAGGAATCTTTGTGTACCAAGTCCTCAAGTACGGATTTACACTTTGATCGTCCTTTGCATTTTGTTCCTCGCTTGCTTTTACAAATGGACCTTTCGAACAAGTTGTGTTTGGCTGCATTACTCATCGCAAGTTCGGCAACTGCTTGCACACATCTCAACTTTGGTGATAATGTTGCCGTGGCAGTGGCCCACGGCAGAATCAGTCGAGCCAGATTTATTTTCATTTTCACTCGCTGACAAAATGGTTCTCCTAAACACGAATCCTAAGTTCCTAACCTAAACTGGCAGCAGCCTTGACGCCCACCTGCGTGCTGCCGGTGGCCAGACCGGAGCCAGCTGGCCAGACGTTCCTTCTTATCCGGGAACTCTAGCTTGGGGGCGCAGCAAATCTATGGCAGCCATTGCACCAGTGAACGCAGCAGGAAATAGGCCACTGCATGCTACGCGAAAGCGGTTGAGGGCTGCGCACAGGCGAACGTTAATAAGATTTATGTTTGTCCAAATCTTCTTTGCTTTCGGGACATGGAAGCGAATGGGAGATGGGGGCGTTGAGGGGAATCGACGTTCCTGGCGGCGAGGTTCACTGGTAGATGAGAACATGATCGAACGTTATTCTTGAAGAAAGATGAACTTGGTTGTTAAGTAATAGTTCTATCTCTATCAAAACTATCATAAAATGCCCGTAAATAAATAATATGTGGCCTCTGACGTGCACAAGCTACGGGTGCTGTACCATATAGACGCTGGAAAAATTGGTGTCTTTTAGAGGTGGTAAATATAAGCCGCTTTGGCGATATAAGGTCGCTCTGAATATGACTCCATGCACTTTAACCACCCGTGCTTTTCTGTGTCCTGTAGGAACCACTCGGTCTCGTGCCGCACCGACCCGGTGCCGCACCGACCCAGCACCGTGCAGCACCGACACAGGCGCAAACCGACCCGGTTTGCGCCTGAGGAGTAGGGCAAAATTTTGAAGAATCAGAGTTCCGCGAACGCATGCTGGAATCTGAATGCACGCGTGCATTCTCTTTAATTTACCGCCACCATGGGAAAATTAACTTCAAATCACCCCTCAGCTGGGCGGTTTATAATTGACATACTTTGCTATCAAAGTGCACGGGCATTTGTATCTTGGTTTGTAACAAGTTCACATTGTCTCTTCCAACACTAGAATGCACACACTAGACTTGCTGCTTGCCTCCTAGTCTTGGGTCAAGCTCGTGCATGGTTAGATTCTCTAAGTTCTTCGTGCGAAAGACTTGATTGTTCACTCTCCGACACCTTTTCTGACGCTATGATTGATCCGGTTTTACGTAGACAACAAGGCCGGCAATGACGACACGGACTTTACGTATGCTGTCGAACCTCATTAAAACGAGGTAATATCGGGAAAGGAAGTTAGTTCGTTATATCCCATATTCGTTGTAACAGTAGAGGTAAAACTCGGCTCTAACAAATCGGAAATCTGGCTCGCGCAAAAATCCTAGATACAAGAGCGCATTATTCTGGGCTTAGAACTCAGTATAAACGAGGTAATTCTTACATGTCTTCTTGTTGTATTTCAAACTAAATGGATTCGAACATCCGAAAGCGAAATTACAACAGAACAAAGTTCGTTTGAGAAAACACGCTTGCGTTCTTATTTATTTGAAGATGGGTGTGATGTTCGTCTGGTGACTTTTCGCAGCTCTGAGTAGGATGGAGTTGTATGCATGTTTTTCAAACGATTAAAATATGGTTGGGTTATCTTATATTTTTTTTTTATTTTGCCTTTTTATGCTAGCGTTCAAGGTCTGAGCTTCGCATGAACCAATATTTCCTCGTTATGGCCAATGTCGTACGCGGGTCTCGCGGTTTCTATTTCGTTGTAAAAAAGTAAGTGTGACTGAAATAAAGCGTGACCAACCAAAGTTTGGATTTATTTTTCTATAGCCGATAATTCGCTGTATCACTGTTCGTTATAACGAGTTTCATCTGTACAAGCCACTTCGCGAATTCAGGACTCGCACCATCACAGGGAGCGCCGTTGTCATGGGATAATATAGACCTTCGGGTAGATTTGTTTACGTTGCGCGGAAACCTGTGCAAGTGTGTTTTGGTATTTCGCCCCAAGAAGACCGCCTCACGATCACGGCAGCAATGTGCGGCCGCCACTTAGCCATGGCACAGAGCCCGTATTCTAACTATTTTTCCAGTTTTTATTGCCGTATAAGTGCCCACAAAGGGGTACAGAACGCGAGATCTCGAGGGGCAGTACTGAGCTTTTGACATGACTTGTAGCCACGGCAGTAACTGCCCGTGTCTTCAATGTTATTCGTTCATGAAGCGTTTCTCAAGCGTCCGCGAATACCTGTACATTCAAATTGAGCGCGGGGACTTGGTCGACGCTCCGGGCAGAAGGGGCACGCTTCCCTCACGGGCGGTTGATGGGTTCGGGATTATCGTGTAGGCAGGCGGATAGCGGCCGAGCCCTGCAAGGGTCCCGCCGCCGAGAGGCTTGACGCCGCCTTGTCCGTCGCGGAAGACTGGCGGGGAAGGTCGGGAGGCCGATAGGCGGCGGGCGAGGGAGGGGCCGCCGATATCTCGCGCTGCCGCGAGGAGGGAGGCGCGTGCAAGCCGTGCTGAAGGGCAGATAAGGGGGCCTGCGTGCGGGACACGACCGTCGCCGCTGCTTATCTCAGCGGTCCAGTGGCACACGCGCGCATGCCCCGCGTCTCCCCCTCCCCGTCTTCCTTCCCTGGCGGCTGTTTGCTTCTTCGCAACGCGCTCATTGGCGCTTATCTGGCACCGTTCACCGCCCCTATCTTTGGGCTCGCGCGCTGTCTTTTGTTGCGTCAGTTTCAATTCATCGGCCCGTTCTAATCTATCGTTCGTCCTATCGGGGCTTAGTGGGTTTATTCTTTGTACACACACTCTCGTCTCACCGCCCCTCTCTTCACCCCGCATCCTCACCTCCCACACACACACACTTTCTTTTTCACTGGGTCTTTTACTGCCTCGAGTCTTGCGTCGGTTACTTGCCTGCCCCGGATTCGTCGAGCACCTTTTTCGGTTTTATTCATCGATTCCTTTGGCTGTCATGCCTTTGTTTCTTCAGACAGGGCTTTTTCTCCTTTCGCTTTTTTTTCGGCTTTATTTTTTTATATTTACGGCTTTTGCCTGTTCCTTTGCTTTCTCCTTGATTTTTGGAAGGAAGAAAAAGTGCTATTTTGAGAACCTCCGATGAGGAATTCACACTTCCTTGTCATTTTTAAGTTGCTTTTGGCGTTTTTTTTTCCCTCGCTCTCTCTGAAGAACCTATATTGAAGTGAGAGTTAGTGCAGGCTGCATTTCAACCTATAAAACGTGGATTTGTGTTTTAATTCAACCTGCATGGTCTAGTGCAGTTTCAGTGACGGGTGGTGGACAATTTAAAGGGATTTTCTACCCGCCGCGCTGGCACAGTGGCTATAGGCCGTTGTGCCGCTGAGCCCAAGGACGCGACGTCGATACACGCGGTATACTGGCTAAGAACTCCCGTGTGAACCGATATTGGAGCACGTTAAAGATCCCCAGGTGGTAAAAAATAATTCTGAGCCCTCCCCTATGGTGTGCCTCATAGCCCAGGTGCAGCTTCCGCGCGTTAGAACCCCAAAATTTGAAAGGTGCGCTGTCCTGCTGTGGGCCATAGAAGAAGATGCGGCGATGTTTTCAGCTGCAGAGTGAGCAAGCTCTGCTGCTAACCTTAGGTCATTCAAGGATAAAAAATTTGCTCTTTTACACTCCTACGCTACACCTGAGCTATGACGCGCGTCGTAGTAGGCTGCGGATTAATTTAGAACACTTGGAGATCCTTAACGTTCGCCAAATCTCGACACTTCGACGTGTATGTATATAAATGTGTGTGTTTGAGAGAGAGACACTGCGAAGCCTTCGCGCTTGTCTATAGCAACTTCAACTACCACGATCTACAGTCAAACCCGATTATAACGAACCGTTGATAGAGCGAGTTATGCTATATATCGAACAAAGAAAGATCAGTTATGAAAATACACGCGAAACATATTCTTTATAACGAAGTTCACATATGATATATCGAACTCGGCGCGCCTAGAATTACCGCCAAAATGCATGGTCTCGGAGCGGCGATCGAGATGTTGATAGGCTGCGATGGAGATGTTGAGCCTCCCATGGAGCGACGTGACTCCCGGCACTGTCCATAACTGTTTCCGAAGCACCTGACTCACGATTAAACACTCCCAGTCAGCGAGTCCCGACCAAGACGGAAGCATCGGCGAACCGTGGGAAAAGCCCGCCAACATTCCCGATGTTGTGCTGAAAGGAGTGCCCTTCGAGGGTCGCCTGAGTGTCAAGAATGACGTCGCCCTCACTGTGATTCCCTGGGACGCCGACACCGTCGCCGATGTCATGGCTACTGGCGCTGCTGGAAGCACCGAAGAGGCCGAGGATGCGCAAGTGGAAGCCGTCCGATGCTTAATGAAGCGCTTTCGGCAGTCAATGTGCTCCACCAATATTGTTTCGATATTGAAGGACACGGTCTGCAACTGATGCAAATGATGTCTCATGTAGAGAATGCTGTGCTAGTTGACGCCGCCAAAACGAAAGTGAAAACAGGAATCACCGGTTTTTGGGAAAGTAGGTAGTTACAGAGTAAAGTAGCTTTATTGCTTGCAATAAATAGATAGTTTTGTGTATGGTAATGGCATACTTTATTATGTTCGTTTCTGCATGCGGGAATGGCAGGAGGAGGGAGGGTTGGGGGGGGGGTCCCGCGTATTGAGAACTCGTAACAAAAAAAACTTGTTATTGGCGTGTTCGGCTATTTCGAACTGTTGGATATATCGAACTAATCGTGGCGCATATTGCAGTTCGCTATAACCGGGTTTGACTGTATATCGCGCGCCGGCATGCACGCCATACCGATTTAAAGTTAACGAACGCGTAAAATAGAGAAAATTATTTGAAATAGCTGTACCTGACTTACATTCCCCGCTAAGTTTTGTTTGCTGCGCTTGCGGTACGCGCACCGCTCACCAACTTGTAGCACAGCGAGCACGTCCACGGGTGGTCGACAGCACTCGCGCCACCATTAAACGGGTGAAGACATGTTCTGTGGCCGCCCTCGGCGAGCATAAATGTGCGGGCGGCAGCGGTGCTCAGCGGGCATTACTACGGAGCTGCGCGCGCGCCAAGTGTTGGCGGGAGGGGGAGCAAAGCGCGGGATTAGCGCATTATCTCGGGCGGCCATGGCAGCGCTAGTATGCGCGGCATCAACGTGGCCGCGGCGCAGCAAAAGCAGTGCCGGAGTTTTGTTCTCGCGGTGTCGCGCGGCCGACCGCGTGAGATTGCGGCGCATCGGACGCAAAGGCAAATCTCGCCGAGGATTTGCACCGAGCCGCGGCCCCAATCTTTCCGCCGAGGGCGGGATAGTTGCCCGGCGCAGAAAGAAGCGCGCAAGTAAACGAACCTCTCTATAAACACGCGCGACGAGATAGCTATATATACACACGACAATGTGTGCTCTCACTCGCCGGGGCTCGAGAATGCGACAAGTAGCTCGCCAAAATAGTGCGCGATAAAGCACCCGCGGCGTTAAGAGTCCGCGCGTGGTTTTGGACCGAGGCAGATAAAGCGTTGGCTCCGAGCGTGCCGCCTCCGTCGCTCGCTTTATTTCTGCTGCCTGCCGCCTTCCTCTCGCTTTTGCTGCCTTCGGGATAAGTTATGCTTTGTCGCTTCTTTCGCGCCGGAAAACGGCGCTTCCTAACGGTCTGTATGGCATGGGGCCGTTTCACCGTGCCGTCCTTCTGAGAGGCGTGCTCACTCGGCGGCGGACACGCTGCTTGCTCTCCGCCGTCTTCTGGGCCCGCCCCTTGCATTGCACGCAGGTTTTTTTTTTTTTTAATTTCAGAACGTCAAAGTTCGAGTCCGCAGACATTTTGCTGGAAGGGGATACCTTGACGGGGTATCATTTTGCAGAAAGACGCTGTTCTAGAGTCACATACGATCCCCAGATCCTCTAATGATATTGCATGAAACCCTGCTGACTGGTCAGCGCAGCGCAATTTCAGCGTGCATATAGCGCACTTGGATTTGGGAGCACCTTCGCAAAACCGGTCGAAACTATCTTGGTTTCTGTCAACGGTTTCCGTGTATAGCGTATTGAAGCGCCGTACGGGGTGTTAATGGTGCCCCATGGCTCATGAGCAGAGATAATCACTAGCCTGAGACATTTCCATTTGCAAAGCGTTGGAAACACTTCGACACAACGCTGCCCTTGACATGTTTTTCGACGTCATCACGGCATTTATGGCCACTGTAGGACCAAGTCTTCTCCCATGGACTTCTAACTGCTCCCATCTTGCGATGCGCACATTCATTTTTTGACGCTGCATTTTTTAAAATTCATCCCTCCATCCTGTTGTCTCCCCCTACTTCTTGTCTAATCTGTTGGCGGCCACTCTGTTACCCGGATGGACGTCCACCTGTTGTCATTTCTCCGCGGCATGCCCGGCCAAACTCCGCTCATTTCTCTTCATTTGAGACAGAACGTCTGGCACCACAAATTTCTCCAGGCTAACCCCAGGCGCTGCTTTCCTATTCCTGAGCGTTATTGTATCATCAGTTGTTTTTTCCATTGCTCGTTGGGCTGACGTACGTTTCAAGGCGCTAAGTGAAACGCCAAGTTTTGTCCCCTAAGTCATTACCGGCAGTGCGCATTGGTTAGATATCGTTCTCTTCGATGTAAGAGGTTTAGATACTGCTTAATAATTGACAGTGCTTGCCGAATCCGCCTCGAAACCGATACTAATTCTACACCGAATTTCTTTCTCGTGGTTGCGATCAGTGCTGACAACTTGTCTAAGCCACCTCCTCAAGCATTACCTGGGCTAATAGGGAGAATTTTTAAATATTCCTTTCGGTTTCCTAATGTTCATCTTTACGCCACGACGGAGCTCTCTCAGCACAGTTTCTGGAGCATTCTTCTCGGGTGTTCTACAGACTCACTGAACAAGACTGTTTCGTGCGAAATTCAAAAGTGGCTGAAGCATTCTCGGTTTACCGGTATTCTTGGCTCCGTTGCATCGACTAACTAGGGCCGGTTATTTCGATGTCCTCTTTTGGGGTGCTAGGCCGTTGCACGATTAGCAATGCTGCGACAAAAAAGAGGAAGGGGGTGGGGCAGACGCTTTTATTGTGCTTAGAATGCCCTATTTTTGGAATTGCGTTCGTGTGAATCTAAAGGTTTTTTTTTTTTTCTTCACTGGCATCAAACAGTTTTGTCCAGGCAGAATCCCCCAGCTCCGAGCGAGTCCGTTACCGCGACAAGCGCTCGCGAGGGTCGGCCTTCCCACATAGTGACTTCGCTTGCAGTGAAGTCACATTGCCGGTTTGAAGTGGTGGGTTGGTGGTATTTCTGTAAAGTTGGGAGTTGAGAGAGAGAGAGAGAGAGAGAGAGAGAGAGAGAGAGAGAGAGAGAGAGAGAGAGAGAGAGAGAGAGAGAGAGAGAGAGAGAGAGAGAGAGAGAGAGAGTTCTTACGTGTCCATTTTCGCGTTGTCGTGAAGCCCGCCTGGCTTTTTACGCAACAAAAATGCTACGAAATTTGCTTTCTTCGTATTTTTACTGGCTACAGGCGCGTTGGCTAGGCAGAGTCCCTGCTAGCGGTCCCTGCTTCGCGAACTCCTTGCGTTGATATATTCTCTGCCCCGGGGACAGGGAGGGCCTGTAATTGCATAATTCGCTCTGATTACAGCTATCCAAGGTCAGTACAGACCCAGCTGAGGGTTGATAAATTCTCAGGAAAATAAATTTTAAAAAGTTTGGCCTGTGTCTCAAAACTGTAACCTACACAGCTTTTACGTTCTTTAATTTTCCTTCTCTCAACGTTTTGGGATGCTACATGCGATGCGAGGCCTCAGCCACGTTGCATGAAACCTGCTTCAAGCGCTCATCCGCATACAGCGAATTATTAGCCCACAAACGCGTAAACGTTGCGTTTGTAAAGCGTACAACGCGAGTAAGGAAGCAAGGCTTGCACGCTCAAGAAAGCAGTAACACTAGGCGGCGAAAATTGTTTTTAGAGCTAGGATGGCGCAGAGGGAGCGGCGCTCTGTTTTAGCCGATAAGGAGTAAGAGCGGCCACTTTACGCGCGCACATTCGCAAACACGGCAGCCACATTTGTTTCGGCCAGGCGACAATAGCGCGACATCAGCACTTGGCGGCGATACGAGCCATTTGTTTGGCCTTTCGCGCGATGCCTCAGATTACACAACGGCGCGTCCCGCGTCTGCGGAGAAGCGGTGGCACTCTCGCGACGACTTATCACCGGTGGCGGCGGCGGAAAATGTTTCCCGTGACGCGGCACGTCTTCGGGATGCGGAAGAGGAGAGTTCCCCAATCTCCCGTCGCCACGCCGCCCGGAACGTGACTTCGAGGGAGTCGAGGGCCATTTCCAATTACATCAGCCATAATTCATCCTTGTCAATGGCGTCGCCGCCCCTCTGTTTTTGCTTTCCTCGCTTTCTGCTGTAATAAAGGAAGGGGGGACATTTTTGCACAGCAGCGGTTGCGCCTGAGTTATCGCTCGGACGATGCGTCAACACCAGGAGGCGTAGCACAAGTAGCAGTGTTCCTCGCGGCCACGATCTAAGCACGTCCGCGACGCGGCTACAAATAAGGCCGCGTCGGCTACGTGTGGCCAGCGGGCGCTTGTTCTGGCGAGATGGTTCAGGGCAAGCGGACACGTATATGTTTCAAGGTGTATCTGGGCTCCAACTGGGCACTGCCAGGGTGCCACGAAGACAGGTGACACGAGATAGAGCCTGTTTCTTTTACGGATTACAAGATATTGCGCAGCCGCTGCACACATGGCCTCCGCTAACAGTTGCGCGCGTACACCATCGAAACGATGCAACGCCGTCGCAGTTTTCGCCCATCTGACTCTGCGCAGATAAAGCTGCGCTTCCGTTCTCCTAACAGGGGCACCATCCCCTCGAGCGACGAAGAGCGCGAACGAAGCAGCTAGTCTAGGGCTTGGGTGCGGGTGGCGTTCGCAGTTTTCGAAACGATCCTCGATTGATTATGTGAGTCGGGCTTGTGCGAAGCAGACATCACAAGCGTGAGTTGTTTCGCTGCATGCGTGGTCGCGAATCGCTTGATTGGCATGCACAGGTTGCCACGCCTATACCATGGCTGCCGGAAAATTGATGGCTTTACATTTTTATCTGAACAGTCCGAATGACTAAGCACGGGTAAAGAATTCCTCGGCACTCACGCATTCAAGACTGCTTACATACTTTCAAGGCGAAAGCCTGGTGATACTTACGAAAGACTTCTGTACTCCTCCATTGTATCTGCGTCTCTTTCTTCACTTTTGTGTCGTCGCCTTTTGACGCCAATTCCTTCGATGGGCTCCTTCATTGCTACACCGTGCTTGCGTCTCTTTCTTCGCTTTCGTTTCTTTGTCTTTTGGTGCGAATAAATTCACCAGGTAGACGGGTAACACACTACACAGCCTCCCCAGAATCAGAACTGCGTGCTGCTGGGGAGCCCCTGTTCTATTCACGTGTGGTCACGTTCACGTATCACGCAGCACGCGTGACGCAGTAGAGTAACTTTTGTTCCACCGCTGCCAACGTGCGGGGTAACGCACTCGGCTCCTACCCTAGAGACCAGTGTTCAAATCTAATAAGAACTAAAATGTGCTATTTTATTTACTCTTTACTGTGGTGACCATTCTCTGAACCAGACGACAACAACAACGTCGTTTTTCACACAATGGGACACTTAAGGCTTCCGCTTTTAAAAATAGTGCACCGCTTTATCTCGTGGGACGTTTACATGCTTCGAGCATTTCCAGTACTCAACTATGCGTCAGGAAAGGTATACTTCGGCTAAACTGAACGCATTTGATGGAGTAGAGCAGAGTGCGCTCTTAACGCCGTCTAAATGCACCCCGAATAGGGAGACGGGAAGAAAGGCGCAGTGTGCTAAAAAATAGGCTCCAATTAACAGTACTGCATTCATTGAGGTTTAAATTCAAAGCATTTGTACCCGTCCTCATTCGCGACTCGCGAACAAAGCAATGACGCATTGCCTGAAGCAATGAAGCATTTTATTACCGGATACTCCTTCATTGAATCCTTGTGGGACGAGGTTCGTTCGCAAAGGTTCAAGAGATAGAAGTACGCATTTCTTTTCGCCTCGCATAAACCGGATACCGACGCTGGCTGTGAGGCAGAATTATTATGGCGCTATTGCTTGAGCAATAGATGGTGCACGTCGCCAAAACTTTTCGCTGTCGATCCGTGGGCAGAGAACGAGAGTAAAACGGAGAACCACAGAGAGCGTTCGGAGAGGGGTGACGTCAGCCGACCCGGCAGCTGCATTGGCTACGGCGGCGTTGCGTCCACTCCGCTACCTAACTAGTGTTGACGCGTCCCGTTACCGTTTGTATGCATTGTAAAATTGAGTGCGTAGCGAGTGAAGGGCCGAGTAGGCGGCAACAGAGGGCGGAATATCAATGACGGCGACGAGAGAGAGAGCTTTAATCAGAGTTGAAGTGAGCTTGTTTGGGGTCGGGGTCTTCAGTCCAAGACTCCACTGGTACGGCCGGCAGTCTTCGCTCTTTCCGCCAGCAAAAGCTGCGTTTCAGGACAGGAGCCGGCCGGCGTACGCTCCGCTCCCACTGCTCGCGTGTGGGGTTGGAGAGGGGGAAGATCTGCGTTTAGTTGACATTCCCGGTGTGCCTGGGGCTTGGCAGTGAATGCATAGGGGATCATAAAGAGTAGGATAGATGGCGTGTAGTCGTGTTGAGTGTGGGCAGGTATTAGTCTGCAGTTGTCTCAGGATGACTTCCTGTTCTGTTGTGGCCTGATCGATGATTGGTGGATACAGTTGTCTCGCTAGTCGGTAATGCTCAGTTATGTCGGCATATGTGAGAAGTGGTTGCCAGGTCCGCTCCGACTCTTCTTGCGGTGCCCGGTGGGCGAGTTCTCGGGCCAGGACGTGTGCTGTCTGGTTGCCACAAAGAGAAGAGTGGGCCGGGGCCCATATTATTTTGACTATCTTCTGTGGGGGTCGTTAGAGGAAAAACCGAAGCGTTTGTCTTGAAATCCTACCTTCTTGGTATGCTCGGCAGGTGACGTGACGAAGTGCAATACCGGTGACAACAAAACGAGCTGCCGGCAGCCAATGCCGCTGCCGAAGTGAACAAACGTGACCACCGGGACAGTCGGAACTCGAAGCATGGTTGGCGTGGTGTCCAAAAGACGTGTTAGAAACGCCGTGTCTCGGGCTTCTGGAGCAGGAGCAAGGCATGCGCGTCGGGCCGAGCCTCAATGTTGGGAGGAAGGGGGATGAGGTGCTCACGCATTCCTAAATGAGCCTTTGAGTCCTGCGTTAGTTTTCATTGCTGAAGGATCTCTGCGTGGACGCAACAAGGAAACCCGTCCATCCGTCTTCTACGCCTGCTGTGCCACATTTTCGCCACATACGAAATAGGTATTAATAGAGGGGACCTAGAACCTTCATTTACCGCACAAGGCCGCCTACATTGCCCTCAGAAAATTTACTTCTGAGAAATAAATTTGCCTACAATAGTGAAGCCGACCTCATAGAGGCTTGGTATGCACGTTTTATAGGAATACTCGAGGTCTTACAGAGGTATTTAATCAAAGGCCCTTGGGCCATCACATTTTGTAATTTGGTTTTCCCCGCCAACAAGGTTCTTCCTAGCAAAGAATTCGCGTATAATGGTGAAGCCGGCTTTAACGGGGCTTTGGATATAGCGTTTTGTATGAATACGTGGAGTCTTGTGGAGGTGTTAGGGCCCTTCATACTTCGGGATCAGACTGCATATATAGTGCCTGGAAATATGTCTTCCCAGCAATGCGTTCCTGTATATTAGTGAAGACGACTTTAATGTGGATGGCTTTATAGCAGAGCGGCTTACACCTTTATCCGTCAATTGCCACTAGGAGGTTCCAGGAATTTCTTTTTTTTTTTGATTGGCGTTGGATTCTTGTTATGGTAAGGTTCAGGAAGCGAATAAACGCATCACTTTGTGGGCAAATTAGAGCGGCGACACTCTGCTTTTTTAACGTTTTTGAATGTTCATTTATAACCCGCCGCGGTGGCTCAGTGGCTAAGGCGTTGCGCTGCTGAGCACGAGGTCGCGGGCTCGATTCCCGGCCGCGGTGGCCGCTTTTCTGATGGAGGCGAAAAGCAAAAACCCCCATGTGTACGAGATTTCGGCGCACGTTAAAGATCCCCAGGTGGTCAAAATTAATCCGGAGCCCTTCACCACGGCGCGCCTCATCGCCTGCGTTGCGTCGGCGCGTTAAATCGTACAATCGCGCGAATGTTCATTTATATATGTTATTATCATGCTAATTATTTATATAATCATTGCTTTGACGTTAGGATAATGCTACTTTTAATTTATTCAAAATTGTTTGCTGTTGACATATATGTTACACACTGCTGCACCGGTGCTTTAACCAGAGGAATTTGTGTTGGTTTACTTCGCTTTCTTCCGTCAACCTTCGTACCAACGAAATTATTCGTTGATAACGTGTCTCAACCAACAGAGCATGAAAGCATCGCCTCTGATGTCCGCTTCTGATTCTTACCAGTGCCTGTTAAGTACCGCGATAATTGTTTTCCTTCCGAGTTTTACTACCTGCTTGCGACCGCACACTCTGCCCATGCCTGTCACGTTTAGTGCAGCCATCCCAATGACAGCCATATGTCTCATGTATCGGTCTAACTTGCTCCAGGGTTTTTCTCTCTTAATGGTTTATTTAGATATAACTGTCTAACCGTCGTGGCTGTAGGCTGCCCAGTTGGTTGCTGGCACAACAGTCAGCCACGTGTCTGACCCGGGCTTTATTTCTGCAACTGACTGGTTTATTACGTCCTTGGAATCTCAATTTCTGCCAAACAGCTACATAGGTTAGCTAACCAACCACGGAGAAACCCGCCGAGTGTTTCTAATTCCTTGTTTTTAGGTATGAATTGAACACTGTGGCGACGGATATTTTTGAGCAGTATGCCAAAACAGTACCAACGGGGCGCGGCTGCGTTGTCGCGGAGACGCTGGGCTCATCTCCAGACGGCACATGCGTGGACATTTGCTAAGACGAAGTGATCCCGCCAAGAATCTCTCTTCTCTTTTGGTTTTCGCTGCCAAGCCGAACTCAGTTTCATTCACTAAAACAGCAATACCCCCCCCCCCCCCCTTTACGCAGAGACCGAGACGCGTCGAAATCCGTGTTGAGGAAGGCTCCGCATTTAGAAAGGGCGTCCATGTTGTCATCGCACCTTCGCCTTATGATTCCACAGGGGAGGGCTCACGCGCGTACCTCACAGCATCGCGGAGAGACGCGCGTGATTTGGCCGGCCGAAGTAGGGCAAGTAAGCATGAAGCTGAGCTGATTGTACCGGCATGTCTGGCTCTCGCTGTGCGAAGGATTTCCAATGTGGGCTCGCAAACCCCAGCAGCGGAGAGAAGGGGCTAAAGCCAGCCAGGCAGCGTTTGTCGGTGCGGTTGTTTTATTCGCGCACATCGGTTTCGTTTTGCCACTCCGAGCGTGCACTTCCGGCCGAGTGCGCAGGCGCGAGGAGACGAGGCGCTGCAAACGAGCGAACTATCGCCCGCTTTCAGCTTCACTGTTTCCGGGCGCTTTCCATTTCGCCGTGGGGCCGAATGGCGTGAGGGGAAAGCACAGTCATCTGGCAGCAGTTGGCTGCGGGGTGGCGTCGAGGCAAAGCAAGAAGCGGCGGTGGCCGCGAGATGCTGCTGTCGCGATGGGCCGCGCGTAGTTTGGCCCGGCCTGCCGTGTCCACTTGTCGAGCCCTATCTGAAAGGTCCAGGCGCTGCTCCGTCGGCGTTGACGCTGGCGGTCGTCGTTTTCCACTTGCTGCGCCCGTTTTTGTCTGTCTAGCCGGCCGCCGTTTGTTTCCGCCGATAGTGAGAGTCCAATTCAGTCAACGGGCCAGTGATGTAGCGTCATTGTCTTATTGTTCAAACGCCGGTCCCCGAGCGCACCCGGGCAGGCGTCCCCGGCCAGTTTTTCAATCTCGGAATGTGTCGCGGCGTGCGAGCTGTCCGGACAACGTCGATTATTGCGATTTCTTGCCGCTTGCGCGGACAGCCCGCCAGATGGCTGCCCTTCGCGTCGAGCACGAGCCCACGCTGCTGTAAGCTGATAGCGAGCTCGTCTCGCGCTTGGCTTGCCTCCTTTTGCCTTGATGGGCCGACGTCCAAGAGCAGGCGTCCCACCTGCCGGTCACTCGTGCGGCGGCCACACGTCGAACGGGTTGCGAGCTGACCGCTCGGTCAGTTCGCCTGCCGCATGCTACCGACGCAGACGTGTCAGACTACTCGCTGCACGGACAGTTTACTTTTGTGATGCTTTAGGAACGAAACGCGCGTTCCCTTCCCTTATTAGCAGCACAAACTATGACTGTACATTCAGAGTGGCTTTCCCCCGGCGTTTACTCGGTGCTATGTTTCTCACTGATCCACTGCCGTTATAATGAGGCTTGGTTCTGGGCTTCGCCGTGCCTTGTACGGCCCTTTGCTCCCGATAAAAAAAAGAAGAAAAAGAACAATTGAAGGCTGAATAAGTCACTCGGTCCCTTTTATCTATCGCTGGCACCGGTGAATGTATGCAGGCGCGATCTGTGGAAGCGCTGCCTATCCTTGAGCAAACGAAATCTGCCGAATTTCGCATTTGTTATAACGGAACAAAGCGAAGGAGAGAGCCCCACTCGCCTTCCACTGTGCGTGTGCGCACCCATTCCCCAGTGGGTACGTGTAACAAAAAAACACTTCCTTGAAATGTGTTTACACTTATAATTTGCGTATCTTTGTACCCCATCCTTGTCCCTGTAACTTGTGTGTAAAAAAGGTTGTTCGAATATCAAGCACGCACGCAGACGCGCGCCCGAACGTGCACACACGCACCGTAGGTTGTCGAAACCCGATAAGTTCAGCAGCCGAGAAGAACAGTGAGTGATGCGGCCGGCCCCCACCCCGGCCTCCATCTCGCGTCTGCTTCCCCCGCCTCCCTTATCGTCACGCGCTCATCCTACGACGCGCGCCCCTCGGCAACCGCTTGCACGGATGCATCTGTCCGTCTTATTTACAAAGCCATTAATTTCATCCCGCCCTGGTAGTTTTTCTTCTTGCCCGTCTTCTGTTGACGGCGGCGTTTGTCCCCGCTATTTTTACGATTGTCCTCTCGCCGTTTTTACTTTCTGTATACAGGCCCAACACTTCGACGCGTTTTGTTGGGAGGCGTGGCACAGTTTTTGTGGCTTCCGGCCGCTGCAGCGGCCCTGCGTCGCCGCATGACAGTGCTTTGCTTTTCCTTTGGGCAGCCTCAGTGGGTGCGTCCGAATCGAAAATCAAAAACCCGTTATCTCCGAGGAGCCAACGCGAAATGCTGAAAATTAACATGACAAAAACTTTCGGTTAAAGACGCATCTCCTCCTGCGCCCCCCCCCCCCCCCCCCCTCTCCTTTTTTTCCCCTGTACGTACTAATCTGCTTACTTATGCGCGCAGCTTAGCCGGCGTTATTGCATCGTGAATTTCCGTAGAGCGAAGACAGCGCTGACGTTGTGCTTTTTTGCGCAGACCATGCACCCGTTACTCGGCTTCCTCTCAGTCGCAGGAAACGATCCAGAGGTGTTCGCTTCCGCAAGCTGTGGGGTGGCAAAGTAAAACAGGGGGGGTAGCGATGCGTGCGACCGAAGATCAATCACGACGGCCGGTATAGCGGCGGTGGTTGGCTGTGGCATTAAATGGGATTAATTAACAACTCCCCCAGACAGCAGAGATGCTCTACGCGAGGGCGAGAGCTGCTGTGCGTGATGATTTCAGATCCCTCGCACAGAGGCTTAATTAGTTTTCGCTAAACCAGAACCTTTTTGCGGACCTGTGCTTGATCGTGCATTGTTGAGGGAATTCTCCGCAGGCAGAAAAAAAAATGCAAATGCGCTTTTTGTGTTTCCAAAAATTTGTCATCATACAGCGCGCCACTGGCAGCGGAAACAAGGCCGCCGGCCACGTGCATAAAAGAGCAAGGCCTCGATGAGAGGCCGCGATGTATGCATGGACGGGGTGTCAATCCCTGCGTCGTTATTCGACACACAGCACAGACGGAGTCGCCTGCAAAGTGCGCCAGCCGTCGGAGGCGGGCGAGGACTCAAAGAAAAGCTGAAACAAGGCACAAATAAAGGCCGAAGTTCGAGAGCTACGAGCTCCGCTTCAGGCTGCGAGCGTGCGCCCGCATAGGGCCGGGAGAGACAATAAGCTGCCCTACTACAACGGTAAAGGAGTCCGCGTTTCGCTGTTTTTTCGCGGGCAGAAACGCTCTCGCGCCAGGTCTCGATTTTCGCGAACTCTTCTTCATCGACAATTTCTACTTTGCCGCACGTGGCTAATGGCGTGCGCTACTGACTCGTTGTAATTCGCTTTATACTGCAGGAGGCGACGCATAGTGCGTAGGCGAAGCCTTTTATTATGAGTTTGTCGACTCGCTCGGTGCTGGGCGCCATTCGCTTGGGGAACTTTTTGCGCGTGTTTCTCTTGCGACGAGAAACAAAGCGCGCGCCTCGGGACCTCGAGCAGGCGTCGTTTCCTCCCCTTATCGCCCGCACCGGGGACATATTTGCTCGGAAGCGAATAAGGTTATAGGCCGCAGCTGAGGGAGCGCGAATAATTCCGGTCGGGTTGGAGGCGCCTTTTCCATCTGCGCCCGCGTCGCGCCTGTTTTGTTTCGCTTTTGTCGCCCGCGATGCGCACGTTGTATACTGTCCGCCTTCCCTTGCTCGTCCCGGTGTACTTTTTTCTCTCTTATTCGTGGCTGCCAGGGCGTCCGTTTCGCTTTCTTTCTTCCTCGCCTGTTTCTTGTTTTTCTTCTTTCCTGGTTGTTTGCGCGACACCGCACTCCGATTGCGCGTTGTCCGTTGCCCTGAGAGGAAATAACAGCGGAGGTCGCGCGATTGACGTTTCATTAGCGGATTAATTAATCAGAATCAGGGCTCCATAAATTAACCCGCGACACTCCTTGGCCGCCCCCCTGCGGTTCTTCCGATGCCACTTTGATTTGTTGCTTAGGGCCGGATCGTTGCTGTTCGCGCGCGGCCGCCGTGTATCTCGTGCGGTACGCCGCGGCTTGTTGATTGTGCGGCTTTGGCGTTTTCATTTCTGCCACTCAGAGGGGGGAAGGTGCGGACGCGTCAGCCAGAGATGTAACCGCGCGGTGCCCCAAAACTTCGCAGCGGCGGCGAGGTTTGAGTTCCGGGCGCGGGTTATTTATCTCAAGCATCGAGCGCCAGGCGGCCCTTTGTTTCGCATCCTCCCCACAGCGGTGTGTCGATAACTGTGGCGGTATACATACCGGCGTGCCCGCGTGCGCACATCCGGTTGCAACCACAAATGCGCACGTACGCGCTGTCATCTCGCAGAGCTGCCGTCGCCCCGTGTTGTTTTTTCAATAACTCAACTTGGTATACGGGGTCGGAAATTATCCTTGTCTTTCTTCCGATATTTGACTGGCGCTCGATGTTTTCTTTTTTCTTTTTTTCTTGGAGGGGGAGGGTGAGTACCGTCAGTAAACTCTAGGAATGGGGAGCGCGCCGTGCTCGCTCCATCACATGTACGAGTTTACAGAGCCGGTGATAACTGGGCATAGACCTGCGCTGTCCCTGGGGTAACTGCTGGTGAAGCGAGAGTGCAGACGCTGAGACGTTTTCGTCACTTGCTGCTACGGGGAACAGAGCAGCTCAAGCTAACCTCCAACGTTACGGCGTGCTCCTATATCCGCGCCTAGGCAGGTTAAAGGCCCTTGACTGCTGTGACAGCAGTCCTTCTGACGACGGCTAAATCACAACAACAACAACTGGAAAGGCAGCTAGATCCCTGTGCACAGATTTGCACGCACGTTTAAGAAATCCAAGGTGGTTTAGGTTCGTAAGCCTACACAGGATATCCCATTACCTTTGCATTGTTGGCGGCGTTGATCACGGGTGTTTCCTTCACAAGCAGAGACCGGTGCGCTCCCAAACAGGCCTCCCCAAATCGAGGCTTCCTGCATGTAGGCGTTCTCGTTTGACTCCGCACGTGCATTTGTTCCGATGCGAGCGCAGAGCAGACACTGCCATTTTCTTTTCTCCCTGCTATACGCGGCTCACAACGTAGCGGCGTGGGGACGTGTTGCTGCAAAGTTGTTTGGAGCGCACGCTTGGGCAACCGCACGCCACGTATTGTAGAACGATTTCTACAAGTTTAGAGCTTTGCCGTTGACACATCCCAGTTGGAATGTGGCTGCGTTCGCACTCAAAAAAGCTCCCGGTTTAACTACCAATGGACCTAGCTGCTCTTCAGAATACTGGGTTTCTGCCGCTTCTGACTTATACATAGAACATGCACAGAAAACCCATAAGGGTGTTTTTTTTTTTTTTTTTTTTTTTCGAATTGCGGTTGCACTTACTAGTGAATTCCCATGCGTTTCATGCGTCTTGAGAGCTTGCAACTACATAGCCATTGATGCATAGCCCCTATACATAACTACATAGCCCCTCTCCTGACCGAGGCGGATACCCCCTCACCCAGCGGCCATTCCACCGCGCCCTGGAGGCTCCTAAAATCACCCGCGGATTCCCACAGTTTTAGTAGAAGCGAACTTCGTTGAACGAATGAGGGGGCGAGACACGGCGCATTTCTCCGTGGGGCGAGAGCATTCATCCTGGGCTACTTTCCGGGGAAAGAGGAGGATATTAAATCGCACGGCTACCACCTGTTACGAACAGAATTTGATCTGAAGCTGCCGCTAATAGCAGCGCTAAAATAAAAAAGTGGTATAACACGTACAGGTACAGCTTTTCACCCCACGCCAAAGATTTTTGGCCACAAAAATCTAAGAAAAAGCTTAACGTTCAACTGTGATGACCGAATTGTTTTATGGCAGTAAGAAAGTTGCTTTCGTCAGCTTTGTGTGGAATAAAGCATTTTAGCCCACCTGAAGACGTAAGCTTTTCTTTTGAATTTTTGGTGGCCTATTATCGTTTGACATGGCGGACAAGCTTTTGACAAAGACTGCGCGTTGACAAAGACTTTGGTGAGATGACTCATGCCATCACCCCAGTACAAAAAAGAAATGGTCGCGTTGTCTTGTTGGGTGTATTGCTGGACCGCCTTTTTCGAAGTGCTTGCGATTTAGCTGGCCTACAATGCAAGGTGAGAATTGTAGCTTAGTGTTGGTCAGTGGGCTGCCAGACTCAGCCTGACCGCGAATTCCCGGCCGTCAGTTGACTACCTGCTGTGCATCTGCGCATGCAACGGTGTACACGTGTACAGAAAGATGTACCGAGTATCGCTTCCGAAAGAGGTTGGTTTGTAGGAGATGTGGGAACAAAAACAAAAAAAAAAAACCCTTGTACTGGTTGGATGAGACGGTCGGTGAAACGTGCGCCATCTGCGAGTTGCATTTTGAAGCGAAGTGTATCGTTCGGGGCTACGTCACATCGTGCGAGGGAAAGAGGTACGAATTGCTTGTGACAGGCTAACGTCGTCTGAGGACGTCATTCCCACCCTGCTGCCAATTCACCGCAATATCTTTCCGAGGGCATGGCGAAGCCAAGGAAGCCGAGGTAGAGGGAGGCATCCGGTTGTTGCTGGACTCTTTTTATATATTACATGAGGGGAGAGGGATTGCGGTGGAGAGGTGATCTTCTTGGTGAATTTCCGTAGGTGATTGTGAGGGTCGGTTTGAGGTCTTGTGGTACAGTTGGCACCGTGGTGGTGGCCGTCAAGTTGAGTAGTCCAAAATCGTTATTTGCTGGGGTAGTAACGCTTTAAAGGGAGAACTTAACTATGAGGAGTGCATGACTGACTAGGAAATGAGTGTCGATACATGTGGTGGGATCGCTGCTTGGCGGAAAGAGAGTTCGATATCGAAAGAATTGAGTCAGGCGGGATGGTTCAGATTGGCAGATGTTGTCGTGTTGGGCGCAGGCAGTGGGAAATGTTAAACGTTTTGCGCTTGTGTCGCAGGGATTTCGAACGTATCGTCCGTCTCCTCTTCTGTTGCGGCGTCTCTCCGGTTGTCGTTCTATTTTGATGCTTTCATCATCATCGTCATCGTCATCATCAACAGCCTATCTTGGTCCACTGCAGGTCGAAGGCCTCCCCCATTGACATCCACCCGTTTCTGTCCTGTGCTTCCCGAGTCCATTCTTTGCTTCCGAATTTTCCCATTTCATCTCTCCATCGTGTTAATGGCCTTCCTCTTCTACCCGCCGTGGTGGCTCAGTGGCTAAGGCGTTGCGCTGCTGAGCACGAGGTCGCGGGTTCGATTCCCGGCCGCGGCGGCCGCTTTTCTGATGGAGGCGAAAAGCAAAAACGCCCGTGTGTACGAGATTTCTTAAAGATCCCCAGGTGGTCGAAATTAATCCGGAGCCCTCCAATACGGCGTGCCTCATCGCCTGCGTTGCGTCGGCGCGTTAAACCCTACAATCAATCAATCAATCCATCAATCCTCTTCTTCTAGTCCCCCCTCTCGGTGTCCATTCTGTTGTCCTTGTGGTCGACCTGTTGTCAGTTCGTCGTACCACATGGCCAACCCAAGTCCATTTCTTTTTCTTAACCTGGACTATGATATCATTTATCCGAGTTCGCTCCCTAATCCAAGTAGCTTGTTTTCTGTCCCTAAGCGCTACTTCTAACATTCTTCACTCCATGGCACGTTAGACGGACCGAAGTTTGCTTTCTAATTATTTACAAGGCGCCAAGTTTCTGCCCCGTATGTCATCACCAGCAGGACGCATTGGTTGAATAACTTTCTTTTTAGGGATAGAGGTATCTTACTTTTCATTATTTGTGAGTGCTTGCCGAATGCACCCCATCCCACTCCTATTCTCCGCCGGATTACTTTCTCGTGGTTTGGGTCAGCACCGACCATCTGGCCAAGGTAGTTATATTCTTGTACTTGTTCCAGTGTTTCGTCCCCTATGCTGAAAAAGGCGCGTTCAGCATGTTTATTTAGCATTACTTTAGTTCCATTCATATTTATCCTTAGCCCTACAACGAATCCTTCTTATTGTAGTTCCTCAATCATTTCTTGGAGTTGTTCTGCAGATTCACTGAGCAAGGCTATGTCG
The DNA here is from genome assembly GCF_048455015.1 of Haemaphysalis longicornis. Taxonomy (NCBI): domain Eukaryota; kingdom Metazoa; phylum Arthropoda; class Arachnida; order Ixodida; family Ixodidae; genus Haemaphysalis; species Haemaphysalis longicornis. Next base: position 349,942,034 of record NW_027526203.1, on the reverse strand, counting down.
TCTGCAAGCCCTAAATGGCTCAAATATTTGCTGTTTATCCGTAAGCCTAAGTTTTCCTAGTCAACCCTCCTGAATACAGTCTTCAGAGATGCTGTGAACAATTTTGGTGAGATGGTATCTCCTTGTCGCACTCCCTTTCGGATCGGAAAGTTTATCGCTTTACTTGTGAAGGGTGATTTTGCCCGTGCATTCATATATGTTGTCTAGGAGTCTTAGGTAAGTCTCCTCTATTCCTTGGTCCTTTAAGGCGTCCATCAATGCGGTGGTGCTTACTGAATCGAATGCCTTTTCATAGTCTATAAATATCATGTAAAGTTGTTTATTATACTCTGCACATTTTTCTATTACTTGGTTGATGACATGGGTGGGATCCATCGTAGAGGATCCTTTTATAAACCTAGTCTTTCTTCTGGGTTCTTGGAAGTCTAGGCTGGTGGTTATGCGGCTAGCTTTTAAAGGTGAACATTTTATTTTTGGTTGACGACTTCTTTTGATGTTTTCCCTCTCCCTTTTCTGTTACTTAAAACGTACGTCACCCATTTTATACGTTATTAATTCATTTTTTTTTTCAAGGAAACCAATCGACCGATGTACAAGTCTTATGGGGGACTTGAGAAATCTTTGAAGACGGAAGAGCTTGTTAGGCGCACCCAGCTCTGTGGTAAGGGACGGCTGCTCTGTCCATCTGCGTCGGCTGACTTGGGAGCTGATTTCCTGAATCTTTGGCGTACCGAACTTCACAAATAGAGTGTTAGGGTTCTTGATGCGCTGGAGATAGCTGCGTTCAGGCTGCACATTGAAAATGAAAAGCCCTGTTCATACTGTAACTACGATTGTTTCGAGGCTTCACTTTGATTTGAAAAGGATGAACACAGCGTCTTCGGGAATAGATAACGCGCTAGTAATGTAAATCTGAGCTGCTGGTCGAAACTTCGCCGGTCTGTTCAAGTGAAGAGTCTAAATAAAGTGTAAATATCTGCAGAGTTAAGCGGTGCTTACTTCGACCATTCAAGTCAGACCTGAGGGTCTACAGTATGTAAACAAGCCACGGTTTTAGGCATGTCAGCTGGTACGGACTGCACGCATGAAATGATTATACACAGTAAGGTTGACGCTGGCGCTGTAAAGTTGGATAGGTGGATTCAAAGTTCTCAAAAATGCAAAATCTGTGGCAAGAATTGGAACGAACACGGATGTCCGCATGCACACATTCTTTTCTGGTCTAATTTACGCTTTCAGTATAAAATATTTGAGGCTACAATTCAAAAAGCGCCTGCACAGTTGGCTTGTGCCTGTCTTTCGCGCCACTTTGTGCTTCATATTCTTCCGTGAAATCCGAAAGTATTGTCTTTTATGCGCACTTGACGAAATCTGAGTGCCACTTAGCGTCTTAAATGCGACTTACAATTTCGAAGCACCCCGCGCTATTGATCTCTTTCATTGCAGACTCCAGCAGCGCCAGCACGCGGCACGCGCCGAGATCAGTAAGCACACTACCCACTGCCCTAGTTCCCTGTACCCCCGCCGACAGTGGACCTCCAGGTTTCCCATGGGAAGTGCTATGTGAACACGTTAACAGAATTGAACACTACGCCGACCCGATGGACTGAAGACCATCAGGAACTGGACCTAGGTCATTGGGAATGAATGAAACACAGTTTAATAAAACGAGAGGCCATGAGGCCTTGCGGGGGAGTAAGGATGAAAGGGAAAGGGGAAGGTCACAATTCACACAATGGACACAGTTCCAGTCCTGGGGTCACACAGTTTAGTCAGTCAGTGGCACAAAAAATGCTCAGTTCCAACTGTAGACATTGAGCGTGGATAGTTAGTTAGTCAGGGAAAGTCGGTCATACCGCTACACCAATTTGTAAAGACCGTTTTCTAGGTCGTAATTAGGGATTGCTTCTAGAGCAGCGGGATGGTCACGGACACGACTAATCAGCTCCAGTTTAGTCGCGGGTGCTGGACCTAGAGTTAAAAGGTAATGGCAGGCGAATACAGATCTGGTAGTCATCACGACTACAGTTGGGGAATCGGCGCAATGTGGATCCTGCTGGGGCTTTCCGCTTATAGGTAATTTGTAGGGGGTTCATGGCCGCGAGGTATTAACGCTTGGTGTAGTTGCGTTACATCACCTTTTCAAGCGGCCAAGGCACGCGTCGCGGAGGCATATGACCCCTCAAGGGTCTAGGTACCGTCAGTCGTGCGTTCGGCCCAGTAGAAGCATGAACCGCGGCATCGGAAGGCTCGTTTGCATGGCCAAAAGTTACAGCGCGCAGGGAAAGGTCGGTTGCGTTCAGTCACGCTTTGCTGTCCCACTGCGCCCGCTGATGAAGCGGCCTTCCTACGCTTCGTCTCCAGTCGCGCCAACGGCACGCGTGTAGAACGTCGCCAACGCTCTGTCTTGCATAGGGCTCCGCAGGGACGGTAGAACGTCGCCAATTCGGCTATCGCCGTAAACACTGCGTCATCATTCCCAAAGGAATAGAGTGCTTTAGGAGGTCGTTGTAGCAGTTCGCGTGTCGGCCAGGATGAACGTCAAAGGGCGCAACTGAAACAATCTGATTTCAAATTGGTGAACTGGTGAATGCATAATACGTTAATTATTAGTGCACTAGTGTTGTGGACCAAGGAAGCGACCGTGGTTAGTCCATCTTATTTTGCACTTCGAGCGAAGTGGACAAATTTTGATAAGGAACATGTGGGCGTAGCGATGTGTATACCCTGTCGTGGCTGATGTTCCCATCACCACCCGCAGTCTTCGTCCGGGTGCCTGAGCGCTCGCGCGTCTGGTTAAGCCATCCGGCCGAATTTACGTCTAATGCCCATTCAGCCTGCCATCATCATGCCTGCTGGGACAAATCAATTTGCAGTAGCAGTTCCTGCGTACACCTTCTCTGGACCGCGGACAAATAAGAGAAAGCGCGATGCGCATTGCCATCGAAGACGAGCTTGCTCACCGCTCGAATCGACCCATCATCTCTCCGGCGGCGCTGTTCTGGCAGCTCCGATAAGGCGCCGAAGCGCTCGCGCGGGGCGCCGAAACGGAAGGGAAACCCGCCCACTACACGCAGGAAGAGAAACGGCCCGGGCGAGATACGGCGCTCGCAGTGTACACAGCGGTCGCCACCGGTGGCTACTGATTGCCGCGTGGGAACGGAGCCGATAAGTGCCCCCCGTAAGCAGAGCGCATTAGTCAGATTAGGCGCGATGCTTTATGCAAATCCACCGTCGCTCTTCTTGGCGCGCGCAGAGCAGGCGCTGGCCCAGAGTTAATGGACAAGCGTCGTCTTTGGAGCGCGCCTGCGATCTCGAGTCAATAGAAAATGGGGGAGACAACGCGCTCCTCCAAGACCACTGCGGCGCCGTAGCCCACGAGGTGGAGCAGGCCGCCCTTTCTTCTTTTTATACAAATACTGCCACGCGTGGCCCAAGGGCCAGGGAGTTCTATCTCGGATCTCACTAACACGAAAAGGGTTGCAACCTGAGTTGGCGCATGGGTGACGCCAGTTCCGTTTGTGCATAATTTTGATTGCACAAAACGCACCGCAGCCTTAACAAGACACCCCGTAAGTCCACGACTGGACGATTGTTTCATTCGGAGCGCGTATGTGCCCGGCCAGCGAGTGCACTTTGCTCTTGTCCGCCTGGCTCAGACGACCAGCAGGCCACGCCGAAGAATATACCGATGGGCCACGCTACAGAGATTGTGCTCGGCGATCATTCGGTTTCCTTGTGCGCCTTATCGCAGTGCGGAGTGTGTGGGGAGTGGATCAGTCGGGCACCCGGTGGATTCTTTCTCTCCGACTACGCCGAGACGCGCACAGGGCAAAGCGAATAATGACTTCTATCAGTGTTTACTTTCTTGCGCCTAAACGACGATTTGCATAGGCAACCCAGGGCTTTCAGTTTGTTTTGCCATATAATGAGCGGGATGTATTCCGCGATTGTAAGGAGCATACTCGCGTCTCCAGTATTGACAGCGTCTGGCCAGGAGATTTGAAAAATCTGAGTCGAATGATTTCGTCCCACTGAAGATGGGGACTATACAAGCTGACGCAATAGCACGCTAATGATAAGAGTTATAAAGAAAATATAAAAAAAAACTTTATGAGCCCTCTTCTTATTCTAATTTTTCTAATTCTATCTTATTCTAAAATAGGAAAATTTTGAGACAAAGAATATACTTGGGCAGCGCAGCACAGCAGCAGCTGAAGGTCAATGAGAGAGGCCTTCGTCCTGCAGTGGACCTAAATTTGCTGTTATTGTTGTTGAAGACGACGACGATGATGAATACGTCCACAAATTTTGTCTTTAAAACGATTTTGAAGAAATTAGAGAAACCGCTCACCCTGGCACCGATGGTGTGTTTCGGAAAACAAAATCGGGACGGGCCATCGTATGAAAGACAGGCACCCCCCCTCTACCCCCCCCCTCCCGTAACAGAATCGACTGCACGTCATCACGGACGTGTCACCAATCTAGCGATGACGCATAAAAACTCTCTACCACTGTCAAAAACATGGATCCAAACCTACAGAAGGACAGACGATACGGCAAGATCATGTTCATTTTAGGAAAGTTCCACTACCATGAGAACACAGTATACACCGACTCCGGGATTTACGAAAGTAGGAGGCAGCAATTGTCGTAGTTTACTACTCTGGCGATCTTTGTGACTGCATGACCCTTCTATATAAACGAACAAAGATGCGGAAGTTGGAGCTATCCACTTGGCAATCCGACTAGCGGAAGTATGGTATAGAAAGAAGCTGAAACACCATTAAACTGCTGGCTACAAGGATAATACCTAAACGCTTCGGTAAAATACTCCCATCCACTATGAAGAAAATTAGCAACGGCACCTGGACACTCTGATGCAAGGTTCTGGACGAGAATGAGGCACCGACCAAGAAGCACGCGAACTCACATGTCCTGCACCTTGCAGCCACGACTACCGCACTTTCCTCCCCGAAAAACGTTAAGAACGTCTCGTAATCCTACGCATAGGAACACGGTCTTCCCTCGTGCTACAAAGGAGTCTCAATTCCGAAGAAGCGCAAACTCTGTGGAGGATAAAATAACACAAGCACCTATAAATAAATGTGGGCGAAGATGTTCGGTGGGATCATGATACATTAACTTAAAACTCTGCCAAATTCGGGGAACATCCACCCTCTATCCCGCAACCTAGCCATGTACAATGGTGTGATCAGGGGAGAACAACTCCATTACATATTCCACTTCCATCGAAACATGGGAGACAGCTTTGACCAGCTCATTACCTCTAGATCAGCGCGAGCTGGTTGGGAGGGCAAGGGAAGGAGCAGCTGCATCTGGGGCTCGAGACTTCAAGTTCCACCTTCGAGCTCTCTAACATCTCTTTACCCCCTTTGCGTAAACCAAAACTATTGCTTCCTCAACAAAGTTTTCACCCTCTCTCTATCTTGGCAAAAAGCAAAAATGTTCAGTCCGGCATATACAGTGTGTTGCGACGGTAATTGGAACACTTTAAAAAAATTTCCTGAGCGAACCGCCGCTCTGTTCGCGCTCAAACTTCACACGAAGGTCGCATTTTGTGGTCTATTTTGTTTGACGCCGGGAACAACGACGGTACTTTCTTGTGTATTCTGAAAATAAATAAAAACGATTTTCGCCTATGGGAAAATGGCGGCGATTTGGACGTGCGAGCCCGAAAACCTATGCTGCATGCCTGATAGCCTGACGCATGCGCTCGGCGTCTTTGAGGAGAACTGTTGGGTCCAACGAGAGGCAAACACCTTCGCTGTAAAAAGCTTTCGAGCTGCTGGCTAAATCATCGCTTTCCACTGCTGAGCGCGAAGTTCGTCGGAGCTTTGGTTGAAAATGAACGCACAAACGTCTCGCCTTCAGTGAGCCGATTGCTGTGGGGAACAACCACAGCAAGCTTGAAGACGAACGAACGGTTCTATGGCCGTTGAGCTGTCCACATGGCAGTAGTATACAATAAATTCCCGGTAAAATCTCGACATTCTGCACCCTTCTTCTTTTTTTTGTTTTTTCTAAAGGGAAGAGAAGGAGGAAAAAACTTTATTTATCCTACCCGTTGTGATCATGGTCACTCCGGACCAGTGAGGGATGTCCTCAGTCTAGGACTCCCGGGCTGCAGCCGGCCTTCCGTGCCCTGTTCACCAGCCGAAGCTGGAAGCAGGGGTCAGAGCTGGTCAACGTCGCCGCCCACTGTGAAGGGATAGGGTTGGGATTGGGAGGGAGATCTGGGGTGTTTGGGCATGCTGACACTATGTGGTATAGTGTTCCTGATGTGGGGCAGAAGATGCACTGAGGGGAGTATTGGGTGGGGAATATTTTGTGCCAGAGCGTGTTGTGGGAGGTGTTTGTTTGGAGCTGGCGAAGTATGACTCCATCCTATTTGGTGAGTTGCTTGTGAAAAAATTCAAGGCCACTCCTCCCTGCGAATGTGTTTGACCAGCGGAGCTGTGCAGTCATTGCCACTTAGTAACGGCGGTCACAATGGCTTTGTTGTCGCCATATATGATCCACATGCGCACAACTGCAGACGTATTCTTGGATCGAGTCGATGCACGTGAGCCGCTGGGTCGTCGGATAATCGGTGTCGCATCGCAAGCCACATGCCTGCAACATGTGCACGAAACGCGTAAACTATTTCCTGCTCGGTTCCGATGCATCCACATTGAACTCACCGACGAATCGACGATGACCACAGTGGTACAGTGTGTCATGCATTGCAAGTACCTCACGATTCGAGGGCACCTATAAGAACCTTTTTTTAAGTGTTCAGAATGCGAAAGCGTTGATGTCCAATTGAACGCCTGACACGCTTTGCTCCTGCCCGACGCTCTCGAAGGGCGTCGTCCTCTTCCCGCTTGACACGATGTGCTTCGAGATCTACTTCAAGCCTTACGCTTTCGAACGGCTTCTATCCGACTCCTACGCGTTGCGCCGCTACTCGTTCTCTTTCGCTACTGATGAGTTAGAGCGCATGAGCTATGGAACACCTCCCGCTATGGAACACCTCGCGCTTTAAAGACACGTGGAACCTCGGTAGTTTTAAGGTGAGCACATGCATGGACAACTGCGCTGTAAAAAAGGCAGGAGAACGAAAAACTTGGCAAGTTGGTATGGATTTATCTTACTGCAAACAGCTCTAAACCGATGAAATATAGAGATGGAGAAGGCGTATATACCACGACTTGCGGGTGTATACAACGTTTTGAGCGCACGAGAGTGTACAGGCTCAAAAACCAGCGCGTGCGTGAGATCGCCAAAACGTTTTTCTTCAAGAGATCGCTCACCCCTTGTGTTAGCCTAGCGTCGGTTGCGTTCTGAGAGGGCGAACTTGCGTCTTGATCATATTTGAGGCGTGTTCAATATATACAATGTGTCATTGAACAATGTGCGTTTTATACATGCGCGATACAGTTATTCTATGTATAAATTACCTGTTATTCCTCTCAATAAATTCAGTTGTTAGCCAGCGCCTGTCCTGTGCCCCTCATCTGTGTGTTTCGTCGGTTTAGCTGTTTGTAGTAAGATGAAAAAAAGGCAGGTAGTCATATAAGAAGTTCGTAACTACATTCCGCAGCAAAATCATCACACCTACGAAACGACATGACAATAACAGACCACCCACACGTTCTTTACGTAAATGTAACATTATCAGGGAGTATTTGAAATGCTGGTCAACGACATGCCGCTGTGATTTTTCCATTGCCGGTGCCGCTGCTGCCTCGGGGATCTGCTCGACGCCCTCCTCTTCGCACGCTTTTCGTCTGTCTCTCCGTGTTGCTCACATCTATTGCTCACGCAGTAATAAACTTTTTACCCACCTACCCCGCGAACACAGACGCTCCCAAACAGCTGACGCCTGGCGCACGTGTGGCAGTTTTCGGGGAGGAACCAGCGTTTGAGCGCCTATACCCCCACTCTTTATGCTTTAGATGAGACAGACGCGGTAATATTTTGTTCTCGATGCCCATACAACAATAGTGTCATCAATTCATGCCACCAACAAAGCAAATTCGGCGAATAGCAGCAACGGGCAAACTATTGGATGAAAAAAAATGGCCGCGTATCTGCTCTATTCGTTACAAATGTCGACGAAAGACGATAGTCTTTCGTCGACATTTGTCAAGTAAATGCCTCCCTTCGCTTTCCCGCTCACCTCTCATGCTGTTCCTCTCCCGTCGCGCTCCTCCCAAGGTAAACACGCTGAAGGTTTGCTCTAGTCAATTTAAATTTACCGCGTTCTACTGCTCCAGGCCGGGTGCCTCGATGCCAGCGCTGCCGTACGGCGGAGATGCGTGTGAATCGAGGCGCCCTACTTCGAATGGCGGTGAGCGCGAACACAGGCGGCGCTGCGAAGCGCGCCTCCGTGTCGTCAGCTTAGGGATTCTCGCATTTGTCGTCTGCTTCACTCAGGATCGCTCTCCCTGCTGTTTCTTTGCGCTCGGTCAACGTCTGATATGCTTGTCCGCACCAGAATTGGCGTGTGGGTAACTTTTTATCATAATAATAGGCCTAAAATCGCATACACTAACTCATGGTGTCAATTAAAGTATAGTTTTGGATACCGCTACGGGAGAAACATTGCCGGCGCCACCCCATTCCTTGCGAAGCCGGTCCTGTGCGGAGCGCGAAGAGTCGGAGCTAGGCGTCAGCTTCTCATGTAAGCATTCGAACAAAAGGAACAGTCAGCTGCTAATAACCGACAACAGCGAAAATGGAAGACCAAAACAAATTCTAGGCCTTCAGGGCTGTCGGCTTTGGCAGAAGGCATCACGACTCCCGGTAATCATATGTAAGGTAAAACAGTTTTTGCAACCTTGCCGAACGCTCGAACGTGTTTTGTCACATCACTTTACGTTGCCAAGGCATGAAAACTTGCCGACATGCACTATAGACTGCAAAAACTGTAGGTTGAGTTCCAAATAACTCCGTGTGTATATACGCGCGTGCTGATTCTATACCAGGCATCTAACCAGTATGGAGGTTTATTGAGCAAAACGAGTCACATCTTCGTTAAATTTATAGTAACACATATATGTTTGTTAAGACCTGGAGGGATATTTCGGAACATTTTGCACAGCCATATTTTCCCGATATTCGGATATGCGTTATAGGAAAACTGCACTCAAGAGGAGGAGGAGGAGTAAGGGGAGGAGGGGAAAACTTTAACAATTAAATCGATCTGGTTAGTGGGACGGGTCCTCAGTCCAGGACAAGAGAGTAACAGTAATTTTCTTCAAATCATAGAACGCCATCCCGAGTAGAATAGTATTTGTTCTTCGCGCCTGGAATGGTTGAAAAGCAATAAAGAGCTACTTGGAATTCTTCTTCGGTTTCGATTCTTGTAATATATGCAGGTATACTATTTATTACGTTAGTTAGCGAGTATATCATGCCTTCAACACTGTAATCATGTCACCATTGTTCGAGTTGAGAGTCAGTTCGTTATGATAACGATATAATTACGATAGAAATTCGGAGCACAAAAGCCGCCTTCGAGTACTGTGGACCACGTCGTTTAGGGCGCGATCGCGGGGGCGTAGCACAAACCTTCTCATTGTATTTTCATGTGAATAAACAAAGCACGTTGCGGATATGCACCTTCTTGCACGCAGCCGTAATGAAAGCCAATTTGTGAAGAAGGGAATGTATGACATATATACAACATTAAGGAAGTATCCACACGACCTTTGTGAGCCTCCCAAACATCCCGAAACCTCCTAATAAGAAGTTGGTGACGGCGCAGAAAAATGAATGCGTTGGGCAGAAAAAAAGCAAGAAACATTAATCTGATACAAGACAACAACGAAAGAAACAGAAGAAAGCCGCTTTATTTCCTGCTGTGCGATGCGCGTGTAGAGGCCGCTGCTTGGTACGTAGCATTAGACTGTTGAGTCTTCATAAGAGCATCTCAAAAATACTGCAGGGAAGCCTACGCATTTTGAATACTTATCGAGAAGCTCTGATCGCTGATCCTCGCGAATAAGCAAGAAAGGACGAGTTACACACGATCTTCTGACCGATACTCTGAAGAAAGATGTTCTCTATCTCTTCGTGTGTTGCAAACTTGTGGGGGATACAGCTTCAAATTATTAAGATGCATCAGAAGCTGGCAAAGTAACTTAGTCGCTAGAAATACGCTTTTTAACGCACTACAGCAACGAAGCGGGTGATTTCTAGCCCAGGCACTGCTGCCCCTCACAAGCGGAGTGTAGCAGACGACAGCGGCGCTAGTCCCTGAGCCGACGTCAGAGCCAGGGGGCGCAACTCAAACATCTCACCGCCAATACAACAACGTTGCCCTTCTCCACGTGCGTTCCAAGCGGAACGTGGCACCTATCTAACCTTTCATAACTGTTGCCGCTTGATTTCTTAAAATGCCGCCAGAAGCTATAGTGGCGCGGGATACAGCAGTCGACGGAGTGAATTTTTTTTTCTGTAGTGGATTTCATTTGCTATCGCAAAAATAAAGCATCCATGAATTTTCGATAAAGGAACACCCCGAATATCACTTATGTATTGATTTTTTGCCTCACATTTGCGTAACGCTTTGTTGTTGTTCGACAATGTTGACAAGTATGAACATTGCCACCGGACTTAGACGTTTAGATTTGGCTGTGGGTATATAAACCTATTGTGCAGCTTCTGTTTTACTTTGGCGGGGTGGATGTATCGAGTTACAGACAGACAGACAGGCAGACAGACATACCAAAATTTTCGCGTTTAAGTAGCCCGAGAAATAACTTGAGAGAGAGAGAAAACGTTTATTGTGAGAGCATTTACGGTGTTCTTGTAGGAGTGGCTCCCTCTTCACAGGAATCCATGAGCTGTCTTAGCAGCGGCTGCCCTCTCGATGAGCAGGAGCTGGTCCGAGAGGCAGTGGCATGAGGCAATGCTAAATGTCATGCTTAGATTCCGCGATTCCGCAGCGCAGACAGAAGTATTGGGTCCAAACGTATTCTCGACATCATCATTCGCCGAAATTTCATTGTTGGCTGCATGAATCGGTCTGCCGAGTGGATTGCGGTGAAGCTGAACCACAGAACTGTCTCCGAAGCACACCAATATATTCAGGAGAATACAAGCGCCCCTGTAGCTCCATTGTTAGAGTATGGAACGCATAATTAGCATTCTGACTGTTGGTCTCTCTCTCTCTCTCTCTCTCTCTCTCTCTCTCTCTCTCTCTCTCTCTCTCTCTCTCTCTCTCTCTCTCTCTCTCTCTCTCTCTCTCTCTCTGTTCTCTGTACATATAACCGCCATCGTCAATCTGATAGGCCAGAAATAACCATTATTACTTCCATACAGTAACGGATGTGAGGCGATTAACTGAGTGCATTAGCTCTAAATAATTATTGCAATATGAAAATGTTCATGGGAGGAAATATAATTTAAGCGAGCAAAAATTACACAGACACTCCTTATGATGAATGCGAAAGCGTCATTGTCCAATTGCCGAACATATATGCCGGTACTGTGGGCCCCGCCATTGTGCCCCGGATCTCTGGTGACTGCTGCGCCTCCGAATGAGGCGGCGGCGGAAATGTGAAGCTTAGTGCGTTGCATGCTGAAATCACCTTCCCTCCCTGTTCTGTGACCTTCCCTCTCACGATTATCGTCATTCCTTCCTCATTGCGTTTTTTCTTCTCTCCGTTACGATGGCTGAGAGCCCGTAAGGACCACCTGAGGAGGCCCTGTGAACGTTGCAGGAGATTAAAAGAATGAATTTTGCTCCTCAGGACCTTGATTAAGTGCGTACAATTTACAATGTGTACACTCGAATGTAATTAGGCCACGCGCACTCTACTACACGCACCCACTGCACAACAGGGCCCCTGAAGTGAGTCGTCCCAGAGAACTAGAAACGCCGTAGCTCCTGTAGAAGGACGGCTTGAATCTTGAACGAGCAAGGTGAGAAAGTGGATGAAAGCACGTCTTTTGGACGTTCAAAGCGTCTACTTTAAGTTTGTTAGCTAAGTTAACTGAAGCAGCCTGCCTGGGAATACTACAAAAACCGGGAACGTTCCAAATGGTCTCCTGGGCCAGATTTTGGGCGGGCATTCTCTTCGAGCCATCGCGCCGAGGCAGAGTCCCCTCGTCATCTCGTGCTATCCGACTGGGCAGACATGTCCGAGCTATCCGACGACAGATTGATCCCACGAGCCCTCATCGATGGACCCTCAACCTGTGACGCGGCACGCTAATACTTTTACCGTGCACCACCACCGTAAAACTTCCAACTGTCGTAGTTCTATTCTATTTTCTGTTCTATTTTATCCTGAAGGTCTTTGGGCGGAGCGTACGCCTCAAAACACACATTCCAAATTGCACGTAAAACACATGTCAAACACATATGTCAGGGCCATTTCTGTTAGCTTAACTTTCTACTACATGTCAGAAGGCAAGCGAAACACGTATGTTTCGCTTGCCTTCTAAACAAAATAAAAAAAAGCAAATTCGAAAGCTCCGAGCCCTACTGAATGTTCATTGATTGATTGATTGCAGGGTTTAACTCGCCGACGCAACGCAGGCGATGAGGCGCGCCGTAGTGGAGGGCTCCGGATTAATTTTGACCACCTGGGGATCTTTAACGTGCGCCGAAATCTCTTACACACGGGCGTTTTTGCTTTTCGCCTCCATCAGAAAAGCCGCCGCCGCGGCCGGGAATCGAACCCGCGGCCTCGTGCTCAGCAGCGCAACGCCTTAGCCACTGAGCCACCGCGGCGGGTTACTGAATGTTCAGGCGACATGATCATGTGGGTACTTTAAATACCACACTTGAATCCTGTTCGTATAGTTGTAAGCCACAAAACGCCTCTGCTCCTCACTGATTGTGTAGAAGAGGGTTTCGCTAAGAAATAGGAGTGTTTTATTTTACTTGCATCTCATTTTTACAAAAACATCTTTTGAGTGCTTACGTGCCTCGGACGATGTCGTCCTCAAATTTCCAGCAGCTCAAATATTCTCCATCTATCTGTGGCCGCGGTTTGTTCCCATCACCTCAGTTTCAGTTTCAATCCAGTGTATTTCAGTATTTCACAAGTATTTTCTGGTTGTGTTGCGGAGCTAAAAGATGCAGTCGAAGCTTGACGAGGTCCAGCCATCTAAGCCCCGTAAAAAGCCTGTAAAATCCCTGTTCTAAAGCCCAGTGGAGAGGCAGGAAATATTTTCAGGGAGGTGGTGTCTCCTTTCCCTGGGAACTTCTCGCTGTTCATATGAAGGATCAATGTGTCTGTGAGACACCTTCGTAATTCCTCTCCACTCTCTGGTCTCTCGATGCTTCCATTGCTACTACGGTTTCCACTGAATCCAATTCTTTGTTACGTTCCGCAGGTTTTTCGTTAACCCAGCCGATGGCAAGGATGTTCCATTGTTGGGTAACCTTTCATAAAGCTAACGTGCTCTCGGTAGGCGGAAATCCAGGGTGGTGCTTATGCGGCTAGCTCTAATTACTTCATTAAATAACTAATACTCCAGGAGAGAGCAGGATGACGCGTACGCAATTTTTAATAAGCTATTTGGCATCTGGCTCAGTGCCTGAGGCGTCGTGCTGCTGAGCGTGGGGTCTCAGGTTCAATCCGAGACGCAGTGGCTGTCTTTCTGGTGGAGGATCGAGAAAGACGAAAACGCCTGTGAGAGCCGAGATTTCGGGACAAGTTAATGCTTCCAAGGTGGTCTGAATAAATTCGTAGCCTTCCACTATTGCACGCCTCATAACCCACCCAAGCAACCACCAGATGTCCGTCGGCTGTCGAACGTACGTCCATTCCGGCTGTAGCGGACGTCCGCTGAACGACCGTTTCAGAGCTAGTGGACATAATGTCTATGTCCATAGGACACCCGTATTTAACAGTTCCGTACGTCCAATCGGAGGTCCGAAATCGAATGTATTTTGTATGTACAGTAGCATTTTACAAAATCACAAGTGCTTTATTATACCCCAGGCTTGGCACACTGAAAAATAAAGAAAAATAAAACGCCTACTTAGGTTAAATAACAATAAAATGTACAAAAAAAGGTGTTATGGTGTTCACATGGCATGTGACACAGGTTCATATACTACAGAATGTAATCATGTACAATAGTAAGCATATGTTCATACAATGGGACGGCACCAACGCACTACAGAATGGCCAAGTATACATGAATAGACATTGTATCGAACTCTGTAAACCTGCTTTACTCGAGTCGTTAGCGGTGCTCAATGCTTTTATACCCTTTCCCAAAGAGATAATCGTTAGATTCAGGAAGCTACTTCAAAAAGTAAAACAAATTCAACCTAATTTTGCTAATATGGAGATGAAACTTACAATACCGTAGTCAGGGTGTTAATGTACAAAACCTGTTTAAAAAATACGGAGTACCTTTTTTAAAGCGAAAGCTTTCTCAGTGAGGCCGATGGCGTCCTGTCAGGAAACTAATGCATTTCCCCATAGACCGGTTGGTCGACCGAAAAGCTCTGATAAGATCTCTGAACACACGGCGCGTGCGTGCAACCGGGTTCCCACTGTCTCAAAACGGTTACTTGAAAATCGCGAAAAAGCAGCGGTTCTAGATAAGACAATACACGCACCGATCATAAAAAAAGTAGTATAACTGTATACCTTTATCTCATAAACCACGCATCGGCACACATTTAGATCGTTCGTTGATGCGTTTACGTAGTGCGTGAAAAATCATCGCATATGGGTTCGTTCTTCATTTGCGATTTGGGCCTTTGAAGGTTTTGACGATCGATTGAACGTACTTTCAGTGAAGGTTTTGACGCAAATTTGATGTTGGAACGCTTTCGCGCTTCTCTCAGCTTTCTTTGGGAAGGAATGGTAAGATTTTGTTTTTGCTTTTATGTGTGTTTAATTTATGTCATCTTTGATGTTTCGTGGTGATATGGTACGTCCACGGGCGTATGCCGTTTGGACATACAGAAATGAATATCCTTTACACGTTCGTTGCTGGATGTCCCCTGTACGTCTGCAAATGTACATCTAAAAATGGACGTAAAGTGGCCGTCCAAACATGGCATTGAATGTTCGGCTGTCGTTTGGATGTACCACAGATGTACCACGAAGCTGCACCTGCAGGCGCAGCTTCGGCGCGCCAAAAAACCTCATTACGAATTTTGAATTTGACACCACCCGCATTAGGTTATAAGTTTTGCAGGCTGGGGTACTTTTAAGGTACTGGGGTATCCTGAGGACAGTTTTTCAAGCTCTCCTCGTACAATGTCTGCCATCATTGAATAGATGGACGCGTGTATTCCCTTATCTCGAACCCCTCGAACCCCTATTGTGACAACTGCGGTTCACCAGAAACCGTCGAGCACATTTTACTGGAGTGTCCTACATACTATCAAGCAAGAAACAACCTCGCACAGAAGATCGAGTGCCTCAACCACAGTTCCTTGACTTTAAAAGCACTTCTGGGACCATGGCCATCTCCCTCCTCTCAGCGTAAAGTGCTAACCGCATTATTTGAATATCTCAATGACATCGGCGTCGCTGAGCTGATATAGGACCAGACCATTCTTGCACTGTACAACCGCCCATAGACTTTTCACGTGTCGCACTGACGGACCCCAACGCACACGCTTCCTCCTTTTTTTTTCACTTCTTTTATTTTCTCCTATCTTCTCTCTCTTCCACCTTTCTTCCTATTGCAACTTTTTTTCCTCCTCCCGTACCCCACAGAGTAGCATGTCGGCGTCAACATGCCGGCAGACCTCTCTGCTTTCCTCTAATAAAGAGCTTTCTCTCTCTCTCTCTCTCCCCTTATCTGTTGTACAGTGTATTCTATCTGTATCTGTTGTCTGCTGCAATGTTCGCTCTCTCAACCCGCATTATATATATATATATATATATATATATATATATATATATATATATATATATATATATATATATATATATATATATATATATATATATATATATATATACCCATTGCGAATAGGTGGGCGTAAGGGTTAATGGGGAATACCTCAGTAACCTCAGATTTGCTGATGGCGTTGCCTTGCTAAGTAACTCGGGGGACGAATTGCAAAGCACGAATATCGCACTAAACAAGCAGAGTAGAATCGTGGGCCTGAAAATTAATATGCAGAAAACCAAAGTAATGCTTGATAACCTCGGGAGAGCACATGCGGTTTGAGATAGGTGGCGAGGCAGTGGAAGTGGTAAGCGAAAATATATACTTAGGCCATATAGGGACCCCGGATCCCAAACATGAGGCAGAGATAATTAGAAGGATAAGAATAGGGTGTAGTGCATTCGGCAGGCATTCTCAGGTAATGAATGGCAGCCTACCGTTGTCGCTGAAGAAGAAAGTGGATGACAACTGCATCTTACCGGTACTCACCTACGGGGCAGAAACTTGGAGGCTCACTAAGAGGGTTCAACTTAAATTGAGAACGACTCAGCGGGCATTGGAGCGGAAAATGATAGGTATAACATTAAGGGACAAGAAGAGAGCGGAGTGGGTCAGGGACCAAACGCGTG
The DNA here is from genome assembly GCF_048455015.1 of Haemaphysalis longicornis. Taxonomy (NCBI): domain Eukaryota; kingdom Metazoa; phylum Arthropoda; class Arachnida; order Ixodida; family Ixodidae; genus Haemaphysalis; species Haemaphysalis longicornis. Next base: position 349,925,514 of record NW_027526203.1, on the reverse strand, counting down.
TTAAGAACATATTAGTAAAGATTAAGAAGAAGAAATGGACGTGAGCAGGGCATCTAATGTGAAGACAAGATAACCGTTGGTCATTAAGGATAGCAGAGTGGATCCCTAGAGAAGGCGAGCGTGGCAGGGGGCGGCAGAAAGTTAGACGGGCAGATGAGATCAAGAAGTTACAGGAACGGGTTAATTGGAGATTTATGGGAGAGGCCTTTGCCCTGCAGTGGGCGTAGATAGGTTGATGGTAAGCGCAAAACGAAAACAGGGAACAAACTCGGATGGAAGATACCATAGTTCCTATTTAGAAAAACAAATAGACTCGGGTAGCGCAGCTAGGACAGGAGCGGTTCGAGGTAGGTGGGAGCCGGAATCATGCACATTTTCTCAATACCCCCCCCCCCCCCCCGGAGGATTAAGACCCCCCCCCCCCCCCCCCCCCCACAAAAAAAAAAAAAAAAAATGATTCCACAACCACGAGCACCCCGCCCAGGGATTTTATACACACACCTCCAGCATCCCCCCCAGGAGGGTTTCGACACACCCCCAGAATTAAAAAATCTGGATAAACCCTGGGTGGGGTGAGACCTTCGTCCTGCAGTGGCAGTAGTCTAGCTGATATCGTTTGAATTATTCCGTAGCCCTCCACTGAGCCTCATGTCTCAGATGTAGCTTCGGCGCGTAAAACTACAATGTGAACGTTCTTTGCACACAAGCAGGCTATTTTTTGTTCGCACCCTGACTGTTTCCAAGCTAAATTACTATTTGTAATTAGAAAGTGGCATCCCTGAAACGCATTCATTGCAGTGTTTCCAAAACACGCGCAAGGCGCTTAAAAAATGAAGGATTGCGTGCCCCCAGGCGTGTAGTGCGTAACTAAGATCCAATGCCAAAGGCCAAACAGAAGAAGAAGAAGGAGAAGAAGAAGCCGCCAAAGCGTTCAAATATAGTGCCTAAAATATACTATATTCTAGGCAGTATAGTTCAAACCAAGCCTTCAAACCCAGCAATATTTTTTTTTTATTTTGTTAGGTCCTCAAATTGTTACCATCACTTTCCCCACAATTTTCTCACTTCGAATTTCCCCCAGTTTTAATTCTTAAGCTTCTTGAACAATGAGCCCACAATCCGACTTGGCCAATACCCAGAGTGGGTACGCGCCATGGTGTTATGGCTCCAACCAACCAAGTTTGGACATGTTCAGAAACGCGGTTGGCAACAGTGCTGATTCAAAAACTGAATATATAATAAAACTATAAATTCAACATATCGAAGAACTGAGTATAACGTAAAACGCTCTCAAGCCGTGGCTGTGTTAGCTGTGTTTTTATCGCCGATCAGATGGTGATAGCTGAAATTGTTGGAACTATTAGATTTTGGGAACCTTCTTGGGCGTTGACCTATGGCTTTTCAGAAAATATATCTGGTATGTTACGCTTCCTTCGGGAGTTCGTATCGAGCACAGTTGCTACCTCTACGCTTTTAATGCTGTTTTATTCATTATTTTGTTAGTGCGTGGCGCGCTTTGCAGAGGAGCCATAATAATGCGCGCTTCGTCTGCTGAACACAGTTTGCAGTTTTGTTCGGATGCGCATCATAATGCTTCGAGTGTGCTTCAAGTAATGAGTTTAATCACTTACAAATTAGTTACAGTGTTCGGAGAGAGATTTTGATCGTTTCATGTCATACTCCATGCAGTTGAATATAGAGACACGAGGAATTGTCTAATCATTTCTAGTGCACTCGACAAACGTCATGATGCAAGCCAAGGAGTTTATGTAATGCGCCTTTAGCAGCTTTTATCTTTCAGTTCAGAAAGTTTGAAACAGATGCATGCTCGCATATTTACCCTCGTGCATTAAAAGCACCACTATCTACGCTATCAGCCGGGAGATGTTGATATGTGCTGCCATATAAGATAAGGTCGTATCTCTTTGATAAGTGCCCCCTGAAGGGATCCTAGCAGCGTTTAGAAGAGCATCTCGCCGAGCTGCAGTCTTGGGAGCGCGCGTTGCGAAACTGAGTTCGCGAGCGTTGTTTCTTTCGCTGTTTGGCGCCGTCATTCTGAGCGTAGCTCGCACGTCGTCCTCTTCGGTGCCCTGCAGGGAAAGCAGAGGAGGAGCTTGAAGAGTTGGCCGAGTCCCTGCAGCTGCCTTCGGAGGTGCTCGCCCTGCGGGAAGCCGGCGAGCTGTCTCCCGAGCTGAGCGTGTACGCCCGGGTCATGCTGCGTGGAGGCACCCTGTTCGGGCCCTACGCCGCCCACTTGGTCAAGGACCCTGGCCATCCCGTCAGCACTGCCCACATCACGGTCAGTGGGGAACACTTACCTGACTAAACTTTGTTCCCTCTTGCGCCAAAAGCAGACTCTTCTTGCTGGTATGCATGTTAAGAGCACAAGGGGGTGGGTGTATGTCTTTTACTTTATGGTTAATGGAGTGAATCACAGAATACGCTGATGTGGGCAGTTTTATAGCTGGAAGCATTATGGCTTTCGTAAAAGAACGTTAGGTGTCCATTTGAGCGACATTGGTTGTTGTGGTGTAAGGAAATGTTACGGCAGGTCAGTCCTGTTTTGACTAGTAAAAGGCAGTAAAACTGGTGTTTAAATGCAGGATGACCTGAAATCTTTCTGTTGAACGAGGTAGCAGCATAACCAAAATTTATAAGGAACTTGTGCGGCAGTACCACTTTTCGATAAACTTCAGTGCTTTGATTTTTTGGCGGCTGTGCCTTACCCAGCGGGTTCATCGAGCAGGATGAAATTGTGGTTGAGGGACTTTGTGATTCACATACATACATACGGAACTTCTCAATGGTCTTTAGTGCTCTTTGAGCTTAACCTGCAGGGTATCGAGCAGGGTGTAATTTGGGCAGAGGGGCTTTGCGGCACACATATGTACTAGTAAATTATCGCTGGAACTGGGCACACTTCACATGTTGGGATAAAAAGAAGCCTTCTTTGTGTGGTTCTGCTGCGCTGTTCATGAAACAGTGCCTGCAGAAACTGGAGCACTCTAATGACGATTTTCATCATCATTAAAGACAAACTTTCTGTTTGGATGATGTCGAGGTGCACCAGTGCAAGACTGATTTATTGCAGAAGGCAGTTGTCACACATCTTGCTGATTCTCTCTCTCAGTCATGTTTCGAACAATGGGTGCAGTCAAGTTATGAGTTTGTTGCTGACATAGCAAGGCCAGGCAGTTGTGTACTGATCAGTAGAACAAACCGCAGCTGCCTTGAAGTTGCTGAGGAAGAGTGGGTAGGAATAGTTTCGAGTCTGTCATTTGTGCTTTGATAGTTTCGAGTCAGTCATTTGTGCTTTGAGGAACTTTAAAGATGGTATGACAACCGACCTCGTGACGTAGTAGTCTGCACCTAACATGTCTGTGCTCTCCAGCTTTATGACATTCTGTGGCAGCATCATCATGCCCTGTTCTCCATCAGCAAGAAAAGAATGGAAGGTCTTCCATGGCCAGGGTACTGTAGTGCTTCTATTAATGTTGCTTGATAATGTAAAACAAAGTAGCTGCTACTACTCAGTTGCCCATATCTTGTTGCAGACCTTTTGTTCTTTTCACCAATGCTAGAACCTGCCCCAAGCTTACTCGAATATGTAGGCATAATGCCGAGCACTGCATTCAAGGTGTCCAACAATACAACGGCAAGTCCTGAACATTTCAATGATGCTTGTCATAGTTTTAAAGCCTTATTCACGCACAGTGAGATGCAGAATGCAGGGTCCCAAATGATTGTGCTCTGAACGGCCAGACAAATGTTTGTTGTACTGTCGATACAGGCTGCTTCAATCTTATCTTTAAGTTCCAAGCTAGCGGCGCCACTTCTGAAAATTCTTTGCAGCCTTGCTCATGCGTCTTCTTCTCAGATGCTCTTTGGTACAAGCAAAGCAGAGCACAGTTTCCAGTGAATCTCGACCCAGTGGGTTGGTGACTCTATGACTCATTGCCAATTGATGTCCAAACGCTTGCTGTCAGGTTTACAGGTGATCTATTCGCCAGTTGTTGTTTGGGGAACTGCTTTTGTGTCTGATTAATGCGGAATTCTGGGCAAGTTGGTATTGCATTGCTGACGAGTGAAGCACAAAAAATTACACAAGGGGCAAACAGGGAGCACTTGTCTCTGTTGTCCTTCTTCGTCCCGTGTGTAACTTTTTGCGCTTTACTTGTCAGCAATGCTTTTGTGTCTTGTTTTGTTGTACATAGTGCTTACTACGGTGTCACCTGCAAGCTAGAGAGATGGTAGTCGAGAAGTGTTCGAGCCTGATGCAGCTTGGAACACCACTGGCATGCTTTTGTCTTCCACGATAGAAATTGGGTGACGTGATGTGACAATTGATTTGGTCACTGCTTGTAAGGTGCCTTGATCTTTAGTCACTCAAACAGGCCTGGATCCAATGGTGAACTCCCCATTTTTTCTCTGCTGGTTGGTGCCACAGAAAGCTCACACTTCCACTGTGGGAAAATGCCTTCGTGCATCAGAAATGGTACAACTGATTTCAGTTTAAAACTGCTGCTGCAGAATCAACTTTAAAGCCCAAAGTGACCTGAGAGTCTGCCTTTTCATCTATGGCTACCGTGATGTTGGCATGAACTTGGGTAAAGGGGAAGAGCTGTTCGCCATGGGTTGTGTCCAAGCAATAAATGTAATCTTGTAAAGCCTTGTGGGTGTTTTGAATATCACGTGGGGAGCAAGAGCCTGGCTTGGTACAAACTGAACAAGACGGAAACAGCTAGAAGAAAGAAGAAAAAAGTGTGGCAATCACATTTTAGTTACTACTGCGAAAGGGCTACTTGACGGCACTTCCATGCCTGACAGCTGCCAGCCCACCACAGCCATGATGCATGGCAGTAGCAATGGCCTCACTCAACTTCATGTCAAGCTCTGGATGGACCGTTCCTGTATACGATTGTTTCATGGTAGACATATTAGTTTAAATGTCATACAGAGCCCCTTCTGTGAACAACCTTGAACCATACTGTTACATGGCGACAGAGCAAATGAGACAAACCATGGAAGATGTGACAATCTAGATGTACGGTATGTACAAGGCTGCCATGAGTCATACCGAGTCAGGCAATGCACCACGCGGCTTCGTCGTAATGCTGTCTGGTGTTGGTGCACAATGCTACGTGCCACTGCTGTCTTTGTTGTCATATTGACAGTATGTGGATACATGTATAGATGGAAGCACTGCGTTTTTCGCATTATTACTGGCTTGGTTTTTTCTTTATGTCTGGCACTCTTTAAAATGCCCTGGTGGGTTTTGTGAAATGAGATTGGAAGAAACCTTGTGTTAGAAACATATTTCGCATCTAGGATGCTTCCAGACGTTGCTTTTCTCGCCTCTTGTATGTGAGCTGAGCTCTTGACCATTTATTCGAAAAGTTCAAGCTTCTAACCTTTACAGTTTTATCACCGCCCACCCCCACCCCCCTTAGATTCCGAAGATCCAGTGAGGGAGAAATTGCGGGTTAATATTAATGGCCATTGTTGTTCCTATTACAACTCATTCACTTGTTTTTTGGGAATGCAGACGAAAAAAAAAGAAAGCACAGTCTCACTGTCATCCGGGTTCAGATCTCTTGTCAGATTTGCTACTGTGCACTACGCAAGGGTTGAAAAACCTCTATTATCACCGAGACCATCTAATAAAAACGCAAAAGCTATGCTTGAAGCTACCCACATCATATTTCATACATTTCCATGCTGCCCTTGCCATGTAACTCCTTCTCGGCCCTTACCCGTCACACTCTTTGCCTCCCCTCTAGCTCCTCTCATGATGAATTCCATAGACACTCGTTCTGTGAAATTCAATTTTCCCGCCTTTGCAGTGCTCATACCATCAATTGGGACAGCGCACATACTTTTTTATCGTTGTTGTCTGCCTGAAAAGCCCAAGCTGTATTACAGATTTTTCAGGCAGTGCTTACGGGATGAAAAAAATTCTAGCTGGCCTTGGACTAATTATGTGTGCTTGAAGTCACCAATGGCTTTGTATCTCTTGCATGCAGATACGCAACAAAGAAGGCAGCGCCACCTACCTGAAGCTGAAGGAAGCTGCTGGGAGCTGGCTGAAGACCCTGCGGCTTGTTCAGGAAAAAGACAATGCCAATGCGAGCCTTTCTCTTGAAGGTTGGTGCCTGTATTCCACATCTTGTGTACTTTCTAATGCGTGAAAGTCTTGGCCAAAGTTGCTCTACCAAACCAGCTCTGCCAAGCCAGCTCTGCCAAGCCAGCTCTGCCAAACCAGCCGCACATCATTCGTAGTGCTTTTGTTGTTTTACGCATCACTTCATGGCTAGCATCCTGAAAAACTAAAATTGAAACTGAAGCCTGATTGAACAAATTTTTGTTAGCTACTTTACCTCGCCACGGTAATTGGCTTTGATGTTCATATCAATGTTTGAGTAGTACTTCTTTCTAGGGTTACACCTGCTGGTGTGTAAGCGAATGGAAGGGATCCACGTTTACTGTAAGAAGAAATCAAAGGAAAAGCCCTCTTGCCCTGGCCTGATGCCTCAGTCAAGAGTTGGGAAGTGGTATAAGAAAGAACGGGTGGGGTAGATTAGGGTTGGAAGGGAGGCCAACTAAATGCAGTCCTTAAAACCTGCTCCTCTGATGAAAGCAAGCAAAGCATCACGAACATGCTTTCTGTGAGGTGTAGCTCCGAGTGGATAGACTCAAGTTTTGTAGTCTGCCAGTTGAAGTGGGCCAAGTGTCCTTAGGCAGTGCACTGTGTGAACACTGAGCGCTGAACAGTTCCATATGAGGTGTCACATGCTGCACAGCGCCCCGTACCGCATTTCTTGCAGTTGATGCCCTGCCCGAGAAAATAATGTGCCATACTAGGTGTAAGGGCTGTGCCCATTCTTGCATGCCTTATCCCCACCATCGCCAAGCAACTGAATCTGAAGGGGGGCGCAACAGGTCGAGGTTGTCCAGCTAATAGGCCGGGTCTCCGCTCGGCTTTTGTCAGCACGATGCCATCCTCTGTGTCGACACGGCCTTTGCATCTATGTCAGCAGATCGTATGCAGTCTTGCTCGGGGTAAAGACAAAGTTGCTCCCAGGCGATTCTGTGGCCTCCTCATTGTCTTGTATTCCTTTATGTCCAGGGACTCATTGGATCTGGTAATGTAGTCCACACTGTTGGTCGTTGGCTAAGAGCTTCTTGATTTTTGGCTAGTAGTTTTTTGTGAGCCTAGGCCTCGAATGGCATCCATTGAGCTTATGTAATTATTACAGTCAACTCTTAATAATTTGAAGTCGCTTTATGGGAATTTTCGGTTAATTAGAAGTGGTGTGCTGGTCCCAGCAATTTAAATTCAAAATGTCAAGTGTGAAAACAGTGCCGTGTTCTGTGCTGATGCCGGACATATTGCAACTCAAGCAGTGCGCAGTTGATAACGCCGCAGGCCAGTTTAGGCTCCCTCCAGCTAATGCATCTCTCTCTTTTGAGGTCGATGCCACCCTACTTCTCCGCCTGTGGCTAGGAGTCGTTTTCGCCAATGCTTACTCCTCCACTATCGGCATGGCTGACAGCTTTGCTTGTGACGTGTGCGCCACAGATGGAACAATTAGAACACCTCTTGTGCGACTGTGCCCGGTATGCAAAGCAGAGGCAGCACCTGTCCACCGCACTCCGGAAGCTTGACAACCAGCCATTAACCTTTTCAAGGTCACGGACGTACATGTACATCCTCTGAAACACCTTCAAAAGGGTCAATAACGTACATGTACGTCATCGCTTGTATGTTTAAAAAGCGCGCCTTTTTCGCCAACTTCTCTTGCTTGGCATGTGCTGCCATGCCACACTACAAAAATACGTCAAATTATTTTCTTGCGCCGATGGCTCTTCTTTTTATTTTTTTATGATTTACTTCAGCGATGCACCGGCTATCACTTGAGCATCCGGTAACGATGGGGCGCACTGGGTATCGCCCACCTAAGGCCTATTACGCCCACCGGGCGCCTCTCGCTTCTTGCGCCTGCCACAGACCCAGGGCGCCTGTGAAACTGATGAAGCTCTTTTATTCTTTTTTTTTTGTATTTTTTAGGAACGGTGCGCCGTCTATCGCTCGTGCATCCGGCCGCGCACGCGCGGGCGCAGCGGCTGGTTTTGGTATCGTCCTCCGGGCGCTTCCCGCTTTTCGCGCCCGCGAAACTGATGTCTATCTGATTTTGATTCACTCAAAAGGTGCTGGCTTGTTACTCTCTCGTTTTTATTTAGAATTTTTCTTGTGTTACTCATGAATAAACCACATGTATGTAACAACACAAACGATTTTTTTGTCAGTTTATGGTCAACCCTAAAAATTACGATAATTTTTTTAGGGTCCATCCCTGTCCAAAAAACTAGTCCTTAACTACGATTCGGCCCATTCCAAGATCGTGAAAAGGGGTATTGCCAAAAACTGCATGCGCGCTGCTCTCAAAAAGTCGTGTGACCACCAAGTTGCATGTAGCCTTCTGCACCAAGCTCTACGCCTATACAATGCTGGCCTTCCTGCGGAATTGTTGGCTTCCATTGCTGGAAGCCTGTAAGCCTGATCAAAGATACAAATTCAGGGAGCCAGGCAAGCCTGAATCAACCTGAACGCCAGAAAGCGCAGCCTGTCGTCAAGGCATTTGTACACAACCTGTCCCACCGGCTCAAAAAAGGGGCGGGAAGGTGCGGCACCCAGGTTGTTTTTTCAGCACCAGGCAAGCTTGCGCGTATGTGCAAAATCGTTAACAAAGACGCTGGAAGGGCTGGCTGCACAACTAAGCACACACCACATGCTTTGTGGAATGTAAAGTAGGTGTGGTCTACAGGATCCCACTAGATTGTGGAAAATGCTACGTCGGACAGACCGGATGCCGCATTAATGAAAGATTAAAAGAGCGCCGTGCAGCTGTAAATTCATTGGCGGGGTAGGACATTTGGCAGATCACTGCCGGTGGTGTTCTTGCATGCCTGACTTTCAGGGAACACGTGTCCTGCGCAGCTTTAGGACACAGCTGCAAAAAGAGATCTTTGAGGTGTTCTGCATTTTCAAGGAAAATATCGAGGAAAATGACAAATGCGTGAGCACACTGTCTCTGGCTTTGCACACAAAAGAAAAAGCCTATCTGGAGCTGCAATCACATTCTCTGTGAAAGCTGCACCTTCTGTATCTTTTTGTAGCGTTTCTGCGCATTTATATTTATGTTGCCTTTCCTGTCAGTAAAGCCTCAGTTGATGTCTAGCGCTCGTCCCGTGTCACTCTCTCTTCTTTTGTCCCCGTCTATTGCGCTTTTTTACCATGTTGAAGGCCATCTCTCTTCAGCTGTATCATGAGTGTATTGACTTGTGTTTATGCGTACAAAATTTTCTTGGCTGTGAATTTTGGTAATCCTGTAATGATGTGCAGAGGATCAAAAGGCAGGACTCCAAGCTTTTGCCAGTGTTTTTGTGTGTGTGTGTGTGTGTGTGTGTGTGTGTGTGTGTGTGTGTGTGTGTGTGTGTGTGTGTGTGTGTGTGTGTGCGCGTGCGTGTGTGTGCGTGCGTGCGTGTGTGCATGTGTGCGTGTGCGTGCGTGTGTGCATGTGTGCGTGTGCGTGCGTGTGTGTGTGTGTGTGTGTGTGTGTGTGTGTGTGTGTGTGTGTGTGTGTGTGTGTGTGTGTGAAACGTGAGTGGTTAAGCTCATCACTCCAAATCAGGGGGATGGGATGAGTGCACTCTATGTACACATGTGGAGAGGTTGTTGGTGTCGAAAACAATGTGCACCGTTAACTACTCCAACCTGTAAAAAGTGCCTGTGTCGAAGATCACCAGGTAGTCAAAATTAACCTGGGGCCCTCCACTATGGTGTGCCCCAAAGCCCAGGTGTAGCCTAGGCACGTTAAACCTCCAAAATTAAAAAAAAAAACTTGAATTGACCTGTGAAAGAAATGACCTTGTAGGTTTCTAACTCCTTAGGTTGTCTCACCTCAGTTAATAAGGAGTGCTTCCTGAATTAGTCAAAATTATTGAGGGCCTGACATACAACACTGACTTGGATTTCTCAGATAGTGCCCGAAAGCTTGCATTATTGTTGCACCCTCTAATGTATGGTTTACAGTTTAGCTGTTCACCGCAGCGATTTCATATCTAATGTAGCGCACACATCTCTTCACAAACTTAGTATAAATTTGTGCAATGCAGGTGACGAGGTGTGGTGCAACCTGACACGTGACATTGCAGCGGACACGGAACTTCTGGCCCATTTTACTGCATCACCACAAGACAAGCAGATGTCACCCGCTGTCGAGACCGCAGCCGATGCTGAGGCCGTGGCTGATGATGTTGATGTTGTTGTTGATGACGCTGATGGTGCCGAGTTTGCTTCATCAGCTGCTGAAGAGTTGAAGAATGGTGCAAAGAGTCCCCAAGGAGCCATGTCCAGCTCAGCTGTTTCTGTTGTCTGTAATGGTCCTGATGTTCCTGTAGTGAATGATGACGGACAGAAAATTTCCGATGGGCCAGAGGACACCAGTGACCGGGCTGAAATGCTTCAATCACCGAGGTAATTGCCTTTAATTGCTGATTACTGTAATTCAGCTTTTTGCTAGCATAATGTTGCTGGATTTGTCATTGCTCACTAGTATTGCAACTGATCTGCCAGTAATACTTCTCTGCAAAGATATGGTGCTTTTTTTTTCTTTTGCAAGGTATGTTATCACCATATAGAGTATCGAACCAAAAATATACTGGTTTAGTTGTGGTTTAGGTTTGGGAAAATTTATTTTGTTCCGGTTCAGTTCCGGTTCAACTAAATGACATACCAACCAGTTCAATGAGTAGAATTATCAGTCGCGTGAAAAAAAAAAAGGATTTGGTAGTTTAAAATGACAGAAGCAAAATGCAAACAAAAATTCAAAATGCTGTGATTTCCTATTAACAGTGGTGTAATTTCTAAGCAAACTTTAAACACTTGGGCAAGATATTAGAAAAACAGATGAAGTAGCGCCGATTTATCAGTTGCTTAATAAATTTTTTCACTAAATTCAATCATTAAACGGTTAGTTATGCTATCCTAAGTAATTTCTTAACGAATCAAGATATAAAATTTTATTGAGGTGGTCCAGCAGACTCTGAATGATTTTTAATTATGTGTTGCTGAGAAATTCAATACGGTCAAATCGTGTTAGCTCGAACACGTTTAATTGAAACTTCCAGTTTATTCAAACTGATGCTATGGTTTGGTTAAAATGTTTAATTCGAGTTGTAAAAATGCCCGGCCCCCTCATGTTCTATTTTGTGTTGCGGGCCAATGTAGCTTTCATGCTTGAAAGTGCACCTTCCATTTTTTTTCTTTTTAATGCAGTTGCTTCAATGAAAGTAAACTGGTACTGTAGTCATTGTCGTGTAGCTTGCTCCTGGTTTTGTCTTCAAAATGCAAAACATGGTAAAGATGCTACCTACACTAATGGAGGTAAATGATGTGCATTTCTGACCGAATGTATGACCTTTCCGTGGAATTGGTTGTTCTGTTTTTCAGTCAGGTGACATCCCAGTCAACAGAGCTAGTGCCTGTTCAAGTGAAGCAGGAAGTGTGCAGTCCTGCTGCAGTCGCAAGCGGCCACTCATCGGAGGACTTGGCCTCTGACGACCCGGACGGTGACCCTAGTGCCATGAAAAATGACCAACTGGCAGTTGTAGTATCCAAGAGCACTGAAATTCACCCTGTCAACGGCTACAGTCCATTGGCCTGTGCAAGCCCAGGCATGCTGTTGCAGCGGCCAACTATTGTCCTTCAGCCAGGTAAATTTGCTGTGAATGCTGTTAAGCTCCTTCCATTGTGTGGGAGCTTACAATGACATAAAGTAAAAAAGTATAGTTTCTGAGCCTCCTTTGATATTCGCTCAAACCGCACCCCGGCCTGTAGTTGCGGCCAGTAATGGGAGCTTAAAATGTGTGGGAGCTTAAAATGACATAAAGTAAAAAAGTATAGTTTCTGAGCCTCCTTTGATATTCGCTCAAACCGCACCCCGGCCTGTAGTTGCGGCCAGTAATTTTTGAGTGCCACGAGAGGCAAAGGCTGTGGTGTGCAAGGGTTTGTTAGTTACTGGTCCAAGTGGAGAGACAACAGGCTTGCAAAGGTACCGTATGACTTGAAGGTTTATGCATAACTCATATTACAGGTCTGTATTACAAAAGGTACACAAAGTGGGGAACTCATTATGAAATTGCTCAGCATAACTGAAGGTACAGAGCACTGAAGTGAACAGCAATCAACCTATGCAGTGGATTCTTTTAGCCAAAGCTATTCTGCAGAGCCAAAAGTGTGTAGCACCAAATAAAAGCAACAATCTGACCCCAAGACATAGAGGTTCCACTTTGTGTAGGGTTTCAGACTCGCTACCTGCTAAACATATCAATCACCGCATACATTGGTGGTATCGGTTGCATTTTGAAATACATCCGCACACTGGGACGCACACTCTACCCATTAGTGTAGCGCGTTAACAAGTTAACAAAACTATCTCCACGAGAAAGAAAAACCAACAAAAGTAAAGGAAAGCAAAAAATAGCAAGAAAATAATTGAACATCCATTGGCGGATCTTTATTAGTGCGTGAGCATCTCATCGCTCTTTGTCATGAACCGGTACGGACCGGTCATGAACTTTGTCATGAACCGGCTTGGACCGGTACGCACGCTTTGCTCTGGCTTTCTGTTTTGCTGCCTTGTGCAGAAGCTCTGTGGCGAGCTGTACTTCAACTTGACCCTGGCAAGGTCAGCACTGTTGTAAAGGCCCTCTCACCCTCTCACCCTCTGTGTCCGCCTTGCTCTAGCTTCCCGTTTTTCTGCCCTGCGCAGAGAGGCAGTTGGCAAGCCGCGCTTTGACTTGATGTCGCCCTACAAATGTTGAAACTGCTGCAAAGGCAGCTCTCTCTATGCGCTCACTCCGCTTTATTATTCTGTGCTCTTCAGTCTTTCACTCTGTTGACACACTAATGCAGATTGACAGGGAAATTTTGCTGATATGCCACATCTGTTGCTCTTGCAGCATTAAACAAAAGTGCAGCAAATACCCGGATGGTGTAAAAAACAACTCTCAACTGCAGGCCCCTTATTTGTGGCATCACCAAGCCATCTGAGGGCTTGACCGCTGGTTTCCTAACTTGAGTACAGGTTGCCAACTTGTTGCAGCTGCCTTTTTACTACACAACATGCATTGTCATAACTCCGGGGTTGAAGGACACATGACAGACTGGCAGCTGTTTAGGGAACCTCTTACAAAGAGGTTAACATTTGCTATTCCCTTCCATCAATGTCGGTTGCATCCAACCTGTGAGAATGGCATGGTGATGCGGGAGTAACAAAAGCGCAGAAAAGACACTTGCAGAGGGGAACGTGCATCACTAATTCTCCTGTCTTGAGTGTGACAGCATCACCAAAGCAGCAACCGTGTCAAGAGGCTCTAAATTTTTTGCTGCTGTACAGATGGTGGCAACTTGTCCTCAACAAGAAGGAAATAAAAAAAAAAGGTTAGGGTTCTGCATCAGGGCAAGTAGGAATTTTCGTTGCAAAATTCCTACTTTGTAGGTATTATTTTTTTGCTGCACTTGGCAGTACCTGCAATGTAGGAAATTGCAAACTAAATTAAGTAGGAAGTTTAGCTTACATTCAGTGCTTGCATTGTGTTGTTTACAAGCTCCCACCGTGCCTTTTGTGCACTGCCATGACATGAAAACTGCTGTCTGGCTTAGTATATTTTATTGCTCAAAAAGTGTTCTTGGTGAGGATTTGTTGAGTACATTTTCGTGACTGTTTTTTTTTTTTTCAGCATTCGAATGTGGTATGTGTGGCATCCAGTTCAGCAGCGGCAAAACACTGAAGGCCCACCAGACCTACTATTGTGCTCGGCGAGCTGACAAGGCTGCCTTCATTCCTGCACGACCACACGTGGAACTGGTTGCCGAGGATTGCCCTCCACCTGTCTCACCCGGACAGCGTAAGAGACTCTCAATCCTTTCTTTTTTTATACGCAGAGCACAACTGCCTAACCCAAACTCTTTTAGATGCGAAGCAGCTTGTGGTCGTGCCTGTTCCCTCCACCGTTGTGCGGCCGCCGTTGTGCGGCGTCCACAACCCCACTGCGCATGCGCATCCTCCTCCCCCTCCTCTCCTCTCCGAAGCTCCTCTCCGGGATTGCGCAATGAATGGCAACACCTGCGGCTTCGCGCGCAATAATGCGAAGCAGCTTAGGGTTAGAGGCGCGACTGTAGCCGGTGCATACTCCGCTGGGGCGCCACTGTAGCTCCGCAGTGTAAACGACGCGCGCGCGCGCTTTGCTCCCCTCATTCTCCTCCCGCAACACCGCGATGAGTGCCATGGGCAACGCCGCCGGTAACGCCACCTAACTGAAAACTAATGGGAACTTGAGTTGACCCCATGGCTGCTTCGCGTACTACTCAGGGTTCCCGTACGGGAAGATGGTGAAATTTTTTTGGTCCTGGTGAGAGTTGCATTTTTCTCGTCGATTGTTTTAATCCTGGTGACGGGTGATCAGTGGCTCTTAGTGGGGCTGTACTTCCGCTGGTTTATACAATATTCATACTGAATGTTAACTTTGACTACAGTTTAATTTTTATTTATTCCAGACCCTAAGGGTCTTGAGGGTGTGATGTGGGGGAGGGATTTCGTTATATGACATATGCATAATGGCAAAAATGACGGAAAGGCACAAATGTGAATACTTAAAGATGTACCAAAATAGAAATACAAAAACAACAAATTAAGTGAACTACAAAATAAAAAAACAGTGTGACTAGATTTTGCTCAGAAAAAGTGGGCTTGAAAGGAGGAGGAGGAGGGAAAATGTTAATTTGTTGAGCATAAAAGTGGGTGGCTTTCATAGGCCAGAAATCCACGAGCTAGCGCAACAGCCTGGGCGTGGCCGACGAGGCGTTCCTGGTCCTTGAAAACAGGAAGAGAATTATGAAATGCTTTCCGCGTGAAGGTGACTAAGTAAAGCAGCCTCAAATAAAGATGGATCTGCTTTGGATGCTGTGATGGCTGGCAGTTGGTTCCAGTTATTGACTGGTAGGATGAGGAAAGATGAATTTTTCTGTGTGACAAAGACTGGTGACACTTGTATGTGTGATTAATTCGCAGTGAGATACAATGTTCTAGAAAAGTATTTTCTAAGGAACAACAGTGAATCATTGTAATGCAATGAATGTGGATAAATGAACTAATGGAGATATTAATATTAAGGAAGACATATGAATCTTAATGGAGATATTAATGATTAGTATTATTTATTATTAATGGAGATAATAATAAGGGAGATATTAAAGGGACCCTGCAACACTTACCATTGACTACTCGGAATGTATATTGGGGTAAAGTGTATTCTCCCAGCAATCACCTCCCCAAGAATTATGAAAATCCGTTCACTATTACCGAGACTATGCGCGATGAGACATCACGCATAATTGTTCCCTCTCAACTCGACCACGGACAACGCGACGAAAGCTGCATGCTCTCCTCCGGAGAGGGGGGCGGCTCGTGGGGGCGGCTCAGTGTCCTTCGACATATCGCATGCCGGGGAGTTTTCTCCTGTTCTCCGCAACGTGGAGGGGCCTATTTCCGGTCTAGTGCCACAAAAAAGCAGGCATGGTTGCCTGCTTGCAAGCGCGCGCTTAGGCTGGTAGGGCTTTTTTGAAGCAATAAACGTTTATTGTGGAGTGGTCTCGTTGAAAGGGGAGTATTGAGTCTGTTACTCAGACTCCACGCGCACTCAAAACAAAAAAGAAAAACCGAAAATATGCGTACAGGTTCAGGCAAAGAAGAGGTTGGTACACAGCGCCGACGACGGCGGATCATCACAGGAAATGTGAGAAATAAGCCGCGAGGTTGACCAGCGACAGCCAATAGGACAGCCATGGCCCAAGTGACGTCGTTTAGGCCATGCCAGGGGTGCATAATGAGGATAATTGAAGAGAGCGCAGTTAGTTTTTTCGCATCTTTCAAAGCGATTTGCTCGCTCACCGCTTCACATGCACGTGTACTATTTGGCTCAGGTATTCATGGCAGTGAAATCTAAACATCGCGCAGGTTTACTTGCACTGCACAAAGAGTGTTGCAGGGTACCTTTGAGGAAAACATATGAAACATATGAAATTACTCGCCATCCACTTTTTGGCGATGCCTCTGTGCTTTTGCTGAGTATAGTTTGTGCGATTAGCCACTAACCAAAGCCACCACAAACTAACATGACTGGGTGATTGTAGAGGGGCTTCTAGTATCACTTGAATGCTGACGTGCAGTTAACACGCTGGCAACGATGTTTTTAGTGCTGGCCTAAATACATTCTTGCTGCCCATGTTGTGTCACTGTATCGTGAAGTTTGAATGTTTCTCAATATTTCGTGCATTTTTGGGGGGGGGTTAAAAAAGTCTTGTGGCTGGAATGGAGCCGAGTGAGTTACAAAGGATAATCCTTTCAAATTGAACAAAGTTGTATATTGTCTTCATGGCCTTTTAAAAATGATTAGTGCATTCAGTTTTAAAGGGAAAGCAGTTTTATTTCTTTGCTTAAGCCCATGTGTCATTTGTGTGTCTTCCAGGTTATGGTTTGCCAAAATTTTCAGGATCAGTCTTTACAAATCAATCAGAGGTGATTAAAATACTATTGTGTTTTTTTTTTCTGCTTTCAAAGTGAAGTCAAATAAAATCGATATGCTTTTATAAGTCTGACAGTCCTGAGGATTTTCAATCTTTTTGCTTTCCTATCTGCTCTTTTCTTTCTGTTCGAGTACCCCAACTTAGTACCACCTTCCAGTAGATGCATCAGTTGTTGTTCATGCTTGTGCATAATAAACCGATTGTGCAAGAATTCTGCCGACCAAAAAAAATGATTGCACAGCCGCTACACTAGAAAGAATGTTGGGGAGGCAGCCACCCATTTTTCGTTGCAGTAGTGAGTTAATGGATTGCTTGTTCACGGCCCATCTCAAATCATCTGGTGAATTCACCTTGTTTCTGCATCGTTTTTCTTGATTTGAAAACATAGAACCCTTGCGTAACCTAATAAAGCTACCCCTTCGGAAGGTGGACCAGGACACATTGAGGGGGGAATTTGTGAAAGCCAAAGAAGGGGCCAGCGTGTCACCATTTCTAGGGATGCTGTCAAGAGGATAGGGTCATCAGCTCTGTCAAGAAAAGTAACCCATCGACTCCACAGATCACCAGTGACGAGGGAATTGCTTTCTGATGCGCGGCTTTCACAACAGGGAGAATGCGACAGAGCCTTGAATCCAAAACAAAGACAGGTTTATATTTCAAAAGAGCGAGTTATGGTACAGGCACGATGAGAAGATGAACATATGTGAGAGGAAATTCCAAAGTAGTACAAATACGAAAGAGTCGAACATTACAGGAATAGTACTACAAATGCGGAGTGTTGACAAAACGAATGTTACACTGTAGAGAACTTAAAACAGAAACATTTCGGGGCAATATGTAAGACACGAAGTTTCTACAATATTCACCGACCCGGTCAGTGAGGCACCGCTGTCTCGGAGGCGAAGTGGCTACCTCCGAAGGGTGGCGTCAGTCTAGGCCAGGTTGTCTGATCACGAAAATGGAGATTCAGGAACCCAGGAGCACGTTGGAGTCTTCAAAAATCCGGGTCGTCAGTGACTATGCATGCACGGACAAAAAACCACTACGACATCACGACATTCCGAAAAGGCTGCTTGGTGGGTGGGCTTTTTGTACCTGTGCTAACGCGGAAGAAGAAAACAACAAACAAAACGTTCGCTGCAGTTGCACTGCCTTTCTTCCTTCTTCCCCCGTTCTCAAGCCATCCACAGATTAACACGATGAAAGTTATGCACACTTCTGCAAAATGGCTCAAATATTCTCGTGGACGCAGAGCGGTGGGGGTTTATTTGGTTATTTACTACTTGCCATTGAGCCGGCAAGTGGACAATTTGTCACGCATGAATGTGCGGCTTCTTTTCGTCGCGTTGGTGGCCGAGCGATCAGTCGTAGATGCTCCCCTGGGACCAGAATATTCTAGAGGCCTCTCGGGGAACAGAAAGGAAACCCGCAATAAATAAAGTGACCGTACAACAATAATAAGATGCTTTGCAACAATGTTAGATGCTGTACGCATGAGTTTGTGACACCACAGTACCCTTGTATACCTAGGAACTCACTTGAGAACACCCTGCCCAATCTTAGACCGGTAACACAACTGCTGGCTCATGAAACAGCCAGGTGGAATGGCCTCGCGTCAAGGCTGACGTCATGGCCTGATTTGCAAGCATTTTCACTTACCACATTGCATCGCTGTGAGTAAGCAGTAGAAGTAAACTGGGGTTATAATACCTAGTGTATTGCTGCAAAATGACCGGCAAGTGAAGTAATGTAAAAGAGAAGCACAAGGCCGCTTGCAGGGAGAAGTGGTTGCGGAAGTATTTGGGCACGTTTATTGGTTTATTTACAAATGGAGTTGTTGAAAGCGCAAGTGTATAGTAGTGGAGGTAATTGTAATATTGTTTTTAATATTGTTGGGCATGTAATGCTTACAGTGGGGCAGTGAGTGGGTGGAAGAATAGATGTTCTCTGTTGATGACAGCTTGGTTCAAAAAATGCTCAGCATGCAATAATAGCACCATCTCAAAAAACTTATATCAGAATAATTTAGTAAGGATGTATAAACAAGCAAGCACATTTAAGTTAAGTCAAATTAAAAATTAAAATTTTGAGGACTTTAGGTGCAGGAGCTACACATGAGAGAGAGACGCACCGCAGTGGATGGCTGTATACTGGATTTGATCACCTAAGGGTCTTTCATGTGCACCAAAATCTCAGCACATGGGCCTTTTCGTTTTTTGCCTCCACCAGAAAAGATGGCCCACATCGAACCTGCATCCTTGGGCTCAGCAGCACATGGCCTTAGCCACTGAGTCACTGGAGCAGGCTTAAACTCTACTTTCTGAAGAACTGGCAAATCATGTACTTCTGCACGAATTGTTAACGACCAAGTGCAACGTTGTGAATGTTTTGGCACTGGACTGGCTCAGAGCATTGATTATAAGTCTGAAATGCAACAAATGCTGACAGCTGAGCAAATTTGTTGTCTCACCATTGCAGGTTCCTCCCCACGCGAGAATGGGGAGGCTGGAGCGGAGTCCTGTGCTGTCCCGGCCAAGCGTCCCCGCAGAGAGGATGGTTCATCCCCACCTAGCTCGGACGCCTCATCCACCACCAGTAAATCTCCAAAAAGTGGCCGTACCTACCAGTGCAAGTACTGCTCGTATGCCTATGACCGCAAGGGCAGCCTCACACGCCACATGCGCCTGCATGGTTCGCCCTCCTCGCCGACCAGCGCTGCCGAGGTGCCGTCAGCGATAGCTGCCGAGGATATCTCAGTGCCCCCGAGTGCACGATACTGTGCCAATTGTGACATCCAGTTCTCCTCGTACAAGACGTTCACGGTGCACAAGCAGTTCTACTGTGGCACTCGTCATGTCCAGAAGGCCCCAGTGAGCATAGCTCCAGCCCCAGCTCCGGTTCCGACTGTCTCCACAGCGCCCGCAGCACCAGAGCAGGTGCTCCTCAACCAGCCACTGTTTGCAGCCATTTCCACCAACCCACTGATTCTCGTTCCCTGTTCCTATGTCCCTGGCAATGGGCTTGTTCCTACAACTGGGGGGGTCTTGCGACAAGACCCAGCACCGTCTCTGGCCACCCCAGCAATGGCCTGCCCCCAGGCCGTTGCCGTGGCTCCTGCGACCGTGGCGACACCCTGCAGTTCAGCCACTCCTGCGTCTTCTGCACTTGCGTGCGAAGCCCGGGAAAATGGCACGTTGTCCAAGGAGCCCATCACGGAGGGCGCAACGGCAAGTAGCAGCGAGGCCAATTCGCCCAGCGTGAAGCAGGAACAAGGGACGGAGACTCCGCTGGACTTGAGCCTTCGAAAGGAGGTCAAAGGAGAGATGTCGCCCAGGAATCCCTCCTCGCCGTCTGCTGTTCAGCAAGAGGAGGCCTCGAATGCACCTGCTGTGGTTGTCAGTTCTATGGAAACCCTACTGACGCTTGGTGAGCAAGTAGTCGTAAAGCAAGGGACTTCTCGCTGCCGGGAGTGCAACATAGTCTTCTACAAGCACGAAAATTATTTAGCACACAAGCGGCACTACTGTGCATCGAGGCAGCAGAAGCTGGGGCAACTCTCGTCGCCATCTGGGGATGAAGGATCCTCGTCTGAGCTTGTGTCCCAGTCGCCATCGGCCAACGCTTCCCCAGTGCCCCCTTTACCAGATGTGTTCGCTCAGAGAAGTGCTGGAGTCCAGTCACCACCACAGCCATTATACCAGTTCTACTGCCTAGCCTGTGGCATCAAGTTCACTTCGCTGAGCAACCTGCAGGCCCACCAGACCTACTACTGCCCGAAGAGAGATGTACTGAAAGGTCAAGTGGGTGTTGCAGCTGTCACAAGGCCCGCTGAGTTTTCATGCGCCCGCTGTCGGCTGTCCTACCCGACAGATGAAGCTTTGAAGCAACACCTTTGCTCGGCTGCTCTGCGCAAATGCCCTTATTGTGATGTCTTTTGTCCAACACAGATTGCTGCTCAACGTCATCTGGTAACCCACACAGGAGTAAGAGCATTTCGATGTGCCGCATGTGGCTACAAAGGCCACACATTGCGTGGCATGCGCACTCACGTTCGGATGCATTTGGAGAAAGGAACACAGCTGCAGGAAGAGGCGCTCATTCTTTGTGTTGGTGCAGATGGAAACACACTCTGTCCATGGAATGGTACTGCAGCACCAGCACCGGTAACTCCACTTGTTCCCCGGCCACACGAGGCAGGTGAAGAAACTTCTGCTCGTTCTGGCAGCCCTCCGACTGCCACCGCTGTGACTGAAGAGTCAAGCTCAAGTTCAAGAACCTGTGAAGAACAGCACCACGCGGCACCAACAGAGCTGCTGCACTGGTGCAATCTGTGTGGCTACTCCTCTTCTTACAAGGGCAACGTGGTTCGCCATGTCAAGCTGGTTCACCGCGATGTGGTCGCCACGTCCGCTGTTCATTCCTTCACCAGTGAGAGGCCCCGCTCTTCCATCACTGAGGGACAACACTCCCCCATGGCAGAAGTCAAGGCCGAAGATGTGTCCGATGCAGAAGATGCTCCTGCAGAAGCTGGCCAGCACTCAGAAGTTGGTGCGTGTGTGTCGCCAGCCGCTGTCGATGTCAGTGTAGTAGTTGACGTTGCTGCAGCTGGTTCAGGTGGTGAAGTGGACACTTCTTCTGCGATTAAGCCAGTGCCGTCTGCGCCAACGCCAAAGAGCAAGGTCCTTGGAGGAACCAAGTACTGTAAAACATGTGACATATCTTTCAACTACTTGTCCACATTTGTTGCACACAAGAAGTACTATTGCACGTCCCAGCCTGCGGAAAGTGTAGACAACCCGAGTGCTGTGACGGACTTGGAAGAATTGGCACCAGGGACAGCATAGAGAGCGTCTGCGCTAAAGCTTAGGACCAAGCGGCAAAAAACCTTATGGACAGGTGCTGCAGCTGCTTGGGTGTGCTACTTGCTAGATGATCGCAGAGCATGATGCTAAGCAGTCCGGTTGGTATACCTACTATGTCGGCTAAACTATGTACATGTGCATTGGTTTTGTGTAGCAAGTAGGACTCGGTGACTTAGCATGACTGAAGGGCCTGTTCGGTGTTTGTGATAATGCTCAGACTTATTTGGCCATGAGTATTGCAGTATATTCACTTACTTGTATTGGCCCCGCATTTAACATAACAATAGTGTGAAGATCTCTGCTACCATTATTTGGGGAAAGTGCAAAGGATGTGGAAGATGAAGAAAAATGTTCCCTGTTTTGTGCATCTAGGTGCCGTGCAGTGGGAGCACCTTTTGTGCTGTGTCATTTTTTGCACCCATTAAATAAACTTCAAGCTCCCTTAGAAGCTACCAAAGTGTGCTGGCTGTATCGGAAATGTACACTGGTATTGTGTGAACTAGCTGGGTCTGAGCTCCTCCAGTTGCTACGCATGGTTCTGAGGATGTTGTTTTTTCGGCTGCCCCACCGACGGTTGAAAGTTTCCTGCAGACTTGAGTCTAGCTAATTTGCAGTGTTGCAGTTGGCCTGACATGCACCATTGACACAGGCACCAGCGACTACAATTTGCGCATACGCAATGCTCTGTGCTCTGCCTCATTTAAATATCAGGCTCAATTACTTCAATTAGTTGTCTTTTCGGGACCGGCTTGCTTTTTTTTTTTTTTTTTTCCATCCATTTTTTTTTTTATGCTGATCCTCAGCCTCTTTTGGGAGTTCGGTCTAGTTGCCAAATAATTTTGTCATACTTGCTCCTAGCATTATGTGTGTTACATTGGACAAAAACAACTTCATTTGGGTTTTAGCCTCCAACTGAGAAAGCAGAGCAGTATGTTGTTGAGTAAGTGTGGCTGCATGCTTTTGGGCTTTAAATTTGAGGTAAGAGTAGTGTGCTGCGAAATGCATTTGTTCTAAGTAAACACACTATTGACCTAATGTCAGTCAAGGGCACACAGGCATGTCGAACGGCACGTGTTATGTAAATACTATAGATACCTGTATGTGTGTATACGTGTTAAAATATCTGCATGTAGTCTTCATGTGCATGTGTAGAAAAGCTCGTAATGTAAACTTCCGCTGTTCAACGTGTTCCACAGCTATTTTGTGCATTTGAAGTATATGCAGTGGCCAGTGGCATCGAGATACACAGACTGTGACCATGTTGTTATTATTTCGTACTGCAAATTCATGGGTGAAAGTGCATCTCCCCTGGTAGCGACATAGTATTTTGATAGCTAGCCACAGGGAAGGCAAGTAAAAATTGCAAGGTTTTAAATAAAACGGTGAAGTTCTTCCTTTAGCTGAATATTACTTGCCTAAATTTTTAGTGTCCCGTCATGCTTTAGTTTCTTAATGGTGCTGATGCTAATCCAGCTATATGTTGCTGCTATCTTCTAAAGAAAAAAAGAAATGAAGTTGAGTTTGAGTACACCACATATTGTTCCATAAATTGGCTGCAGCAATCATTTGGCCTATTAAAGTTAACATGAGTTTCACCAGACTCTCATGCAGTAGAAAGGAGTGTGCTTGCACTACACTCCAAATTTATTAATACTAGAAGAGGTCGTTATCTGGGCTATATTTATTTCAATTACTAGTTTGGAATTGCTTCACACTTATGGTCTTGTTTCCTCCACGTCATTTTTTGGGCTGAGTAGTGGAAGCCCGCTAGTGTAAAATGTCTTGACTACTCTTTGGATGCATTTTCCATGATGCTCAGCTGTTGCTCCTAAACGTTACATCACACTTCCCAATGTAACTAACTAAATGAGTTGACATCCCATGGCTGTCATCCTCTGTCTACTGTCCATAGAAGTCCTCGTTAATAGTGCTGAAACTTGTGCAAAGAAAAAAACGTATGCAGAAAAAATGAAGAATGGGAATGGCTTATTAGAGAATGTTGCAGTCGTGAGCAGACATTTTTAAGAGTTGAAATTCTAAAAGGTTTCTTTCTTTGTTCATTCTTTAATTTTTGGGCCACATAGTAAGTCCGAGAGGAATCATTGCCGAAAGCAGCAAAGGGTGACAGCAAAGGGCGCATGAAGAGGTGGCATGGTTTAAAAATGTAGTGTAGCTCGAAATATAATAAAAACCCCTTCAAAAAATCTTACAAGATTTTCTAAATAGCGTAATGTCTGAGCCTGCATGGAAATGACACATCTATGCTTGGGTACAACTTGAGAATGACACTGGAAGTTGCTGCTGTGCCTCATCATTGCAGCCGGCTATTCCTCTGCGGCGTGCAAAGAGTGCATTACTGCGAGTATTTTGAACGTGACACAAGTAGTTTCCGTGATTTCTCTGTCTTAATCTGCTTACTGCAGCGACGACAAACTATCTGTGAGAGAAAGCAGACGATGTCACGCAATAAGCACAATCTCCTTTTAAAACACTTGCACGCGTGGACATCTGGGTCCGGCACTTTGGCAGAGGGATACACTGCATGAGCTATTGTTGTTCCTAACTTGTACTCGAGTATAGATTGGCAGGTGCTTCTGAGTTCCTGAGATGACCTTTGCAGAGAGATAAATTGTCCAATGGACTAGCAAATGCCCTCATTTTTTCCTTTTTATCATTCTAGTTAGCACCTGAAGCCCAAAGCCTGAATCTGGCATACTAATGTTGCAGCCTTTCTGCTTTGCTTGTGCTATGCACTGTTGCATTTATTTTTAGCACTTGTGGTGTGCTTGTTGTGTTAAGACTTTATTTTGTGGCTCTGTTACTCAGGGGAAATGTGCAGCAATGGGCAAAGAAACTTTGCCCTGTGAATTCTCATGTACAAAATTCCGAACGCTCAACTTGGTGGTTGCCACTGTGCGATGAGCAAAGCTTGTGTGTAATTGGCTTGATGTAATTAGGTTTAATTTAGCTAATTACTGTTTTTCACTACATGTATCGTATGACGTGCACATCTAGCTCACTGTAAAGATTCACAATGTTCTAATCTTTCCTACCAGTGTCGTACTATACCAGTTTTGAATTTGTCGCTTGCATTTTGATACCCCTGATGTGGCGTGTCAGTGAGATGTTTGTAAGGGTCTGGAAAAGGGGGAAAGGTTCACTCGTAAACCAAATGTCTTGCAAATAGGTGGAATTCAGGGGGTGTTACTCGGACAGGGCACATTCAGGCAGCCATGATACTGCTGGCTGCACGATAGCACAGCTGACCAATTCTCCGACTGCTGGCAAGCGGCACAAAGATGAGTGGGGATTAGAATGTGTGTAGGAGACTGCTGGAGGAAAGCGGGGGTCACGTAGGCAGATAAGCAGATGGGGTGTCTCAGTGAATTCTGTACTTGGTATCACCCTGAGGACGGCCACGGGGAAATATCATGGGGCCACCAGTGACCACAGGTAACAAGAACTGACCTGCTTGGCCGTAACTTTGTAAGGACAACTGAAATTTTGGTTGGGCAGCAGTGGCACGTCTGCCAAGTCTTACAGCAAATACAACATG
This sequence comes from Haemaphysalis longicornis, assembly GCF_048455015.1. NCBI lineage: Eukaryota > Metazoa > Arthropoda > Arachnida > Ixodida > Ixodidae > Haemaphysalis > Haemaphysalis longicornis. Next base: position 349,900,448 of record NW_027526203.1, on the reverse strand, counting down.
GAAGTTGGTGTTTGTAGTCATGGGGTGCCAGAGGCAAACAGACATCAAAGTCGACATAACAAATTGACGGCAGTGCAAGCAACATACTTTCTCATTTGTACCTTTAATTAGTTGCATTTCAACAAACTTCCCTGCACATTAATTGTGGGCTTTCGGTCATGGCCATTTGAGACTTGAGGAGATGGCTGATTTGCTAGTTGTTTTCCTGAAACGGTGCCTGGACTAGTAGCATTTCTCTGGGCTATCCAATGCTGTCTTGTAATAGTGCGAACGTGTGTTGGAAACACAATGGACCGTAATGTATTTGAAAAAGCAAACACTTCATATATGTCACTTATCAATAACATTCCACTCACCTGGTCGCGTCAGAAGCTCTCAAGTTCTCTATCAGAAGTCCTTGAGACAAGTGTCTGATTGTGTTGGTAGTGACAGGTGGTTGTTCTCCCACAGGTCACTCAGGTACCCATACTTGCAGAGGCAATGGTTAATTGTTAAGGGCGCTAAGCTGGCAAAGTCCAGAAATGTGTTCTTGCTTGAGGATGAGGCCCTTCACAGCCAGTAAGGCAGGCTGTGCCTCTGCTGATTCTTTCATGCACTGCATATGCTTTGCAACTCTGTGGTAGCCTTTTCGGACAAACCGTTCTTATTGTGTACTTATTGTGTCAGTTGTTGTGCAGGCTAGTTCAATATTACTACCCATTACCACCTGGACAAGACAGCTACGACAGCATAAAAGCACAAATTTAAGCCTCATGGATGATGATGTGTATTCAGTTGCTATCGTTTGAAAGCCCTAACTTTACAATTATGTGAAGCAAGTGGTGAAGATAACAGGCTAAACTAGGGTTAGTTATGCTAAATGATAATGACAACGTTGAGCTGTTTGTGGCACTTTTGCATGTGTATGCACTGGCTAGGTAATTTTTGTGACTTCCTTTTAATGATGAAAAAATGAGGGCAAAAGATTTCTTTTCCATGTGAGTTGCAGTATGCACAAAGGCATGCTTTAATACCTGTTCTTAAGAATGTACTTTTATAGAACAAAGCCCCATTTCCATAATGCTTAGATGACACGTGTGCCAAGCATCTGTGGTGCACATGTGGCTGACACAAGTACGCATGCAAGGATTATATTTTTTTTCTAGTCCAGCTCAGTGTGCTCTGAAACAAGCTAGCTAGCACTCTACTGGCCTGTAAATTACTGGTATGCTATAATATGTTAGCTCAGCAGTAGTTTATGAGAAAGCAGAAGTGCAGCCCCGCACCGAGAGCGAAATAGCATTGCGGCCCCTCTGTGAGGCTCGCTCAACTTTCCCAGACTCCCGGAATGCTCCCGTGGCAGCGTACTTCCTTCTACATGTAAACATGCACTGAGAGAAGTAATGTATAATTATATACTCAGCATGAAATTGGAGCAGTTTGCCGCGTGCGAGCCTGTAAGCATGCTTTTCCTCCTGACTGTGCGCTTATTGATGCACTCTATAGCTTAGCTGCACTGTTGTGCATGACAGGCCCCTCCAAGTGCAGCTGTCATCGCTTCAGATGCAGTCAGTATGAGCTTTTGTGGGAGCACTAACAGGCCACAAACTTTCCTGAAGTCGCTGAACTGAGGAAACTGCGTATGCACTGCTGTGCCATTAAACCTTGTCACCATTGTAGCCTCAAGTTGTCTTTATCCTTAGTAAGTTATTATGGCCTCCTAGATGTGTCTCCCAGACCTGTCATTGGTGTTTACAGCCGAGCATCTGAACTAGTCAAATGTGTGATGGATGTATCGTCGCGGAATATACGATGGAACGTAGGATGTATCCCTAAACCCGGTCTGAGTGATCTATGGTGAATGCTGTTGCAACTGACTGGAGTCCTTTTGAAAAGTGCAATCGCATGTGCGAATGTTCTTCAAAACAGATTGTGCGTACATATTATATATATATATATATATATATACATATATATAATATACACATCTAGAATTACATGTTTTGAGAGGTGTGCGCGTGTTTGTTTTTTCTTTCTTTTTTCATCGACGTCTTCCAGAAAACTAGTCTGAAAAGTGATGAAGGAGCTGCTGTTTTTTCATGGCGTTGGAGTGTGCACTTGATCGTGGCTTTGCGGGCTCTGCTGAGTGCAGCAGCCTCTTGGCACTGCTGTGTCGGTGCTCAGAATGAGAACATGATGGGCTGTGGTGGATGAAATCTATGAAAGGTGGTTATTAAAGTTGAGTTGCACGTCAGGTTCGAAAGATGTGTGTTTCTGCTCTTTATTTCCCTATGGCAACACAACTTGCGGGACACACCTGGCTGACCAAAGATCTGGGTAGTATGACGCAGGTTACAGTGGCATCAGGTCAACAACAGCAGCCGAGCTGTTTATTTAAGCTCGCCTGCCGCTACATGCGTGGCTCTTCCTGTCGACTATGGTCCGCAGCAGTGTTTCGAAGGACTGCAAGGTGGGCCATATGGTCACACCTGTGAACGCACACATTCAGTACCAGCTCCACTGCCACTGCAGCAGGCGACAAGAAGACAGCACGTTCTGCAAGCTTATAGTTTGCTCAGCCTAATTTGCATTTGCTTTTGCCGGCCGCCGCCAATCGCAGAGCAGGCTGGTATGACATCATATATTCGGTTGCGGGAAATAAGAGAGTGGGTCACATGGCCATTCCCTTTTTTCCTGATTATATAGCTTATTTGAGAGAGAGAGAAAGAGACAACTTTATTACGCAATAATGCGAGAGTGCAGGGACCCATGTGCTGTCCAGGCTGCCGTAGCCCTGGTCACAAGCAAAAGCTGGTCCTCAGGTCGACAGCTGGACAGCAGTATCTCCCACTGCTCAGGGGAAAGGGACGGGTTCAGGGGCGGAAGGTCCGAGTTTTTTGTGCAGTCGAATAATATGTGTGTCAGAGTTCCTGGTTCGTGGCAGAATTTACACTTATCAGAGTACTGTGTAGGAAAGAGTAAATGCATACGGTTGGGGTGGGGAAAAGTACCTCCTTGAATTTGTCTGAGTGTGGTTTCTTGGCTTTTGTTCAAAGATGTGTGAGGACTGGGGAATGTCTGCCTCGTGGTTCTGTAGTATTGCGTGATTTCTTGGTAGGTGAGGAGAGGTGCGGAAACAGCCCCGGTCTCAGCGTCTCGGTGAATGAGGTCTCGAGCCTGTTGATGAGCAAAATTGTTGCCCGTCAGTGCAGAGTGGGCGGGAGTCCACACAATGTCCACCCGATGGGCAGGCGGATGTTCATTTAAAAGTCGGCATGTGGCGGGGGCCACCCGTCCTGACAAGAGCCTGCGGCAGGCGGCTTGCGAATCCGTCAATATAATCTTGGAGGTGGTTTGGGTAAGGGCGAGTGCAATAGCTAATTCTTCTGCGTCCAGGGAGGAAGTTGTCCGAATTGAAGCGGTGGTGATGAGGGCGTTCTTAGATGTTACCACTGCCACCATAGTTTGGTTATCTGGGTAACTGCCCGCATCGTGTAAATTACGTCGGATTTGGTTATCTGGGTAACTGCCCGCATCGTGTAAATTACGTCGGATTGGGTGCTGTAAAGTTTTTCGTGGGCTTTGCTACGGGCTTCTCTACGACCAGGGTGGAGGTCCGGGTGCATATTTCTGGGAATGGGGCGCACAAAAATAGACTGGCGCCAAGTGTCGGGGACGGTGACCAGGTGCGTCTGGTCAGGGCATAACCATTCAATAACCATTGAGCGAAGTTTACGTTAAAAGTGGTGTCAGTATTATTCTAACGAGGCAATCTTTTGAATGAACCGAACTTGTGTTTTGTCTTCATGGCTCCTTTAATAGACCACTGCCGCATGAAACAAAGACGAACCCAAGCAACCACCGGATGTCCGTCGAATACTGCAGTGCACAAGGCCACTACACTATACACTACATGAACACAGTGAACTTGCTTCACATGATTCGTTGGCGGTGCTCCATTCTTATATATCCTTCTCCAAACAGATAACCGTTGAGACGGTGAGCTGCGTCAAAAATGTAAAAAAATTAGTCTTAATTTTAGAAATATGCAGATGAAACTTGCAATATACAAATCAGGGTGTTGACGTACAAATTTTTTTAATTGAAAAGCAAAGTAGCTTTCGTTTTTGCTTTTATATTCAATTTAGGCTGGTAATTGATGCTTCGTAGTAACTTTGTACGTCCATTGAAGGATGTCATTCGGACTTGTACATCCGTGTCTGGATGTCCGCTGTACATCCGAAACTGTACATCCAAACATGTACGTACAGTGGCCGTCCAAGCTGGGCATTGGATGTTCGGCTGTATTTCGGACGTCTGACGGACGTCCGTGGTTGCTTGGGAACCAGGCGAAAAACCTCTTCCCATGGTCAGAATCTAACCTGGGTCCCTCGAGTTATGAAACTGACTTTTATGCGATTGCATTCGTGGAGTGATATCTCACTTGCTGTTGTCCTCGCCAGTTCACGCGCAATTGCGCCTGAAGTGGGGAGCACAGACGCTGAGTTCGTGAAGCCGGTCGTCATGGGTTCTAGTGCGTGCTGACGTGTGCTAACATGGTTAGCGAGATGTTAGAGGCTACGGACAAACCCATCAGGGCCTGCCAGTCATGGAGAACTTCAGCGGCAAGTTCGGAAATGCACGTTAGGTGCAACAGCTGGGTCGGTCTCCGACGAAGGGAGAGTGGCCGCCAGCTCTGCTGTTTCTCCGGCCTTGCACCACTGGTGCAAGCTGCGCCATTTTTTTTAGATGAGACATTTGCGGTCGCTGCAGAAGAAAGGTGTAAAACGTCGAACATCACTTTGGCTGCAATGGTGGGGGCTTTGTGAGTCTTGAGTGTTGCCCGCTACTGCATAAAGCCGGTGAAGGGACTGGGCGAATGAGCCAGAGGTGAGTGCAATGAGAATGGACCTTTTTCCAGTAGCGATCTGCGCATGCGCGGGCTGCTGGTCCGCCATTCTTGGCAGTAGCCTCCGGCAAAATAAACAAAAGGGCGCCCCCCCCAGGTTTCTGTTTGGGGAGAGGCTATGCTGTCCAGAGCTGCGCGTTTTTATTTTTTCTCTTTCAACAGCTCGAAGTGGGTTCGTAAGTGCACACAAAAAGGGCTTTCTAGGGAAAGGGGCAAATACATTTGAGGCTGACACTGGAAGCACATACAAGCCAGTGGGGGAGTAACAAAAATGAAAAAAAGTAAAGAAAAGGGGGCGCTTCAACTACTGCGAATTAGTCACGGGAACGACGCCTGCTACGGTGACATTCACGTGAAAGGCACGGGTGACCGGTTGGTGCGGAAGGGGCTACAGTACCAGGATATTTTTTGTGGACGAGTTCTACGAAAGCTCGACGTTTTGTGGGCGTGCATTGCTGCCAATTTTAGTTAGGCGTGGCGGCCGCTAGGAGGATTGGTACTGGAAAAAGGTCCATTCCTCGATAGGTCCACGAGCACGGAGGTCGGCGCACTATCTGAAAGTCGCGACAGTGCGCCAGCACTCGAAATTGGAACAATGGTGAGTACCCAAGCAACCATGGACGTCCATGGATCATCCGAAAAAAAACCGAATATTTAATGCCAAGTTTGGACGGCCACTGTAGTGGACCCATTTGAGAACCACTGCGATAATAGATAACAGGGGAAACCCGCAGAGAAGGCCCGGGTTTTAGATGCGAAGGCATCTCATTCACCCGCCTTGTCCCTGCATCCGGCGTCGGCGTCGTCGTCGTTGGCCTCCGCCCCTCTCCCATTCTCCTCGCAGCGCGAGCTGCGCTCTCCGCCGCTCACCCCCTCTCCTCTCCGATAGCGAACACTCTCTCGCGAGGGGCATTGAATTGGATTCGATTGGCTTGGCTTGGATTTGGATTAGATTAAAGTGGATTGTGTTGGATTGTGTTGCGTCATAGCCGTGGCAGGCGCACTGGCGCCGGCGCATCCGGCCGTTATGCGCGCTATAAAACGCGGTGCCTGCGCCGCTCCGCCCCATCGTTCCAGCGCCGTTCCTCCGCTGTTCGACGCTGCAACGTGAACCCCCTATGCGTCGCATCTACACAAGGGTTCCCGCGAGGGGAGGTGGGAGTTTTTTTCTTCTTTATTTGGTTAACTGCGTCCACACATTACCCATAGCCCTAGTTTGAGGTCCAATAACAAACTTGATGCAAGAACAACAGCATACTTGCAGCACATGCAGCAATCAATAGCGCAGCAGATGCAGAGCCGTATTTTCCTGCATTCGTTTGCTGCGGTTCATCATCCCAGACGACGGTATTCTACGCTGAAATCGTAGGACCTCGTAGTGTCTGTCAGTCGACTACGTCGTCGAATAAAAGCCCAGAATATGCTTCTCTTCAAAGGAAGAGCAGCAAGAGTATGTTCCCACCCATTTATGGAAAAAACAATTTTACGAAAAGCGCATATGCCATTATTACGCCGCAGCGGACGTTAGCTGCTCTGCTTTCGCTGCCTTTTCACTACAGTGAACGTGTTGTGGGACTGTACCCATAATAAATTTATGTGATTGCTATAAATATTTTATATTTGCGATTTGTTTTAGCCTGCTTTTGTTTTTTGAATTCCTAACTGTTTCATAATATCTGACGTCCGCAAGACGAGGGCAGCACTTTTTATTAACTTGTGGATTTGTAATATGGTAATTGTGTTATGTACCAATGAACTGCACAGTTTTAAAATGATCGCGCTATAAAGTGCGCCGTATGGTGCTTTTCCGAGAACTACAGTTGCGAATGTTGATGCTTTTCGCTCGAGTGAAGTTATTAAAAACATATCGTGTGTGTTGTGTGGATTAGTGCACTGCAAGTGCCCGGCCTAGGTGGCACGCATTTTCTCGGGCCCGGGCGGGGCTCGGCCTTCAACAAATTTTTTTCGGGCCGTGCTGGCCCAGGCGCATGCACACAGTGTCTGAAGCCCGGCAGTCGTGCGCGCAAATTCGTGATTGTTCATAACAACAAGTTTGCTCATTGAATGAGGTTAAATGAAAAAAAAATCGAAGTGCGAAGTCACTGCAGCTTTGATGAAAATATATTTCGCCGATATTCCCGAAATTCCTTTTCTGTCTCCGGATATATATTTAGCTCGGTCCAAGTTTTTAAAATTGGAAGTCCAATATACTCGCTCTATGTTGCAGGTTGAAAACACCAAATGTTTTCGGACTCATGTTTATAGTCAGTCGGACGCGGGCTGATATTTCAAAACTGTCCGACGGTTTCAGGTTTATTTTATTAAATTTTGTCAGGAAGGGGGATAGGGGGGTGGGGGCTAGGGCTTATATTTAAAAACTTTGTTGGGCTCGGGCCGGGCCTGGGAACTGCGAACTGTGCATCAGCGTGCATCAAATTTGAAGAAAAAAAAAGAACGGAAAAACCGCACCACGCTGTTTCCTCGGCGGACACACATGACAGAAACGTTACCAAACAAAGTATCCACACACTAGCCTCAATCACTAAAGCGCGACACACGCGGTCTACTCGGTTGGCCAAATGGGTTGGAAAAAATGAGCAGTACATTGCGCACGACATAGCTGTACTTTTCCGATAAGAGCCTTGCTATTACTATAATAGCATTCGCAAAGCCATTGCAACGCGCATTCGCCACACCAGCCATGAATTTACACTAAAATAGAACTGCTGCCTCTCGAATACAGTCCACAACGAACGCTGCGGGTTGCGTTATATTTTATATGCGAAGCATCTCATGCTTGGGGCTGTGTCCCTCCCTCTTTCGTTGTCGTTGTCCGCCGTCCGCACTCCACTGCGCATGCGCGTTGGGCTGACGTCAGCGCAGTCCACTATAAAAAAATGGACCTTTTTCCAGTAGCGATCTGCCCATGCGCGGGCTGCCGGTACGCCATTCTTGGCAGGCGCCTCGGGCAAAATAAACAAAAGGGCAGGGACTCCGGAACCGGGGGGGCAGGGGGGGCGGTCGCCCCCCCCAACATTTTTGCACAGGGGGCAGGGCCCCCCCCCACCACTTTTCGACCGCTTACTCTGAAATCAAGTTTTTCACAAAACCTATAGTTAAGTGTTCAAACTGGCGGTTGTGTGGTCCACTGCTTTCCAAAAGTCTCTCTTTGCGAGCTTTGCGAGTCTCTCCCCAGGCTCCAGAGGCTCTCGCACTGCGCACTGCCGCGTGAGGTCGTTCTTCACAAACGATAGCAGTAAGTCAAAGACCCCCGGTACATGTCACCCTGTAAAACTTGAAAAAAAAAAAAAAAAAAAAAAAGCGTGGTCGCCCTCCCGCATGAGCCGCATCTGAAAAATAAGGAAAAAAGATCTGTCTGGAGGGTGGGAGAAATGTGCGGCATCGTAAAATGCACCCCCTTTCAAAATGCAGAATGAGAATAGGTCTGCATAGCCGCCGGCCAAGTTTTTTTCCGGGCAAAGCAAGTGCGAAATGTAGGCGAGAATATACTCATGCAAGGCAGAATTGGATGCATAAAAGGAAGTTTATACTAGTGCCGTCCAGTAGACCCCTTCCCGTTTCCTGGCAAGGAAAACCGGTCGGACCCAACAGCCAGGCAGATCACGTGTGACAAAGTCGCATATCCTTCGAACTGACGTTGTTGCTTCGAGCGTGCGACCATTAAAGAAATTCGCGCCTAAACACCTATCAGATGCATGGGCTTACAAATAACGAAGCACAGCAATCAAAATAATTGCGGAGGGGTGCAGCCCCAGGCGACGGCCCCCTCGGGTCAGCTCAGCCCCAACCACGCTCAGCGCAAGGGACGCCAAAGCCACGCGTTTTCGTTTGTAAAGTGAATTCCTTGTACAGAAAACTGCAGTTTTCTGTACAAGGAATTAACGGAATTCAAGGAATTCAATGTGTGGTCGGGTCACAACATACATGAAAACAAATAAATATACTCCAACCAAATACCTCTTCAAAGCTTCATAGGTTCCCTTTATCAGAACTGACTAAATTTGGCCATGAACGGCAGTTATACAGAAAATGTTTCTTTTAAAATTTTTTTTCTCCCCATGGTGCACCGAAGGTCGTGCGTGGCCTTGGAGGGGGAAGCACCAAGAAAGCTACTATTCAGCTTTCCCCGACTTGGCCTGAGGAGAATGCCTCGAAATAATTTATCTCGGTGTCAGTCACCTGCGCCCTTCCGAGGTATATGCGGTGGTCTTATGTTTCGCAGTGTTAAGCTAATGGCTGCGCTGCTTGACATCAGGACGTCATTGTGTGTCGGCGGAGTCATTCCGGGAAGTTTTGCGTTTCACCGCTGTAAATGGTATGGCACTGCCCAAAGGAATTTCGCAAATAACCCCTCGCGCTTTTTCTTATGGTTTTGTGGGCTACAAGAAGGACTTCCTTTTTGGGAATTCGGGATATCGTCTTGCTTTCCGCTTCGGCGTACACGTAAAGCAGACGCGGGGAGGTCGTCGGGAGATGGGCTTGCCTGGGCGTCATTTCGCTTTTCCCCGCTATGTTGTGCCCGTACTGACCGAGACCCGTCTGCGCCTGCGCGCGCGGAAGGGCGAGGAGGCGCGCGCGGAACTAATGATCCCCCAACCGCGACGAATGCCCTCTCTAATACCACACCTCGGCGACGCTACGTGCCACCGGACATGCCCGGAAGGGAAACGTAAGGCTTCATCTCAGCGGGGAAAATTGGCGCGTCACGCTTTGGAGGGGGAAAGCAAGGAAGCACTGGAGTAATTTGAGGCGGGGAAGAGAGGGACGCAGCGGGTCATTGATTGCTGAAGAGCGCTGTGATATATTCTCCGAAGGGGACAGGTAATCTTCCCCTGTCTATGCAGCACTGCGTGAAGCACGTACAAGCACACTGCAGCACAGGCACCGGCAGACTGCTACAATAAGTGGCCAATTAGCTCTCCCAAGCGGCAGAACAGTGATGGGTCAATGTATCCTGCAAATGGGAGCTGGAAGTGAGTCGAGCGCGGGCAAACTTCATGGAGGTTTTGCGGAATAAGCACGCAATAAAAGATGCCCATGTTCGTTGTGTGTGCCACCCCTGAACCCCTCTCTCCCGTTTCTTACGAACCGGCAAGGGTGCCGTGCCCGTGTTGACTGTACCATGCGGTTCCCACATCCCCGTATGGCGGAACCCCTCCCGAGGACGGTTTTGCAGAAAGAGGCATTTTCATTCTTGCGATTGGGTAATTTTGTTTTGCTGCGTTTATCCCTAGCCTAAGAGTCTAGGGCTCTCCGGACGCAACAACGGCAATGTCTAAAAAACAGAAACGCCTCTCCGAGTTTTGGGAGAGCGTCCACGTACAAGCGATGCCTCGACCTGTAAGTCAATTTCTTTAACTGATCTTACTTTACATTGTAACTGATGTCTTGTGTTGGCTGGCAATGTGCACAATTTTTCTGAAATATATGCATGTTTACTTCATGATGTTTACGCGAGTTCATAGTAATTTTGAAGTTTATTTATTTTGCCTCATTTTACTTGTTTCTATTCCACCACTTCCACATTCTTTTGTATAAATATTGCCATTTACTCTTCGGAGAGACATCGCCTTTCCTAACAAACTATTTCAATGGCTTTGTTCGCGCTTTCGTTTTCGTACATGCCGTATTTTTCCATGACACATCGCCCGTATACATTCTTTCACAACCTGTTTTACGATGTAAGAGGTTTTTCTCACACTTGTTTGTGTTGATGGTCATATCTCGCCCTCAAATTTTTACTTTAATGTCGTATCTTTTTGTTACACATCGCATAGCATTGTATTTATTCTTTTACTTATCTTTTAAAAACTGCATTATTTTTGCCATTGCCCCGCCACCTTCCCCTAGTGGCTTTTCCACATGAGCGGTGCCATGAATGTTTGAATTAGAACTTTACAATTCTTTTCTGAACGATCGCCATCTGCGGGAGATTACAACTGCGCACGGCAAAATACAACCACAATAATCAACGTCACTAGCATAAGAGACCCGAAACGCGCTTTATAAACCCCCAGCGGACGGTTGAACCTTAGCCCCCCCCCCCGAAAAAAAATCCTGGCTACGCGCCTATTCACAAGGTATATTGCGTCACATTTTTTTGTCGCCAGTTTGATTATTAATGTGTTTATAATGACCCTTTGTATTTGTGCTTGGGCTGGCAGCAGGAAACAACTGTCATGAAAGTCAACCAGATGACCATGCGAAAGGAGCAGCGAATATTGACGGTACGTCTTTGCGATGTTTTTTTTTTTCTACCATGCTATTCATGTGCTTTTCATACTCTTTTGTGCGTGTCGCGCATTTTTAGCACTTCTCGCTATTTTTTTCAACGCATTATAAAAACGACTCACACAGTGTACGTGGATCGACTAATAATTATTTTTATCTCACTTGTTACAGAGACCCCAGAAATGGTGGCACCAGGTGGTGAGGCCCGCTCGTCAACAGACTTCAGTCAGGCAACCTCGAATTGCGGCGCCTGCGCTCCGATGGAAATGGCAAGCCACAACGACTCGCCCCCGCATGTTCGATCACTGCCGCCAAAGAGCTACAAATTCCCAAGCAACCACAGTGGAAGGTGCTGTAAATATGCATGGTTTGAGAAATTCACGTGGCTCTCGTACGACTACGAACGCGACGTCGTGTTTTGCCATTTATGTCAACTAGCCTTCAAGAAAAGAGGAGAAAAATACGTTGCAGCAGTGGAACAATGTTTTATTCGCAACGGGTTCAATAATTGGAAAAAGTGTATTGAAAAATGTCAGCGCCATGAGAAGAGCCAATTTCACTGCCTCTCCGCGAGCCGCCAACTGTCGAGAGAAAAGGGAATCCGTGTAGTGCAGTTGTTATCTCAACACAGCAGCAGACAGCAGGAGGAAGCCAGGCAGGCTCTGCGCGCAATAGTGAGTTCAGTGCGCTACCTATGCCGTACGGGACAAGCTTTGCAAGGGCAAACCAAGGATGACGGAAATCTTCTTGACCTGCTAGATGAACGATCACAAGACGTGCCTGCTTTGAGGAAATGGCTGGAGCAGCGAGATAAATGGCTCAGCAGCGACATACAGAACGAGCTCATTGAAATCATGGCGCACACTGTGCAGCGGGACATCATCAAAGACATCAAATGCAGTCCATTTTATGGAATCATAGCTGACGGTACTACTGACGTAACAGGGAATGAGCAATTCACATTTTGTGTGCGTTGGGTAGACGGAATAACACTGGAAGTTCGCGAGGAATTTCTTGGCATGTACAATGCACCCGACAGCAGGGCTGAGACCTTGTATAAAGCCGTGAGGGACATGATTTTGCGTCTGGGCTTGGACTTCCATAACCTAAGGGGGCACTGTTTTGATGGGGCCGCGAACATGGCAGGCAGACTTACTGACGTGCAGAAAAGGATTACCGAAGCGCAACCACGGTCAATATTTGTGCACTGCAGCAACGACTGCCTAGACTTAGCACTCCAGGAGGTAGCAAGGAACTGCGGTGTCGTCGGCGACGCCCTGAACATTGTAAAGGATGTTTCCAATGCAATCCTGGAATCGAAAAACAGGAAGACTGTTTATTCAAGCGTCGTACTTCCTCCGGGTAATGATGGCGGTGAGCAGGATTGTTCCGGGCCAAGCACCCTAGTGTTACCACTGTGCCCTACGAGGTGGACAGTAAGAGTAAAATCAATGGAAAGGTTCGTTGAGAACTATGAAAGGGTGCAGGCGACTTTGAAGGAACTGCTAGAAGTTCAAAGCTCTCTAAGTGGCACAAGCAAGACAGCCATGAAGGGATATGAGAAGGTATTAAAGAAGTTCGAAACTTTACTAGGGATTAGCCTTTCTATAGCACTGTTTGGCCCATGCGAGCAATTAGCGAGGATTCTTCAATGCCCAGTTTACCGCGCTGCAGGAGCCAAAGAAGCAGCAGATCGAAGTCCTTTGTGACCGCTTGGCAAAGTTACGGTCTGACGCATCATTTGACGTCCTATGGCAGCGCACAAACTCAAGGGCAAGAGAGTTAGGTCTAAAGGAACCTAGTGTGCCTAGAGTTTCGCAGCCGCCCAGAAGGCTTCAGTTCACAGACAAGCCTGGGGAGCCTGCAGCGCTTGACACCAAGTCGTCACAGAGAAAAAAGTTTTTTGCCGCTATCGATCGTATTACCAACGAGATCCGACGGCGATTCGAACAGCCTGGCATGGAGCAGCTGATTGGCCTCGAGCGCATTTTCGTCGACGCTGCTGAAGGTCGATACTTCGCGGCAGACGACCTAAAGGATCTTTTAGGAGTACACGCTGCAGATTTTGACATCAGTAGGCTTTCAGCGCAACTCGTGCTTCTCCCAACGCTCCTGCGTGACGAGGGTCCGGCCGCAAGTGCACGCATTCTACAGATACTGCAGGGTAAGTCTGCAGATCTGCGAGAGATGATGAACCAGGTTGTGCGGTACCTGCAACTCGTGTTTTCTGTGCCTGCGTCAGCTGCTTCAGGAGAGCGATCTTTCAGTGCTCTGAGGCGAGTAAAAACATTTTTACGCAATCGAATGACGCAGAGGAGGCTGACACACCTTCTTCTGCTCCACGTGCACAAGAAGAGAGCTGCTGTTATGAGAGAGTTTGTGTGTAGAACGGCAGAACGAACCTCAACCTTCGGCCGCCTTTGAGAGCCTCCCCTGCCCTGTCCCTCCCGTGCCAGCCATGAAGCTCGTCTATCAGCGCTAATAGCTTTGTAACTATAGTGTCTACTTTCTTGTTTATTGTAACATTTCTGGAGTTTCGCCCGTTCAAATTTACTTCACTGCAGGAGCGAATGCTGAAATATTAAAAAACATGTTTTTCCAGCTTTCGAACCCGTTTCATCATTTGCACAGTCTGCGCAAGCATTCCTTACTTCTGAAACTATTTTAAGTGTATACCAATGCAGAATAAACGAGGATACAAACATGTGAAATAAATACGAATAAATTTAAACAAAAAATAATAGACGTCAATAAAATTATACCAATTAATAAAATAATGAAATAAAAATATATAAAATGGCCAAATATGAGAAATAAAAAGAAAACGAAACATACAAAGCCGACAGATGAGATCAAGAAGCTTGCGGGTATAAATTGGTCGCACTTATGGGAGAAGCGTTGCCCTGCAGTGGGCGTAGACAAGCTGATAATGATGATGATGATGAAAAATACGGCAGTACTTGCCCCCCTACTCCCAAAATAGTTCCGGAGTCCCTGCAAAAGGGTGCCCCTCAGTTTTCTGCTTAGGGAGCGGCTATACTGCCTAGCGCTGCACACCTCGTGGTGGGTTCGTACGTCCACACAATAATGGCTTTCTGCGGAAAGGGGCAAGGACGTTTGAGGCAGGCTGACAGCACATTGAGGCAGGCTGACCACGCTGACAGCACATGGCTGCCAGTGAGGGGGTAACGAAAATAAAAAAAAAAAAAAAAGAGAAGGGGCGCTTTGAACACTGCAGATTAGTCACGAGAACGCGCGCCTGCTACCGTGACATTCATGTGAGAGGTACTCGTTGACGGGTCAGTGCGGGAGGGACCGCAGGGCCAGGATATTTCATGCACGGGTTCCCCGAAAGCCAAATATTTTTTGGGGCGTGCCATTACTGCCATTTTTAGTTCGCCGTGGCGGCCGCTAGAGGGACCGGTACTGGAAAAAGGTCCATTACACCATCTTCCCACGTAGGAAGATGGCGTAATGGACCTTGCAAAGGGGATGCAAAGCCTTGCAATCTGGATCAGCTACTCGCCGCTGGCGTTTCAAAGCGGCTTCTCGTTCTCGAAGTGAGGAATCCACTGCTCGACGCTGCCGTTTACGTCCGGCGTCGCGAGCTCTCCTCTGTGCAGTCTTGTCTTCAGAGGTGCTCGCGGTTCTGACAGTGTGCTGGCTGGCGATTCCGTCAGCCAGTTCGCTGACGGAATCGTTGGCGTCCATTGCCAGTCATCGGACGGCGCAGTACCGAAGAAGCAACTGAGCGGAGCGCGGACCGGGGGTCTATTCGTTTCACCTGCACCACGTGAACCAGTTCAGGCGGTGCAGCACTTCGCCGTTCGTTTCAGTGGTGCAGCTCGCGGAACCTGAACCGCGCCGTTCGATTCGCCAGTGGTGCCGACGGGTGCAGGACGAGTTCACGGCTTTGCCTGCACTCCCTGCCGAGGAGGTGCAGAAGCAGACGACAAAAGTGCAGGGCTGGTTCCGCCAATGGCGGAACCCACTTTGCACCGCTGTGAACTGGTTCAAGAGGTGCAGGTTGAATCGAATAGACCCCGGGTTTATTTGCAGAGCAGAGGGAGTGGAGAGGAGCAGTGCGCATGCGCGTGATTGAACAGCTGGTGTGGAGAGGGGAGAGGAGGAGCAGCGCGCGTAGCGCACAGGTGGTGTGGAGAGGAGGAGGGGAGAGAGTGGTGTTATCACAGGTGGTGTGGTGAAGAGGAGAGGTGCGGACGCCGGACGCCGGAGGGTTGACTAAGAGATGCTTTGCATATAAAAGAAATAGTTAAGCGGCGCCCGGTTTCGATCCCAGGACTCTCTGGCCGCAACGGGAGGTACGTGGCGCTGTTATGGCCTTCACTCATTCAAACTACGTCAAGAAGCCACTGATACAACGAAGGCACGCGAAGCTGAACGTCAACGGAAACGACGAACTGAAAACTAATGGGAACTTCAGTCGACCCCATGGCTGCTTCGCATACTACTCAGGGTTCCCCTACGCCGGGAAGATGGTGTAATTTTTTTGCTTTCGTTCTTTGTTTTGTGTGTCTTGTGTGTTTTCTCCCACGCGCGACGTTTGCGCGCATTACCGGGACCCTTTCGGCGTTGCTCGCGCGCTCCGGTGAGTGGACGCTTTCGTGTGGTACTGATTATTTTTCTCCGTACCTGTTCTTGCTTCAAGCGCCTCGAGCTTTTCTTTCGCACTTGCATTTCGACTCTCACATGCGGTTTTGGTTCTGCATCTCTCTTCATGTTCCTATAGTCTCTCCGCACGTTTGGTACGTGCGGCGGCCGCTTTTCTGATGGATGCGAAAAGCAAAAACGCCCTTGTGTACAAGATTTCGGCGCACGTTAAAGATCCCCAGGTGGCCAAAATTAATCCGGAGCCCTCCACTACGGCGCGCCTCATCGCCTGCGTTGCGTCGGCGCGTTAAACCGTGCAGTCAGTCAGTCAGACCGGTAATTATTTACAGTTCGGAAAGCGAACACCTACAATAAACAGATGACATTGGCTCCCCGCTGTTGAGTCGCTGCACATGATCCTTATAGGAAATCGAAACCATGCTAGCCGCTGCATATGATCTTGGTTTGTGAAATTCTAAAAGGAGCCTAGCAGGAACTACACTTGTTTAAATGTTCTTGGTTCTTTGTTTTAATTGTTTGTAACGTGGATGTAACTAATTAAATGTAAATATTGTCTAATTATTTTATGTTTATGGGTTTTCAGTGTGCAAAAAAGTGTGCAGTTTTAAAATGGTCACGCAGAAAATTGATTCCGTGTGGCTTGGTGCTTTTCTGAGAATTGCGGTCCCGAATCCTGTATTTGCATGCTTTTCGTTGACTTGACTGAAGTTTTAAGACATCTGTCATGTGTTCTGCGTGGGTAAAATTTGGAAAAAGACAACGCAAACGTTTGCGTACGCACGACGCTCTTTGCTCGGTATGCAAAACTTGATAGAAAAATCAGAAAAAGATGAAGACCAAAGCAGAAACATATACGTACGCTGGCCAGCCTAAAGCACGCCGCTGATCCCTCAGTTGACACAACACAATAAAAAATAATCAAACAACGAAGAAAAAAGTACCCGCACGCTAGCATGGCTAAAGCACGGCGCGCGCGGTCTGCTCGGTTGGCCAAATGTGATGAAAAAATGAGCAAACAGTAAATTCACGACGTAGGTACTTTTCCCATAAAAACCTTGGTACAATAATAGCATTTTTACACGAAAAAGAACTGTCGCTCCTGGGAGACTGACCCGACGCACGCCTGCCCGCCGCTTCCCGTGGCGAAAAAGCGCTCTGGTGGTAGGGACCTTATCGGGCGGGGCTCGCGAGCGCCACCGCGTGGGGTTGACACTAAGTGCCTCACTCGGAGCACGGCCTCCGCGATCGGCTGCCGGCGGCGCGCCGCCGGAAGCCGATCGCGGAGGCCGTGCTCGGAGCGTGGCCTCCGCGATTTGCTCCCGGCGGCGCGCGGAGGCCACGCTCGGAGGCGGCCGCTTTTAGATGCAAAGCATCTGTCGACCCTCCGTCGTCCCTCGGCGTCCGGCGTCCGCACCTCTCCTCCTCGTACCCCTCTCCACGCCAGCTGTGATAACGCCGCTCTCCTCCTCGCCGCTCGGCTCGTCTCGTGCCGGCCCAGGAAGACACCGGCGACACTGTCGCTCCAGGAGCCATCTCATTGTCGGGGCTATGTCCCTCCCTTGTTGCGCCGTCCACACCCCCACTGCGCATGCGTCTCTCCTCCATTCTCCTCTCCTGCGCACGCTGCGCCTGTCTGCTCCGAGACACCGCCTGCGCCGGTTCTGCTCCGGTGTAGAACCTACACGGAACCCCCATGCTTTGCATCACCACATAGTTCCCTTCGGGAAGATCGTGTAATTTTTTCCACTACCCAAGTATTCTAGTTCACTGTACTTTTCACTGCTTTCGCATCCTTTATCATGTCGGTGCGCAGTGTTGTCGGAACGGCTTACTGCTCCTCCGCCAGCGCTCGGGCCATTTTGCAAAGGGCCGGAAGAGAGCAGTGCATAATTAGTCCCCGTCTTGAGCTCCCATGGTGGCAATTTTCTGGTTTCCTCCTAAAGCCAAATGAGAATGATGCTGCAAGTTGCTTCTTGTTCTCCCCCTTTATCATCGTAATCAGCCTGTTGCCACCCGGTCTTTCTTTGGTCATTCTTTTACCCTGGTGGGGTACGACACCAGTCATCGGGAACGCAAGACGAACCCAGCTCCATTTATTTTCTGTCTTAGCTACCGGATGTCTTCTGCTGTGTTTATAAAAAACTTTACCAACCCTTCCTAAAGAAATTTGAGAAAAGCACGAAAGCTTTCCGACATCAAAACTGCGCCAAAAGAGCGTGAAAACCTTCGCTAAAAGTGCATTCAATCGATCGTCAAACCTTCGAAGGCCCTAATCGCAGATGAACGAACCCACGGGACCATTTTCACGCACTAAGTATAAACGCATCTACGAACGATCTGTATACAGATATGTGGTTTATGAGACAAAGGTATACCATTGTACTACCTCATGATCGATGCGTGTGTTGTCTTAGAACCGTTCCTTTTCAAGTAACCGTTGTGACATAATGGAAGCCCGGCTTAATTCACGCACGCGCCGTGTGTTCCAGAGATCTCAGCACAGCTTTCCGGTCGAAATGCGTTCGCTCACAGGACGCCATCGGTCCCACTAAGAAAGCTTTCGCCTGAAAAAATTGTTTAAGCACTGGGCGATAAGAAATAAATGACGCAGGATGGTGGGTTGGAATTTATTGTGCGATGGGCAGGAAGTGTAGGATTTCGGTGGCCTGTATGATGCACTCTGCAATGAAGGCCACGTGACGGCCAAAGGCCTTGTCGTCGAAGGGCCGCTTGTGGACCAGGTCCAGCAGGCCGGGGAAGGCACGCCCCTTAGGCGAGAACAGCACGTTCCTGCAAGAATGAGCGCCACCGTTATCAGTTCGCGATGCACCATGGATTATGAGGCACCGCATTCAGGACGTAGCTTCGTAAAATGATCCCCTTTACACTCCACCAAGCTCTCCCAGAAAGCAAAAGAGAAGAGAAGAAAGAAAGAAGACTGACAAATGGTGTCAATCGTTTCATGAGTCCAGTGAAAGCTGTTCTCTTCTCACGAGAACTGACGTCAACATTTCCGGCTGTGTGACTTCCCAATGGATACAATTTCTGGCCGTGTTTTGACGGCTACTATTCAAAACTTGCACTATCCTCAGACTTGCCCCAACCGAAAGTTTGAGCCAGTGACAAGCTTTCAGCGTCCTTGTACGGCCTCTTGCGTAATGGGGCCCCGTGACGGACAGGTGCACCTCGGTTACCGACGCACGGTGGGGGATATTCCAAGCAACCACCGGACGTCCGTCGGCCGTGCAACGTACGTCCATTCCGGCTGTAGCGGACGTCCACTGGATGTCCGTTTCAGAGCCGATGGACATACCATGCGCGTCCGTGGGACGTCAGGATTTAACACTTCCGTATGTCCATTCGGAAGTCCGAAATTGGGTGTATTTCGGACGTTCAGTAAAAACTTCCAGAATCGCAAATTGAGAAGCATGTGCTCCTACAACGAATACTACACCGCATAACACGAACGCACTACTGGGCAGATAAGTATACAGGAACACGGCAAATTTGCTTCACACGTAATTGTAACGGTTCTCAATTCTTATATGCTCTGCCCCAAATAGACCATTGTTGGAGTCGGGGAGGTGCTTTAAAAAGTTTAATAATAAGCTGAATTTTAGTAACACACGAATGAAACTTCCGATATGCAAGTCAGGGTGTTGATGTACAAAATCTTTTCAATTGAAAAGTAGAAAGTGGAGTAGCTTTTCTGTTTTAGCCTTTATGTTCAATTTACGCCATTATTTGATGCTTCGTGGTTACTTTGTACGTCCACGGGCGGATGTCCTTCGGACATACGAAAATGTATATTCTTTGTACATCCGCTGCTGGATGTCCACTGTACGTACGCAAATGTACATCCGAACATGGACGTACAGTGGACGTAAAGTCGCCGTACAAACTTGGCGTTGGACGTTCGACTGTATTTTCGACGTCCCACGGATGTCCGTGGTTGCTTGTGGGATGTTTTGGTTAAATCATTTGCACCAGCGCAAATAGTTAAGCTTGGCCGAAGGATAGTTTAGACATGGCGGTAAATGTTAACCTTTGCTATAAAGTTAGCGCATGTGTTTCTCGCTTCTTCCAGAAAGACAGACAGTGACGATGGCGACCGCAGTGTTATGAAAATCCCCTTGAGAAAATCGTTTGTAACAAATTCGCAGTGGTTCATCAGGTGACAAGTGCTGGATACAGACAACTGCCAAGTAGGCCCTTATGACGCGTAACTGATAAAAGTAGGAACCTCCGTAGCCTGCTCATGTTTTGCGGTGGAGATAGACGCCAGAGTCATGCGCGTATGGGATGCCCCATAGCGCTCTTCAGCCCCAGTGTGGCACTGGCAGACGGCGGCAGGAGAGGCGGTAGTGGGATGTCATCTGTTTAAAATCTGAGGGCCGGAGGTAAGACGAACCTCTGGCGAGATCCCGAACGGCCGTTTGAGCATTGGAGATGACAATGGAGGGGAAGTGGCCTGCGAGTTAGCGCGTGGGCTATACGGCCTCTTTCGCGGTCGCGGGGGAGGTAGTGAGTAGGGCGAGGGTGAAGTAGCCTGCATCTTTGTTGATTTCACTCCTGCCTTCGGGAAGCAGTCTTCGTTGTCGCCTTCGCGAGGACAAGTTAACATGGCGGACGACCCACTAAGATGGAAACGAAGCCGTTTAAATGAAATTTCAACGCACCCTGTGTGACGTTGGTCTGCTCTAATGACTACATAACTGTGGGAAGTTTTGTATCAGAAGGTATCATTTGGGTCGCAGTTTTAAAGGGACAGACAACCGATTTTTGTCGCGTATATGTTCTCTAGCTCATATGAAAGCCAGCGTTTTATATAGCCCGGTAACAACAAGCAATTTTTAAACAAACTGGCGGAAATAATTTTAATTTGGCAGCAAACTTCCTGAAATCGGAAGGGTGGCGGTTCGTAGTGTCTAAACTTGACACTACAATATGTGTCCCTGTCACGTGACCTGCAAACCTAGCAGCTACTGTAACTGCTGAAATGTTTATTTACGTATTGAAAACCTTTTAACACAAGTATTTGTACAAGCTTAAATAGTATATGTATTTCTAAACATTACTTTGAAAATTCTAAAGACACGCCGCCAACCACCGCTGCGTTGCTCTCAGTGTGGCTAACTGAGCCACCATGCCCAGAATCAACGGCAGCGTTCAGTAAACAGACCCAGCGAAGGAGCTTTGCCAATTCTGTCTGAGTCAGGGGCGTTTGTTCTGCCAAAATATTGGATTTCAGTCTCCAAATACGCCAACGGCCGCCTAAAAAAAAAAAGTCGCGCCCGGGGAGAATCGAACTTCCCGCCTCCACAACGTGAAGCCAGATTCTACCTATCGTCTACCCCAACAGATGGCGCATTCGTGCAAAATGGACCCTTGCATTAAAAAAACACATAAAGGAACAAGAAAGCCGGCGATTCACACTTTTTTAGCTGGGAACAAGTTTTTAAATATCGTTTTTTATTTCGCATACAGAAAAAAGTATGTTGCCGAGCTACTCTATATCATGGTTGCCAGCATTAGTTTTGGGAGGGACACATACGGCTCGTAGATCAGAAAATTCGATTTAAAAAGTTCTAGAGCGTTATCAGCAAAACAGTTTCTCGTCAAGGCGCTTTAAGTGATGCCCTTTCATTTGGGATAGAGAATATATACTCGACAAAAATCGGTTGTCTGTCCCTTTAATACAAACAACATGAAGCCTCTTCTCCTAAGCCAGTTGCGCAGCGGCGCAACGTCACGGTGAAAAGGGCAGTTGCACGTTTGAAGTTTCATTAAGCTACTGACACGTATGCTAATCAAAAATGACAAACAACCGTGTTTTCTGTATGCACTCGTTGACGTGGCTCTGAGGGTAACACTTTTGGGAATGGCGTGCTGTCGAGAAGGGCGGCCGGCACGCCACGATGCCGATGATGGCGCCAACGGCAGGGGCGGGCGCGAGTCTAACTGGGCCACCGCTGCCCTCGGTTGACTCGCAGCTCGTCACTCACGCTGGAGTCACACGGTGCATTGCTCTAGCGGCGGTGAGCTCCTTCAGTAACAGGGCGCGGGCTGCTACATAAACTCATCCCTGAAAGTTGGCTCGGGGTATACGGGGGTCTTCACTCATTGTAGAAGCGCGAATCGTTAACACTGACGCCCCGGGACGGCACCATTCAAGACATGTGCACGAACTGACAATGAACTGAGCAATCCTTTTCTTATCGCACGCGCATTGAAGTCTTGCAAAGAAATTGCCATTCGTCGAGGGCTGTCGGTGAATGTAGTAGTAGTAGTACCACTTTATTTTACATTGGGTTCAGGGTAGGGGGGTGGCGGAGGCCTACAGGCATATCTTCTCGCCTCGGATGAAACGGACGTCGATGTTACCTGTACTGCTGATTGGATCAGCCTCACTCACCTTACGACGAAAATAAGTATATTGCACTTCGGTAATATTAGAACATAGTCATTTGGTTGTGGAGGTTATTGGTTATTTGGTTATTGTTTGCTTAATAATTTCCATTCGTACTTTTTAAATTAGTATAACTTTTCCTTTATTTCTTCAAGATTATTTTGTTTTCGGGACTTGGTGAATTACTCATACTGACCAGCTCGTCACTTTGTTCGTTCCAGCAGCGAGTACTTCCATTTTCGGTGTAAGGACCTAGGGATAAACTTTTTGATACTGCAGGCATCGCTTTGAGTGTGCTGGAATGTCCAGTGCACGTATACGCAAATGGTAATAGAAAAATTACGCTGGATGCATGCGAAACGTAATGTGCATGATTCTCCTTGTCTTATGGTCGCTGCTACAAAGGGAAAACTAACGGATGCGTTAGTAACACGGACAGACAGGATAGTCACCATTCTTCATTGAACCCCAAGCAACGACGAGGGAACCGATGATGATCCATCCTGTCGTCCATACGTATGTACGAACGTTAAAATCAATCACCATCGTTATCATCATGGTGATGGGGCATGATTATGATAAAAAAAACCCGTCACTTCTGTCATCATGTTGCCTTTGAAGTTGCCCCGCGCCAAGTTTCGTAATTTTAAGCCTCTTCTCAGTTGCGCGCGTTACTAGCTATGTTATTTCGTTGTTTCCTACTTTCTTTACAATTAACCATCGACATAGTTCGCAATGAGGTGTCTATCTTTGCGCCTGGTTTCCTTCGGCACCAACAACTTGTGCAAGATAATTAAATTCGTCGACCTCTTCTAGTGTTTCACTACCTGGGCTGTAAGGGGCGCTTCCTGCATGCCTATTTAACATTAATTTTGTCTTACCTATAGTTATCTTTAAACCTAATGCTTAACTTAATACTTAAGTAATACGTAACTCTAAACCTTTATACCTATCTTTATAACTAAGCGTTATAGTCTCTGAAGCATCGTTAGCAGCACTACTACTGAATCACTGAACACTACGAGGCCATCCGCAAATCTCAAGGCCAAAAATTCTCCATTTACTTGTATCCCCGACTTCTCCCAACCTAGCTTCCTAAACACCCGTTTTAGGCTCTCTGTAAGCAATTTCGGGGACATGCATCTTGTATCACGCCCTTCCTAGTGGGAACCTCCAACCCTGCTGAAAGCATTATCGTGCCCGTACACTGCTTGCATATGTCCTGTTAGGAACCCTACGAACGCCATCTAAACGCCCTGTTCTCCATACTTTTGCCACTGCATGTGGGGATTTCGACTGAATCAAGAATTTTTCCTATTTTCATAATTTTTCAATGCCATGCAAAAGGTTTATTAAACTCCTGTTCCTCCTTGGTTGTTCAAAATGTCCAAGTCACCGATCGCGGTAGCTGATATTTTACACGCAAGCACGCACACACGCACGCACGCACGCACGCACAGTAATCGCTCGTTAACGTGAACTCGGATATCTCGAAATATCTATCGGTTCAGTCGAAACATTTTTTTTTGTCATGCATTTACGTTCCATAGGCGCTATGTATTTGTCCCCCTTTATCTCGAAATGTTTCTTCAGGGTACCACGGATATCTCGAAATGCTGAAAGAGAGGACATACGGCAAACTCCGCTAAAGGCGACTGATAATGTCTCCGTTAGAATGCTGAGCTCCAAACTATGTCCGGAAAGCGGTGGTGAACAGCAAATTTAAGTGTACTACGCGCTGTTCGAGGCCGATGTCCCTGTCAACAGAATGCTGCCGGACGCCTACATCATTGAGATAGCTGTGGACGACGCATCTGATCATGCGGACGACGAGGAGCCTCGAGAAGTGCCTACGACGGCACTTATGGAGGCCCAATCTGTTGTGCTAAAGTTTGCCAGTATACTTGCCAGTTTGCGCGTTTGCCAGTTGTGCCGGACATTATCAAATGCCCACTTGAGATTAGGGCAAGGATGGCTTTGTTGTTTTGTCGCATTGTGGTTGGTCGAATTGCGTCAATGTGTACCTGGAGGATGGAGGCCGTCCTTTGCCGACATATGTGGACGGAACTCGAACATAGTGTCTGGAAAGAGGCCCTTGGACTCCATGTGTGGAAAGGGACGATTCCGGACCATTGCATCCACGGTTTAACCACGCATGAGGTTAGCGAAATTGGTCTCAGATTGGCAATATTAGCAATTTTCCCTAGTTTCGTAGTGAAGGGTGGCCAAGGAGGTGTTTCATTCAGGGGAGGGGAGGGTGGATGGCTGTCTAATATTTGATTTATGTATTCTAGCCGTTGGAGGTAAGCCGAGTCCGAGAGGTTCGCCAATAGTTTGACTATGTGGTCTTTCCAGGGCTGTACCTCTGCAAATCTCAGCCAAAGCTGCCCGAAGGTCTTGTAGTGTCAAGGGAGCATCCATGTGTAGGCTGTGCTCGCCTACGTACCGATACTCATGTCCACTCGGGTATTCCGTGCCGCAGAGATAACTGTCACTTACAGTGTCCCCGAGTTGAGCAGCCGTACCTTCGCACCCATGTAAGGTTACAGCAAAGCTGTATACCTGTACCCCCAAACGGTTTCATCTCCGTTGGCAAAAACGCCAAGGCGTCAATTCATGTTAACACAATTCTCTTGCTTCTTTTAAATGCCGAAACTACACCAAATTGCAAGACTGGTACTAGCAATACACTGATATACTGCATGCTTCGCCCCTCACCAGGTTTCACGTTAGTGGAGGTGGCCCGGAATTTTTCTGTTTAATTCTACGAGAAAGGCTGACGGAAGACATTACGTGACAGCCATAACTGACGTTATTATCAATATTGTGTACCCCCGGGCAACGTCCGCGATCGTGACGCCAGTGAAGTGCAGTAAAATAGCAGATGATGCGGGACTAGTGCTTCTAAAAGAAGCCTAAAACAAGCAGAGAAAACGCCGCGCTACAGATTCTCACTGCCAGCATTACTGATCGATCGCGTCACACAAAGTAAGAACATCTCATGTTAACACAATTTTCTTGCTCCTTTTAAATGCCGAAACTACACAAAATTACAAACCTGGTACGAGCAGTTTATCTGCCGTGCAACGAATAAAAAAACAACCTATAAACATGATTAAATTGGGCTAGGCGCTAGACAAGATACGTGCTCTTGTTTCGAGGCGAGAAAGCGTACTTTGCAACTTTTAATCAGGGGCAAGGAATTTAGTGCGTAAGAAAGTTCCTTGAGCATAAACAACGAAGTTCTCACGAAGCATATAAGCGTCGTGACTATGGCGGTGGCTACACATTACAGGCATAACTCGTCCTATGAACGTGTGACGTGGTTGTTGAACGAAAAGAACAAATTGTGACTGCCGACACATTTCAATATACATCACGTAATTAAATCAGAGTGAGTCAAGTGTTAGAAGAGATACTCGACCAAGTTCAAAAAGTGGTCCGCCCGCAAGACCACTTCATTAGTGGCTCTGGCTGCCGCCTACCGAGTTCATCGCGCATGAAGAGGTGACAGCCGGCCGTGAAGGCACGACATCGGTACTCACTTATGGGTGACGTCGCGTGTCGGAATTCCGCCGGGGATGAGAAAGACCCTCGAGATCCGGAGAACAATGTCGTTGTAGATTCGCACGTAGATCGGGCTGTGGAGAGAAGGGATACATTGTAGTGCATGGTTCGAAGCGGACCATGGTAACATTTGAGCATAGGCGCGTCGCAAATTAAGCCCATGTCTGACTGGCGTCCTCGTGAAGCGCGCATCCTTATCTCCCAACGACGATGCAGAGGCACGGAGGAGCTGGGGCCAGTAGTTGTCAAAATATTTGCTGTGTAGAAGGGTACGCATTGCTCCGAATGAAGACGGTTTGAACAAGTTCGAGGCGCTGACCAGCATTTCACGAGGCAATTGCCAACACGGCAGCCACTTTGTCCCGCGAAGACCCGTTCCTGCCCTCAAGTACATTTAACGTCCGCAACTGCACCGAACAACTTGTTCAGGATTGTGCGTCGCGAAATCAAAGTTACAGCGCCTGCGACCCTGCCTCATCCCGGAAACGACCGAAGCCGTCGTCGGAGAGAACAGCAAGCTTGGGTCATCATCCCGTTACCCCAAACCGCCCAGGCTGGGTTCCCGGCCACGGTTCCTCGACGCGGCAGTGTCCCGTCACGTTATCGGAACTGTAAACCCGTAGAATGCAGTGCACAAGGCAACATACTTATTTATTTCTACTGCAGTCGCTCCAGCCAATACAATACAAATACAAGCTTCCAGCAATTCCAGCAAATACAAGCTTCAAATATTCGCTGTTTCATAGTGCCCCCAGCGCTTGTTCGGCACCAAACGACGTTTCATTTAGGGAAAAATGAATAAATGTAAGCCAAAATTTCAATTATTCCGCTAGATCGTGTGTTTCATGACTGGAGAACGGAACTTTTCGCCCGAAAATTCAAGGTTTTAGGCGCCTATAAACAGGCACTGAAAAGTGCCATTTAGGCATTTATATATAGGCACCAAATACTGTCGTTAAGGCACATATAGGCTCAATTCGTATGTACTTCATAAGCGTATTTTACGACCAATTTTTGACTTGAGGTAAAAACAGGGGACAATTCTTGCGCTGTGGGAAAGTAATTGTATTTTCTTAGTGAAAATTAGCCACACAAGAGTTGCTATTTTAATTGATTGATTGTAGGGTTTAATGCGCCGACGCAACGCAGGTGATGAGGCGCGCCGTAGTGGAGCGCTCCGGATTAGTTTTTGACCACCTGGTGATCTTTAATGTGCGCCGAAATCTCGAAAACACGAGCGTCTTTGCTTTTCGCCTCCATCAGAAAAGCGGCCGCCGCGGCCGCGAATCGAACCCGCGACATCGTGAGTTGCTATTTTAAGAGATTTACGTGAAATGCAGGGTGATTCGACAACAAAAGAAAAGCTTAAAAGCCATGACAAGACAGACCCATCTCAATAATTTTCGGCTTGAAGTGGTACCTTATTGCGGTCGATAATTGTGGGCGAAAAAACATCATTCACCGTTCACCGAAGTTGGGGGAGCGTGCTTGTACTTTTGGGCGCTCCATTGCCTGATTACACCTGGAACATCAGAACGTTTGAGGCTCAGAACTTTCGGCAGTTCTTTTAGCACAGGGAATCCAGGGATTTTAGGTCCGTCAAAATGGTAGATTGGCGGACAGGAATGGCTCTATCAGCAACCGGTCCTTTGATGATGTTGCCGGATCTGTCCTGGACCTTCGAAATGAGCTCAGCTCAGTGGCGCCCAAGCTCTCAGTTGCGGAAATTCTTTCTGCTGAGAGCGTGAAATAAGCACACGAATGGGCCAAGTCACGTTCAATTGTAGCGTGGTTTAAATAATTTCGGCTGCGACACTTCTGTTGTCTGCAATGCTGTTAGTACCACCAGCGAGTGTATTTGGAGTATTTTTCCGCCCTTAGCCGAGTTTTAAAGGGATAATAATGGGCTCTGGTGGAAGAGGTACAATCGGTAACTCCTACTTGAAGGCAACCGCATATCGAAGAAAGATCTTAACTGCAAATATTTATTCGTTGACTGAGCTGAACGACCTTCTCAGCTCTTCACAGCACCGATGAATACCATAGATAGTACAGGGAAGTGCAATAATTGCGTACAAATTACTGAGCTATTCTGTTGTGCAGAAGCAGACGACTAGGGAAGCTGCGGGAATAGCCAAATTCAGGAATTATGCAGTATAATATACTATATACCTATTGTCGTCATTAGACATCCGGCAACATTTTTTGCAACAAATTCCTTTATTGCTAGGTTTCCAAATGCCCTTGAAGGTTACCCGGCACGGCAAATGACGGCTATCACAACTAGGGTACTTGAAAAGTACCGCGATGCTCATTCCTATAAGCTCCGTTTCTCGTTCCTTCTTCGTCTTACACGTGCTGCAACTTGCCGCCCAGTAGTGTTCGTGATCGGCGGATAGCTGTGCACGTGTTCGTGGCGTCACCTTAAAACTTTGGTGTGTCAAATTTGCACGTGGTTTTTCCCTGGGAGCCCTCCACTGCGGCGCGCCTCATCGCCTGCGTTGCGTCGGCGCGTTAAACACTACAATCAATCATCAATCAAGCTGCACTGGGTTTTTTTTTCATTCCCGTACGAGCTATTCTGTTTCTTCTGAACTTGCAGACCTTCATTTTTCCGTGGTTTCATTAACTTTTCTCGGTTATTGATATAAGGCGCGAGTGAGCACATATTAATTTAACGACGCGCAGCCTTGGAATACACGTAACATTTTCGCGTGGCTTATATTCCCTTAAGAGGCACACGTTATTGTCATGTATTCGGTAATTACATTCCCGAATCATATTCTTCAAAGACGTATATATTCGAAGCAAAGACCAATTCGTTGTCAGCGCTGCAAAACAAAACACACCTCTCACTGTGCCAGTATCAGGTCTAAACGGAGCGACAATAGAATTCACTTGTGCTGACGTATTCGGGGGTGACAGTGATGTTATATGCTTCTGCCGTCACCGACGCCCGTAAGAGCGGGCAAGAAGCGCATAGAACCGTGTCCCCGGATAGCTCTTGTTGGCGTTCGAGCAACCTACCAAGACGCAGCTGTTTTTTGAAGTGCCCTAAACGTACTATTTGCTTACAGACGTCACCGTAATAAGTTGAGGGCGCAAGAAAGGCAAAGAGAAGTCAAAGAGATGCAAAATACCACACGAACCCTTATCAGCCACGCGGCGCTCATTGCGTAAACGCCGCGGAGAAGCGACGGCAGGCGGCGCAGCGATCGTGAAGCTCGAGGCGTATACATGGGGTCAAATTGAGCATTTAATGAAACATTTTGACATAAAACCGCCTATTCTTCCCCCGGAAACAAGTGTAATCCCAGCGGTGCATTTGTGCGAAGTAGTTAAACCAACTGTAAAGAGGCTCGAAGGGACACATGGGGTCTTATAATGACGGTAATGAATAAATGCCTCTAAACCCTTCACATTTTGAAAAACAAAATGCCCTCGAAGCCCATAGGAAGGCCATACACGCAAATCTGACATGCCATTCGCGGCACATTCGTGCGGGCACTGCGAAGCACCGGTAATAAAGGCAAAGGCATTTAAAGGGACCAGGACGCAGGAATTCCGTGATTGTGTCCTTGTTATGGGAATCAACAGTAATCGCTTTCCCGGAGGATATGAGTCGAAAGTGATACTGACGGATGATAAATGTGCCCTGTCGTATAGTAACTAAAAATGTATCTACCAATACATCTGGTTATCGCAATGAAGCTGACTTTAAAGGGGCTCTTTAGAGATACGTAAGATCTTATGAAGGCATTTAATAAAATGCCAGATTTCGGTATCAGACTGCACATATTGCGATTCGAAAAATGTCTCCCCACCAATTCATGTCTGCATAGTAGTGAAGCCAACTTCAAGATTCCATTAAAACCCGCTATACGACGACTTGGAATTCGTGCAGTTGGCTTTCCCCCCATCAATGTTATGTATTGCAGTGAAAGTTCATGACAGTGAGGCAGCCACACAAGAAATCCTGGGATGACTGCGTAAGTACGACGGATACGGCCAGAATACCTATGCACTATCGAAAAATTACTCATAGGAGCGTTATCAAACTTTTACTGCGAAGCAGTATATGTCTAACCCCCCGAGTTTTGATTCCTGTGAAGCCTATTTACTGGGTGCCGCTGCGGCGCGCCTCATCGCCACCGCCGACACCGCTTTCACAACTGTTATTCCCCTCGCCACCACCGATGCCTCTTTCACAAGCTTCGCAAAAGGCTTAACAGCGGTAGCGCCCTTATCAGGCATTACCAGAGCAACTTGCCCGCTTTGAACGCCGATGGGAGCCTATAATTCTTTTTGAGCATGAAAGGCTTTTCGCGCAACATTTTCGCCCGTGTATTTCGTGCGCCTAAGCACGCGCCCATTACCGGTTGCCGGTTATCGCGTGCACTGGTTGGGGGTGGAAGCAGGGGGGCGTGCATGCACAACTTGTCTTCACGCGCCGCTACTGATGACATGCGCGTTGTGCTGGCGGGAAATTTAAAGGTGGAAGTCTCACGGCTCAATGCGACCTGTCAGCTGTCCTGGTCAAGCGGTTTGGGTTTGAGTTGTGTGAGATGCCTACAGTGAGATGCCTACGACGCGGAACGGAAGCGGACTGCAGGTTTTTGTCCACTAGAATGAAGCTCGAGTCTTTCCAGGTCTTAACTCCCTATGGCAAGACGCGTGTCGTTCACTCGAAGGAAGAACAGCGCGAATCGAAGGAGCGTCTGCTAGAACAGAAGTGCGAATGGGTGCGAAAACAACAGGAAGCCGCTGCCGCCGCCATTTCCACCGCAAGTTACAGCTCGCCGAGTATCTGGGAATCTCTCCCGCATGAACAGCAACGTCTACGTGAGCCAATATTTCTTGTTTAGCTTGAAGAGCTTCCCGAGCGACAATTTTGGCTGCGCCTCTCACTTCTAAGTAGGCGCACATAACTATCAGGCACGATTTTGGAATGGAGGGAAGAAGGCGGGGGAGGGGGGGCGTGCAGGCACAGGTATAGGTTTCATGCCGTCATTGACGACATGCCCGTTGTGCTGGCATGATGTTTGAACGTGTACGTCCACCGCCTCAATGCGAACTGCCCGGTGTTCGAGCGGATTAACTTGGTGGGTTACAGAAACAGTGATATGCCTAAAACGCGGGAGGCAAACAGACAGCTCTATGTTTGTCCGCTAGAATGAACCTCGAGTCCTGCAAAGTTTCACTGGGCTAAGTTCTAATTGCAGGATCGCAAATTGCAACCAAACATGTTTTGTTTTGTGCATTTCCTATATTGCGTCCAGCTTCGCAGGTCATCCTTCTTGGAAGGGCACTAATTTTTTTTTGTCAATAGAGCGGGAGAGACTATGAACGCAACGGTCAATCTTAGCTTGCACTCTTGATACTATGCAGCTGAATCGCGTGCACACCGATACAATAATTAGCTATACTCACCTGTCCGGTCTGATTCTCTGGGTCCAGTTCATGAAATAACGAGCCGAATCAACGAACTGCTTAGCTGAACTCAGGACGGGTTCTGAAAAAAGAAAATAGGAATGGTTGAGCATAATCTAGAAGGAGTTTAGAGCAGCAGTCAGCGATTTTTTCCCCGGCATTTGGAAAGGCTAGAAATATGTGCCCCGGACTGCATATGCCTCAATTCGCTTGCAGCGGACTCCCTCCTTCGATTACTTGTAAATGTTAGGTCAAGTCAGGCTGTGTGGACCCGAATTCGACCTCGAAATAGGGTGTTCTAGTCAGTGTCTTCCCCGGAAGCCCGCTTCAAACTCTCGATGATTGCGAAAACGGTGAAAACTGTTGACGTCAGTAGCTTTGTTGTTTTATGGAGAGAGAGGGTGATATTGCTCGGCCTGAGGGTATTTGAGACCCCCCCCCTCCCCCCCTCCCCCCCCTCCCCCCCCCCCTCCCCCCCCCCCCAAAAAAAGAAAGCAGTGCTCATCACTTCCCCTCCCGGTTTCTGCTGTCTTTCTCGTGTCATCGTGAACGGTAGTGAAAAGAAAAACCCTCTTCAGTTATCCGGTGCTGATCATCCGACCCCTGTCCTCTTATCCAGGTGGCAAAGCGGAGCCATGCACCTCATGCCATCGAAGCCCATAGGAAGGCCGTCCACGCAAATCTGCCATGTCATTCGCGGCACATTCGTGCGGGCACTGCGAAGCCCCGGTAATAAAGGCAAACGCATTTAAAGGGACCAGGACCCAGCAATTCCGTGATTGTGTCCTTGTTACGGGAATCAACAGTAATCGCTCTCCCGGAGGGGCTATGAGTCGAAAGTGATACTGACCGATGATGAAACTTGCCCTGTCGTATAGCTGATATATAAATTAGTGGCACTTCGGTAAACATTATCCTTAGCGTTTAGTGATTATAATAATTTCCGGCTCAAAAATGGGATGTACGGCAGTAGAATGGCACAACTGTTTAACATGGGCAAAATATACG
The DNA here is from genome assembly GCF_048455015.1 of Haemaphysalis longicornis. NCBI lineage: Eukaryota > Metazoa > Arthropoda > Arachnida > Ixodida > Ixodidae > Haemaphysalis > Haemaphysalis longicornis. The sequence goes on along the minus strand of NW_027526203.1, from coordinate 349,868,262 downwards.
ATTTTACAAAGAAACAAGACGTTATAACTTATAACGAGTTAAAAAAAAATGCTGAGTGAGGGTGACGTCCCGCATACACCAGAGCCGCAATACGTGAAGGTATCAGCGTTCTCGCATTACATTTTGATTTTTCTTTGCAGCCCATCAAGCTAGGGTGCGGCCGTGATTATTACTGCTCTATCGGCTGTAGTATTACAACCTATAAGACGACATATACTCTACACCTGCTTCTGGTGGCAAAATTTCCGGCAACAGAACGTCCTGAGGCGATATTGCCAGCAATAAGTGACAGCAATTCTCAAATTTGTCAAATAAAACCTAATACGCCTGGCTGTGAGACATGGAGGATTGCTGAATATACGGCTATTCCGGAGCTGTGAAGTTTCAAATAAACTTTATAACCACTGTCCACGTCGGTGGACATTGGGTAAAAGGCACACGATTAATGCGTGATTTGTTAAATCTGCATAATAACGTTATGGACTGCAATAATAAACGTGGAGCACTGTTTATATCACCAGCAAAAACCAGGCGGCGATTCCTGCCTCAACCCTCATGGTGTCGTCGTCTCAGGTCACCAATAAACCGTCACTTAGGCCTGTCCTTTTTTTTATGAACGAATAAATTGCGATAAGGATAATTCATCCCAGTCTACTGAATTCGAACCAAATTTGTCCTGGTTTAAATCTCACCCATGCAGTTTGTTCATCGACCCACGAGCATTAAATAATTTCCATAGTGCTCTTCACTCTTCACTCTTATTACGCCTCTTGACCCCTTATTTTCATGAAGTTATCTGGAAAATTAAGTGATAATTCGCGGTCACATTTAAATCTCCAACATCGCGTTTATACCAAAAGTGTGAGGCGTTTTGGAGTTATTTTAGATGCTATCATCAGGTAGAAATGGAACGGTTTATTGACAAATTCGTGATGGAGTTTGAGCAGCGGATGGTCAACGAAACTCATTTAGTAAAAAGGAACTAGTTTGTGTAATTAATTGATCGCTACGTACACCTAATAAAGGCGTGAAATATATCCTGCGTTCACCGTGGTTCAATGTAACATTACGCCGCCTGCGCAATAAAGCACTGGTGTCGATGCGGCACACGCTCGAAGCTCACCGTCCGTCGGTCAGACTAACAAGCCCAGGCCTATTGCTCACTGTGTTCGCGCGGTGTCTGAAGGATTAAATATTGTTACGCCGCTCTTGATTTGCACAATTATCTTCGTAAATATTGGAGCGTCATTAGTAACAAAACTACCAGGCAATTATACTTAGAACATTCTGGCACCGTTGTTTCCCCTGTTGAATGTCCGTCCATCAGTTCGCCTGCCTTGCCTTGCCTGCTTGCCTGCCTGCCTGCCTGCCTGCCTGCCCCTTGATTCAGCCATTTGGCCAATTAACGTTAAAAGAACCCTTGAATGAGAGTGTTATACATGCAAAACCTTTCTGAACCACCAAATCCGATACCACACTTCATACTTGTCAACACTGTTGAGTAAAAATAAAACATCAGGCATACTTGAAACAAAACATCGATGCACAACTGACACTCGGCAGTGTTCTTTTAATTAAAAACAAATGTGCTCGAGGCTTGCGGTAGGAAATAAAAAAAAAATACTCGTTGAAAACAGCGGTTTGACCCAAAAACAAAAATCCAATCGAATCCAATCCAATGCCCCTCGCGAGAGAGTGTTATAGCGCCGAAATCGCCACCACGCGAACGCGTGATGCTGACGTCACGATCACGCCACAGATGTTAGCGACCGCAGCGCGCGCGAACGACATATGTGGTTTAAGCGCGAACCGACCGCGGCGAGAGAGCGCGATGCGAGCGCCCCACCTGTTCTTGCGCGCGAACCTAACGCGGCGAGAGAGGGCGTTGCGAGCGGAGAGAAGGCGAGGAGGACGCGGGGGAGAGGGCGCACCTCTGGCCGACGGTGGAATGAGTCAAGGATATAAGGCACGTTCGTAACCTTCCGTTCTCTGTCGGCTTTGTGGCTCAGTTGGTAGAGTACCGTGCACCTTGCGTTCCGCCCGCAGAGTCGTAGGATCGAAACCTGGCGCCGGCAAGTATTTATATAGTGTAGGGGGAGCGATGCGGACGCGGACTACGGACGCCAACGCGGGTGACATCGTGAGTTACTGAAATGCTCTGCATTTAAAACAGAGCTAACGCCCGAGAGTGGACCTCGTGGCGGTGTTCCAACTTCAACAGTAACGAAAGTTCCCAGCAGATGGCGCCGCGAGCAATGGGACGCGGGAGAATCGAAATGTCTGCAGCATGGTAGGAGCGAAAAGCTAGGGAAAGAGCGTGAGAGGTGGGCGGGAGAGAGAAGAGAGGCATTTACGCGGCAGAGCTGGAGTTTGCAGCGAAGCGAGACGGTACGCGGCCAATTTTCTTTTTCTATGGTGTCGTCTGTGTGCAACCCTTGGCACTGAACCGCAAAAGGAATTAATGCACTATGCTCTCTAAAATTTCTGAACGGGCACTACAGCGCTCATACATACCCGGCGACTGGAAAAATGGAAAAGTAGTTCCTGTTCACAAATCAGATACTACACATTCATCCGATAACTACTGCCTTCTCTCATTAACCAGTATCCCTTACAAAATTCTAGAACACACCAAACAGTTTCATTGCTTTTATCCTTGCCATCATGGATTGCCATTCCGCTGTTACAATTTGTCATTGACTTGTTTTTTAGTGATGGCCTACATTTCGATACGGACTGCATTTTTCTAGATTTTTCCACAGGCTTTGATACTTTACCGCGTAACTACGTAATATACTAATATTTAGGCTCAGTCTACTTCGCAGTGATCTGAATGTCTTACTTGGGATTTAAGACTTCAGTATAACAAAACCCTCTATGTAACATCTGACGATTACTCTTCCCATTCCCAAGCCATAATGCCACAAAAGTGCCACAAGGGTCGATGCTAGGTCCATTGCTTTTCCTAGTGTACATAAACGACCGCCTGAAACTCTTCGCACATGACTGTATACTGCACTGTGAAATTAATAATCTCTGATGCACTTAAACTTTAAACCCATCTTTACAATGTGCTAGTCTGTTGAAGCAAATGGCTAATGCAATTCAACGTAACTAAATGTAGGATTATGCAAATTTTTATTCATGTATCAACACAATGTATATTTCACTCACTCCATTACACTAACACCATTTGACTCACACAAATATCGCAGTCTGCATATCACACATATTGCGTAACTGCTGACCGCGTTCTCTGATACCTAAGCCGTAATTTTTTTTTTAATTTGTGCCTTCACTGAACAAAGCCATTCTTTACATAACGCAGGTTCGACCAAAGCTCGAATGTATACTTGTCATCTGGGATCCTGCTCAATCCACTTTCACTCTCGCCCTTAATTAATTTCAAAATAATGCAGCTAGTTCCATATAATCAAGCTATTTGCTTCATTACAGCATTATAGCTACGAGAAACACTGAAAACTTACCCCATCTCTCATCACGCAGAATATGCGCTCGCCTTTCCTAACTTTATATTGAAAGCGCCGACAGACGACACACAAGGAGAGGGCAACACAAGCGCTCGTGTTGTCCTCTTCTTGTGTATCGTCTGTCTGAGCTTTAAATACGAATCAGATCCAGTTAGCTAAACTTTCCGCTCTACTGAAGTTTTCCTAGCTATGCATTTTTAATTTCAAGTCCTGATTCAGAAGAACAGCTTCTGATACTTGCCCTCAAGTGTTTCATCTTGTTCTAGTAATTTATCTAAAATGGGCGCGTAATTATGTCAGACGAATGAATATAGCGATTTTTTCCCTCCTCGAGCAAGCGCCCACTCGAGCCACTTTCCTACTGTCATCGCAGCCATCACAGACAGTACTATTTCAAGAACACTATTCACACGACTACCTTAACAGCGGAGCTGTTGTACAATCCGTAAGTTAGGTGTTGCAGGAAAAATTATCAATAAAATTTCGGAGCGTTCGTAAGCGCGTGCCTTGCGGCGGCCTCCGAGCATTCGCGGCAATCAAAGTGGCCTTAGGAAAAAAAAAAAAAAACATTTTTATGGCGCCTGTCTTGAGTGGGAGTTTTTTCCAGCCAAATTTTTGGTTTTTCTTAATCTCGTCCGGCCAATGATCTCCAATTACGCTATTATAACGATTACATGTGAAGCTTCCGCGAAATCTTTAATATTGTGGGAATGACATGCGATATACGTTTTGCCAATTTTCCGTAATTTAATATTTTTCTTATTTTTAGTTTTTTCAAAATTTCGTTCGACCAATTATCTCCATTTACGTTATTGCAGCGATTACATTTGGAACTTTTCTGAAATTTGCACTATTGTGGAAATGCAGGGCGTTACACGGTTCGCCATTTTCCGTATTTTTGTAAGATTTTTTTTTACTTTTATAGTTTTTTTTTATTTTGTACGACCGATTATCTCAATTTACGCTTTTGTAACGATTACACGTGGAACTTTAGCCAAATCTGCATTATTGTGGAAATGCCATGCGGTATACGTTTTGACATTTTCCGTATTTTTTATATTTTCTTAATAGTTTTTCAAATTTTCGTTTGGCCAATTATCTCCATTTACGTTATTCCAACGATTACATTGGAAGTTCGTGAAAATCTGCACTGTTGTGGAAATTCTGGGCATTACACGGTTCGCCATTTTCCGTAATTATTTTACATTTTTCTTATTTTTTTAGTTTTTCAGAATTTCGTTAAGCCAATCATGTCATTTTACGCTATTATAACGATTACATGTGGACCTTTCGCGAAATCTGAATTATTGTGGAAATGCCATGCTATGTGTTTTGACATTTTCCGTATTTTTTTATATTTTTCTTACTTTTTAGTTTTTCAAAGTTTCGTTCGACCAGTTTCTCCATTTGCGTTATTTTAACGATTACATTGGAACTTCGCGAAAATCTGCATTATTGTAGAAATGCAGGGCGTTACACGGTTGGCCATTTCACGTAATTATGTAATATTTTTCTTATTTTTTTTAATTTTTCAAAATTTCGCTCGACCAATTATCTCCACTTACGTTATTCTAACGATTACATTTAGAACTTTCGGGAAATCTACACTATTGTGGAAATGCAGGGCGTTACACGGTTCGCCATTTTCCGTAGTTATTTTGCATTTTTTTCTTTTTTTAGTTTTTCAAAATTTCGTTCAACCAATGATGTCAGTTTACGCTATTATAACGATTACAGCTGGAACTTTCTCCGAATCTGCATTATTGTGGAAATGCATGCGGTATACGTTTTGACAATTTTAACAGCGGAGCTGTTGTTACTGGCCGTAAGTTCGGCGTTCGTGCGCGCCGAAAACTTCCCGCAAGGGACGTTGCCACGTAGGCGTCGCACAGCTGTCGCATTACCCACTCTACAACGAAAAGACGCGGGATGGCGGCCGTCGCAACACCTCGAGAGGAGCGTGCGCGTGCGCTCAGTATCGTGGCGAGCCCTTCGCGCTAGAGCTCGCATCGTCATGCGCATGCGCTCAGTATAGTACAAAAGACCTCGCGCGCAACGTCTTCGCAGTTCGCGGCATGGCCCGGCCACGGATAGTTCTCATGGACGTGGAAGTGGCCGTGAACGCAAAGGCAGGGCATGCTATAGTGAAAATACCTATGTATCCGTCAATGCTCTATAGCTTCGCGATTAAAATCTTGCGCAGGAGTGCAAGCTCCCCTAGATTTCTTTTGTTACTTTTTAGTTTGTCAAAATTTCGTTCGACCAATTACCTCCATTTACGTTATTCTAGCGATTAAATTTGGAACTTTCGCGAAATGACTTGCTCACTGCGTGGCTCAGTCTGTGCGGAACTCCCATTCTGAAAAAAATTCTATTCATTATCGTCACAAAATAATTTAGGCTCAGGAAGATTTGGTTCAAGTCTAATGTCATAAAACTCGTTCAAGCCTTGAGAGTGTGGCAACATCGGCTTTGCCAAGAACAGCCGGTCGTGGCCAAGAATGAGACCGTCTATTTGTCGCTTTTCATCGAAACTTTGATATGTCCTCTTTCCCCTGAGTAGGAGCGACTGAACCCCACTGTGTGTACAAGCAGGCGACACCGACAGAACGGGGAGGAGGGGGAGGAGGGGAGCAACCCGCCAAAATGCAGCCGGCATGTAATTGCGGGACACTGCACAGCTTTTTCCGAAAAACTTCGCAGCTGAACAAAAATTCGCTGCAATTGCGGGTTCGAAACAAGGATTACTGCCTATCTAGAGAGTCGCACTACCAATTGAGCTAGAGGCCAGTAATCAGCCGTTCATAGCGTGTACAGAGCGAAAATAAGAATAGAGAGAGAGAGGGGGCTCACCCATCGTATCATCAGTCCTCTGATTGAAAGTGTCCCTGTAGTTAACTTCGAATTCCTTGGCGCGCAGGTTGATCCACTCGGCCATCTCGAGCACGTCCAAGGGCAGCAGCGTGCGGTCTGCCCAGAAGCGTGTCAGCAGCGCCGACGCTTGGGCCTCCATTCGGATCCAGTGGAAATTGGGGTCCATCTTCTCCACCATGGAGTACGAGTCGTAAGCTGTGCCGACGGCCGGGTACTTGTCATCCAAGACCAGCGGGTTCTGCGAGAAACCACTCATGCATGCCCGATGCTGCATACGGCGAATGGCGGTAAAATGAATCACTGCTTTAGCCGAACAACCGAACCGTACAATTGTTTTCTTTCGACCTCACCCCCAATCGGACTCAGCATAGGCGAAAATCCTCCTAAACTAAAAGTTCTGCTTAACGAGATTCTATACAGTGCATTCCTGGGAGAAATGTCTGCAAGCAAACGCTTTAGTATTTCGTGAGTCGATTTGTTGTCCTCTTCAACTTGTGGCGCAGTTCTTTTCTCGTAGGAAAGAGCTCGGTGGTGAACCTACAGTGGCTGTTTTCTCTTTCTCGGCGCGTTAGTGGAACCGCTTTACCACCAAGGAGCATTTGCGGAGCTCTTCCGTTCTGGCATCATCTGAAAAGCCTCTTGAATGGCGATATAAACTGTCCTGGCAACATGATCCACGGCATGTAACCCACAAAAAGTTCTTACTTCTTCTGCGTGCTTATTTCTTCCGTGTGTGCTGTATGCGCCACCCTGCTCCGTCCCCGCGGACCGCCCTCCGATAGTAATTGAACGTGCAATGTAGACTGAAAAAGCAAACAGCAGCGTTGCGCTATTGGATAAATGCTGGCGACACATGCGATGCGGATGGGCCTAAATTAAGAGGGGTGCACCCCAGGAATCCAGAGATGGTATACCCACCCACCACCCTTACGTGTCTTTCGCGGCACAGTTGTTTTTATTCGGACCATACATTTTTAGAACAAAGATTTCTCCACTCGTTAAACAAAAAGTAAACGAAGAGCTCATTAAATTATGCTCGACTCTTCGGTTACAGCACAGACATAATTCACACCTAGGCAGAGGCAAAAAATGTAACTCTGAGAGGAGGTTCTGCAAACTGATGTGCAAAATATGCGAGAAAAAAATGGTTTTTAACAAAAAGACAACTCTGAGGATTAGCGTGGCAAGCTGTGGAAGTGATGTAAGAGCGTCGAACGAAATCAATATTTTCTATGTTAAAAAAACCACACAAGTTAGAGAAATGAAGGTGTCGAAAAGGGCAGCTCATTGTCCCGGCACATTCATATTTTTGTTATTATCGACGGAGGTTATCAAGATATTTCTCAGGTGTGAATGTCTGACCAATCAGATTAAAAGTTTCGTGGCAAGGACGTCCTACATCAAGACGAGCGTTTGCGCAATAAACATAGTATGCAAGCTCTCACGATTTTAACATCGGAGCTGTTTGTTTAAGCTTTAGCCTTGTTCGGTGGCGTTAGCAAAAAAATACTAAGAACAAAAAACATCCTCAAGCATGCGGCGCGAGCCGAACGGGAAAGAATGAACGATAGTACACCGGCTAAGAAACAGCGCTGCACGTGTACAGTGAGGCAAGAGCTGCCTTATAAGCACTTTTGCCTTTTAAGCCAGTTTCCCTTCCTCTCCGTGCCATAAAAACGGGACCTAACAAACAGAGGACGAGGCTTTGTAAAAAAATCGGCGCAGCTTGCACTTGTGTTGCAAGGTTGGAGAAACGGCGGAGCTGGGGGTCGACCGAGCTTCTTAGCCCCGGGATCCGCTGTCAGTTGGGGGGGGGGGACCGACCGATGGAGGAGGAGGAGAAACTTTATTAGGCTGAAGAGCTGGTAGGTGGGCGGGGTCCTTAGCCCAGGACTCCGTTGGTTCTACCCGCCGTCTTCGCCCTTTCGGTCAACCATAGCTGCCTATTCGGGTCAAAGCTGGCAAGTTCACTATCCCACTGCTCGTACGCATGACTGGAAATTGGATTCAAGTCTGGGTTATTATGGCACTCCCGGACCATGTGATATAGAGTAGCCCGTTTGCCGCAGTAATTGCACAGGGGGGTGTAGAGTGTGGGGTGGGTGGCGTGTAGTCTCGTGGGGTGTGGGAACATGTTCATTTCTAGTCGACGGAGGGTCCCTTCTTGTTCTTTCGACAGCGGGTCAGCTTCTGGCGGGTATGTTGCGTTATGCCGCTGAAAGTTATGAGAGGGTGATCTTCCCGGTCGTCACGTCATCCTCCAAAGGTGCCCGGTTTGCAAGACCTCGGGCGAACGCACGGGCTGCTTGATTGCCGCGGAGTAACAAATGGGCAGGTGTCCAAATTATTGATAGGTTTCTTTTGGGGGGATTCTGGGCATTGCTTTTCTGGAAATTCTTCCCGCGGCGTACGTACGACACGCCCGCCACCCGAGAGTCGGTTATGACGGCACTGGCTTGAGTCTATGCGATAGACAATGCGATCGCTGTCTCTTCCGCTTGGAGGTTTGGGCCCTGTGTTAGACTTATGCTGGCGATGAGGGCAGTGGGGGTTGCGACAACTGAAATTTTGCTGTTCGCGCGCGCGTAGTCCGCTGCATCCGTGTACACCACGGTGATAAATACTCCGCATAGTTTTTTGAGGGTTTGGCCTCTGGTTTCTCTTTTCCCTTCATGGTGTTGAGGGTTCATGTTCCGTGAAAGTGGGGGTACTAGCAGCCTTGGCCGAATGTCCAGTGGGATGCCCGACGTCGGTTCAATGGTTTGTGGGTGTGCGTAGCCCAGGCGTTGGAGTGCGTGGCGTCCAGTGGGGGTAATGGCTGTTCTCTGCGCGGTAAGGTGGGCTTCAATCAATTAGTCTAGAGTGTTGTTATGCAGTCCAGTGCTAGCAGCCGAGCAGGTGATGTACTTGTGGGCAAAGTTAGGGCTTGTTTGTACGCTTTGCGATATTTGTGTTTGTCTTCTGCTTTCCTCGCACCTCACAGGTGGTGTAGGGGGCGAAGTAGGCTATTCGAGAAACAATAAACGCGTGGACCAAACGTAGCATGTCTTGCTCTTTCATGCCATGTTTTTGATTCTTTACTATTTGCGCCGCTGTTGCTTCTAGTTTTTGGATTAGCTGGTTGTTGTTGCAATTGTCTTGATAAGTCATGCTCAATATCTTATACTGTCTGCCCAGTGACATCTTTGTCATGTCGCCTCAAAGTTTGCCCGAGTAAGAGCTCGGTCTTTTGGGGGCGCAGCTTAGTCTGCACCCTTTCGCATAGGCCCGGACTACGTTGGCGGCCGGTGAGAGGCGGTCTTGCATGGTTCCTACCGATCCTTTGTTGATCCATATCGTGATGTCGTTGGCATATATTCCGTGATGAATATCGGGGATTTCAGCCACCTTCATGGGGAGATTAATCAGGGCTATGTTGAACAATATGGGGACAAGACCGCTTGCGGTGGAGTTCCCGTGCTTCCACACGAAATCATTTCGGAACGGAGGTCTTCACGTTAATGATGGCTTTGCTGTCTGTCAGGACGTTTTTAATATAGTCATACATTCTTTCGCCGATACCGAGATCGTTGAGGTTATTGAGAATGGAAGCCTGTTGCCACATTGTGAAATGCCCCTTTGAAGTCGAGGGCAAGTATGGCTTTAGGTCTGGTCTTGCTGGCAGCCTCGAATACATTCTTTAGCTGCGGGAGTATGTGCGTCGAGAGGTGCAGGCGGAAACCGAACATCGTGCGTGGAAATTTTCCAGTTTCCCGTTTGTAGTCGGATAAGCACGATGTCTTCCATTAGTTTTCCGATGCATGAAGTTAGGGAAATCGGTCGAAGGTTGTCGACGCTTAGCGTTTTGCCCGGCTTGGGTAGCAGTCTCCCCTCGGCGTCCTTCCATGCGATCGAGACCATACCAGAAGCCCAGCACTCATTCATAAAATCCGTCGGGGCTGAGATGGAGCTTTCCTCAGCTTTCCTCTAGATTTGCGAGTGCCTTGTTGGTTCCCTTGTCCATGCCTGGTGTATTTCGACGGACTTTGACCAGGGCCGCCAGCACCTCAGCCGGGGTTATTGGCTGGTAGAAGGTAGGGTTGGGTGGACCAATGTATACAGGCTGGGGTTCTTTAGGGCAGGCTGGAAAGTACTTCTTTTAAGTGTTTCCATGAAGTCCTTGGTAGGGTGCGGGTATTGGTGGAGGATGGCTTGCATGAAGTTGCTTGTTTATCCGCGGCTTTTGGTAGGTTGTATAAGGTTGCGGAGTAAGTGCCACGTTTTTGAAGTGCTAAGCCTTCCAAGTGTTGCCGGCTGAGATGCGCAGCATAGTTGGCTGCCTCCACGTTTACATTGGCTATGCGGACTCTGAGTTTTCTGCTGTGTCGCTGGGAGTAAGCTGCGCCTTGCGTCCAAGAGGTGGAATAGGTGGTTATCTATTTCTGGGATTTGGTCGGACGTTCGGATTATTTTTGTGTGTTGGAATACATCGCCAACAAGGTCTTGTGTCCATTTTTTTATATCCACTATTGGTGCGGGCGGGTTATTGCTTCGTTTCTTTCGGACCACATCCCAGTTTGTTAGCTTCGCCTCTCCTAGCTTTCTCCTATATATATATATATATATATATATATATAGTTGGGCCATTGAACTGTTGTCTCAATGATCATGTGATCCCGCCAGCAAGTGCATGGGGAATTAGCTGTAAGAGTGAGGTCCAGGCATGTATCCCGTGTTACGCTCGTGCGGATTCGCGTTGGTACGTTGCAATTGGTAACAAGGTTCTCTTCTGCCATGATTTCTGTAAGCTCCCTGCCACGTTTGTTTTGATACTTGAAGCCCCATGCTTGATGTGCTGCTTTAAAGTCTCCAAATATGATAACTTGGTTGGAGCCGGCTAAATGTTTTGCTTGTCAGAGAATGTCGGCTGAGCCTGGGGCCTTGCTTTTCGGGCGGCAGTAGATATTGGGGACAAATATACTCTTATCCTTGGTTTTCTGGGAGACTAGCGCAGTGACAATGTGGTCATGTGTACTTGTCGGCAATGTATGAACGGCCTTGTAAAATCAGGTTAAACTTGTCTTCCCTTCTCCACACTTAGCCTAACCTAGCAAGAGAATCGCAAAACCTAACAAAACTTAGCAAAACCGGAAGAAGCTAGGTCGACCTCCAGTTCTGCTGTTCCTCCATCCTGGCACCACAGCATAAACTGCGCCAATATTTTTTAAATCCGTGGGACGTGCGGTACGCAAGGTGAGAATAAGAAGCAGCAATGGAACTAGCGACGGCAACGGAGCCGAAATGAACAGCAAGGCGACGGGGTGTAAACTAAGTATTCCTGGAGTGACGGAAGCGGAACACACTGCACTGCTTACCATATAATGCATAAACGCTGTTGGAATCCCGGCTGTGAAGGAGAATGGAGCATCATCTCCAAGACCCATCGGTGGCATAGCACTGAAAAAAAGGACTGGTAAGCAAGGACTGGTGAGCTGCTCCGTTACATTCGCAACTTCAGGGGACTATATATAGCCGTTTTTCGTACCGATTGTTCCAAGGAAAGCTTATTTGCGTCACCGGTGCAAATTCGCGAAATACACTTTGCCTCGTGGTCACATGAAGCGCAGGAATGCTCAAAAATGAATTACATACCCAAAGCATTCCGCCACTTTTACTCGTGGTCACTTAAAGGGCAGGAATGGTCAAAAATGAATTATCTAACCAAAGCGTTCCGGCACTTTGACTCATGGTCATTTAAAGCGCAGGAATGCTCAAAAATGAATTACATACTTAAACCATTCGGCCACTTTGATTCGCGATCACGTAAAGCGCAGGAATGGTCAAAACAATTACACACTTAAAGCATTCCCGTTATATACTCTTAATGTTGTTGCCACGATGAATGAAGCCGTAATGCGCCATGTTATCCAACGCATCACCGCTGCCGGGGCTTCAAGTTTCCATTCGTAACCCAAGACGCCTTTATCATTAGCGTCAACAAAAAGAGACATTCGTGAAAAAACCTTGACTCAGCGGGCGGCCAAATATGCCCCTCGCAACGTGTCCAGTGCTGCCACGCCTATACGTCTTTATAGACGACCAGGCGTCGCCACACAGACCCCCTTCCGTGCTCTACCTTGTCACATCTGTACTGATGTCGACATCGATTTCGCCCTCTTCTCTGTCTCTGCACCAGCCTGAAGGCCGTGCGCAATTACGATAATTAACCTGAGCTACGCTTCAAATGTTAGCGCCTTTAACTTCAGGCGTGGAAGTTAGCGCCTTTATGTTAGCGCCTTTAACTTTTAAATGTTAGCGCCTTTAACTTCAGGCGTAGCGCCTTTAACTTCAGTTAAAGGCGCTACGTATCGCTTGAAATGCAACTTTTGTGCCGCACGTTACCGCGGTTGTCTTTACTTTCGCTCTCTGCTTGCGCATTTCAGTGCGCGTGGCTACCGAAACGGCAGCCTTGTTGGTCACAAAGAAAGGAGTGAGCCAGGAGAGCTTACACCGCCACGGTAGAATTTTTCCTTTCCTCCCATTCCTTCAGCATGGTGACTGTGTCATTGGAGTACACCTGCAAGGAGGAACATTGTATCGCGTTAGCAGCCTGGAGCGCACCCCTGGATTTTTCGTTCGTGCCTGGGAATCCCAAAATTATCATCAAGGAAGCACACATCCGTCCAGGTGTTCTAGCGAACGCGCACTGCCTCCGGCATTTTTCGTCTCGTGTTTGCGACGGTTCGAACTCAGGCTTAGCTCTAGCAGAGTCCTTCAATGCTTTGGGACTCTGGCTCTAGCGACGTTAACCGGTTCCCGCAACTTCACTCACAATGAGTATGACATCATGTGCCACGAGATTAGGCTCGACGTTAGGCCTACCTGAAGTTAATCCTGACAAGGGCGACAGCACACACTCGCACAAGTGCACTGGCCAACACTTCAAAAAATGCCCGTGCATATGCTTTGCCACAATGCGCCTCCTCTCACTTCCGCGGACTGCTTTGAGGAGTGTTTGCTGTACTGGCGTACGAATACAGCTGTCTCCACACCCTGCTGTTATTGAAGAAGGGTTTGGGTTCGGACTATAGTTGGTATGCCATATTTGCAGCGTCAGCGTCAAAAAAAAAAAAAAAAAAACACTGACGAAGAAAACCACGACGAGCGCAATGTCCTCGTCTTCTTTGTCCGTGTTCTTTTTTTCGTGCGCTGAAGCTGCAAACTGCTGTTCTTACTCATTTCTCTGCATGAAGACTAAATGCCGATTTTTTTGCGTCGCCTTAGCACAAAACCTTGGGCAGAAGACACCTCAGTCACGCCTTAGCAAGGAATCGAAAGTTGGGTATTATTCTGACACCAGAATCCAAGGGGCCTGGCTGGCTCTGATCCCCAGAAAATCGTGATAAAAATCGTGGGCTATTTACTCTGTGAAGGTGGATGACCAGCGAAGCTCTTCAGTACACGACATAGAGGTCGACTTGACTGATTGATTGCAGGGTTTTAACGCGCCGACGAAACGCAGGCGATGAGGCGCGCCGTAGTGGAGGGCTCCGGATTAATTTTGACCACCTGGGAATCTTTAACGTGCGCCGAAATCTTCTACACACGGGCGTTTTTGCTTTTCGCCTCCATCAGAAAAGCGGCCGCCGCAGCCGAGAATCGAACCCGCATCCTAGTGCTCAGCAGCACAACGTCTTAGCCACCGCGGCGGGCCCGACATAGAGGTCACACAGAACGAAGGCAAACTTGCCGTTGTTGAACGCGGTCAAACCAAGCTTTTTATCTTGGTGTTGAAAAAACAGGGACGCTCACAAAACAGCGCTCACAAAACAGGGACGAAGGTAGAAAAAAAGAGACGACACGGCGCTGCGTCACGCCATGTGTTTCTACCTTCGTTCTTGTTTTGTGAGCGCTTTCAACACCAAGATGAACAGTTACCAACTAGCCCAATTGGCCGTTATACTGCAGCATATTTCTAACCAAGTTCGGTTTTCACGCTGACAGCGCGCAGTAACGCGCATAGGACTGCACCGCAAGGCAAAACAGATGGGGCTCGGCGCAGCGCGCAGCGGACTTGGATGCAGCCAGCGCTTTCTTGTACCATTTCCTGGTGGCACGTGCCCGTAGGCGCCTCCTGAGCCCTGCTCTCTGAAGCTGCCCTCCAACGCGAACAACGCTCATCTGTTACCAGCCGGGGAGCGGCGCTCGCTGCGTGGGATTTTCCAACTATGTTGCCACCACCTCTGAGTCAGGCACCGCCTCCCCGCTGGGAAAGGTCACTTCTGACATCGCCACATCAGCGACCCAGAGCAAGGATACACCCACGCCAAAAGGCCCTTCATGGCATCCTGGGCACGAGGCTCCCAGACGAAATCGACAACTGTACCGATGCCACCCTGTACCAACACCGCCTCGCGTGGCATTGTCCAGCGCGACCCGAATTTGACGGTTCCGTTGCAAAACACATACTCCGTCTCCCACTGAAGCCAACGCCAACTGGTCCGTCAGCTGGTCCTGAGCTAGCCAAGTCCGCAATGTTGAATGTGAAAAATGTGGGGACTGAATTGCAATGGGGCAGGAGAAAATACGTTGCTCTAAATTGGCGTATGGTTCGGTACAATTGGGGCATGCTGGAGAGTGTCGGATACGATAGAGAAGGGAACTAGCAGGTGTAAGGAGGATATTTAAGCGTACGCGTGGAAAGACGCGTAGTTGCGTTTGCGTAGTGGTTGGCGGAAGTGTACGAAGAGTTTCTCCGATGTTCTCATAGTGAAGCTTTATTTCTTGTTTGTTGTGGAGAGTAGGGTCCCGCGTGAGTGAGTGACCAGGGAATTCCAGGCACCCGATGCAGAAGATCGCGAGCGCGTCTATGCCCCCCCCCCCCCTCCCCTCCGCTGCCCCTTGGGTTCCAGCGTGACCAGGAATCCACCTCAGCGTGACAGTGTGGGGACGTAGTACTGTTAAGGCTTAGCGTATATCATCCTGTAATTCTTCAGGAATCGTATACCAATGTGAATGGCGCGGATAGCTTACATTGAATCAGTGTATATGGTACATCCTGAGGGGTTAAGCGGTACTAAGAAGGGGCCCTGAATACTGGTTATTATTGGGACGGTCTCTAGAGTTTCTGTAGGAGGGGGATTAGTGAAAGGGTGTGTGTAAGTACCTCGTCGCCACTTACGATTGAATAAGCGGCTGTTCCGACGTGGGTCCGTGATGCGTCCGTGTAGGCGATAGTAGAATAAATAGGGCGGGCATGATTGGCAACGCGAGCCGAACGTCTCTGAGGTTATCTGGGCGTGCTGAAGGAGGGGTAATGATAGGGACGTCAATGGGTTTAAAAGCAACTTGGTGAAGTATCCAGTATCCCTGTTTTGGGCTAGAAGGACGCGCCATTTGCCGGTCTTCATGTTGTATGAGATCTCCCAGGGGCAAGAAGGGCCCCGTAGAGTATAGGATCTCAGTTGACGCATTTACGGAAAAGTTGAGGGCTGTCTTATACAGTGTATGAGCCCAACCTCAATCTGATGTCTTCAGTCTTCAACCTCAATCTGATGTGACAACAGAGCAACATAAGGAACTATATAAACAATTTTACTGAAAGCTAAGGCACGTACGAGCTGCCTGACTTGCCCGGCGTGCACTTGTTGACAATGCGGCCCCTATATATGCGTAAGCTGATGGCAAACTGTAACGGTTGTAGCCAAATTTGCCTGATTACACGACTCATGAATATAGTCCAAGAATTCGGCAGGACAGAACGCGAGGGATGAGGTGACCCACCATTGTGAGAGCGATGACATGGTTGTGTTGGCGTTGATAGCGAGCTTTCGCAATGAGCAGCAATTCGGATTTCCCAGGTGCGGGAGACAGGCCTACTGTGCCGCGATGGCTAGTGAATGCATTGATGACTTGCTGCAAGCTGTCCTGCACTGACCCGGGAGACCCAGAGGTGCATTATAGAGTAAAGTCGTCTGCGTAGAATATATATGTTTGACGCTCGGGATCGATGCTGAAATAGGAGGCAGGGGCGTCATTCTGCGGTTAAAAAGGGTGGTTGATAGGATAGCACCCTGTGTAGTACCACGCGAGAGGGGAAAATGATCGGAGACCGAATCAGGCAGACGGAAGCAGGCAGGCCGTGCGGTCGCGCAGAAATGCAGCGATGTAACCGTACATCTTTGGTCCACAGCCGGTAGGGGCAAGGATATTTAAGAGAGGATTGTCGGCAAGGTTATCAGGGCTTTACGAACATCTAGGGTATACCTATGGCTCGGGTCTGGGAAGGAGGAGGAGGTTCACGTCATGTACTAGAAGGAAGAAGAGGTCCTGGGTAGACACACCCTTGCGGAAACCAGTTCGTTGAGGGGGAAATAAATCCGTGGACTCAAGATAGGCCTCAAGTCGATTGAGAACCATCCGTTCCGTGGTCCTTCCCAGGCAAGAGGCTAAAGGGAATGTACAGAGGTTTTCAAGGGCAGCTTTTCTGCCTGATTTTGGTAGTAGGGTCATAAGGGACTGCTTCTAAGATGCCGGGAGGGTACCTTCTTCCCCGTGGGAGTTTACGACGTCCAGAAAGTGTTCCTTGTCCTTGTCGGATAGGTTTCGTATAAGTGTATACGTAATCTGGTCCCCACCTGGGGCCGACTTCCGCTTTAATAGTTTGAGCGCCCATTCGACGCCCCAGAGGGTGAACGGTTCATCGAGTTATGCGTTGGAGGCGCCCATGTAGGGAGGGTAAATTCTAGGTAGGGAAGGAGGAACATAAAGGTCGCGGAGCTGGGCTGCTAAGGCGTCCGCTCCCAGTAGGGCATGGTGCTTCTCGAGAGTGGGAACAGGAGCTGGTTGACGCCCACGAAGTTCTCTAAGTAGTTTTCAGGTTCTTTTCTGATTCAGGCTGCGGTTGATGTCGTTACAAATTTCATACGATTGGTTCCTGGAAAGTGTAGCGCAGTGCTCTTTGACCTGTTTCGTCAATTCAGAGACGTGCTCGGCGAGGCGACTATTACTGGCCTGGGTGCGAAGGATGTGCAAGAGTCGTTTCCTCCTCTTCCAGATTCGGACGGACAAGATAAGAGTACGGGTTGCCTGATAAGGCTGAAGTAAAACATTCCTGTGTCGCTTGTTTTTAGGCTTGTTTGGGTGCTTTAGTCCAGTTGTGGAGATCCCCATTCGTATGGGAGGTGTCGCGAATACCGCGGAGGGTTTTCAGTTTGTGAGTGACATTTTACGTTTGAGCGAACGGAAACAGCTAGGGATAGTGAATTGAATAATGTAATGACCACTGAGCCATTTTTCATCTGTAACATGCCAGGTGACACCTCGCGCTCGCCGGCCTGCCGTGAGGTCTGACATAGTCCACTGTTGATGATTGTGAGCCTCCCGAATAATGGATTCGGCGTTGTTATAAACTGCTATTTGAGCTCCGTTTAATGTGTCGAGTGCGCGGCAAGGTCGTGAGGTCGGAGTCGCGATACAACCTTGAACTAAAGTGATTGGGCGGCTTGAAAAGTGTATGCTCATTGGGGGTTAAAAAAATTGAGGATATACAACGGGCGAGTGTGTTCTGGGTAAATAGTAAACGTAGTGACGTGCCGTTCAAAACGGGAGGGGACGTCAATGACCTCAAATCGAAGTTCCCGACGAATGTATGTGCTAACTAATGGTGCACTATCGCTGTCGTGAGCAGCAATGTAGGGCGCAGCAGCCAGGAATACTGTGAACGACGTGAGGTTGCGAAGGCAAAGTCAGGAGCCATTGGATTAGGAGGGTTCGATTGGTGTTAACGTTTCTACTGTTCCACTGTACATTGCGAGTGTTATTGCTCCCCGCAATCGTTAAAGAGGCCCTGAAAGAGGTTTTAGCGATACATGGGTGTTCGCATTTTCAGATAAATCAATGTTCTAGTAGTCACCTCCTTCAAGGATTTTGTTAAAGCGATGAGTATTAGTGGAGTTATCGCATATCAAGAAAGCGCATTTTCGAACGCGGTGAGTTCTCCCCTCGTTTCGCCTTCCTTCTCGTTCCGCGCTAGCGCTCCGCTCGGATATTACCCATGATGCCTTGCTTCTCGGTGACGTCTGCAAGAACATCGGGTTGCGCGCTTCTGCGCTGGTACACTCTAATTCTGCTACTGATATAGTACCGTGTCGCAAACACCGCTTTAGGACGGGACCGTCTGACTTTGTGTTTATCATTCTGCTTATAAAACTCGCACTCCGACCATGGCTGGAAAAACTGACAGGAAGCAAGGGGCGGCATTTTTACTCTGGCACATCGCGCTGAAAGATCGCGCGAAAAGAGAACGACCCTGACCTGTCAGAGAACCGCGCGGTCGCGGCGACGTGTGTTGGTACGTACAATGAGAGTCTCAAATGTGTGAACGGATGACTAAAGAATCGCCTCAAAATTTGTTATAGTGAGAACGTACAGTCTGACAAATGAAACGCTGTCGCGGAAATATGAACCATACCACAGAAATAGCGCGATTTCTTTCTATTTAAGTCAAATTTACCTTACTTACAGTACCAAGTTGGAAAATGTAGCTTTCCATATATACGAAAAGCGCGCCATTATTAGGCCTCAACGATCAATATGTCTCAATTTTGCGTGTTCAGGTTCATATTTTCGTGTTCGCATTTTATTTGTCGATGACTGTACATGCGCGTTCTGAACCGACGTCGGTTTATATATTGCTTAATTAGCCACTCGTTCGCGCCAATTTAGAGCTTGGTCGTGTTGTGGTGACGTCATGCAAGCGCGTACACAGGCAGTGGTAGTACCCCATTCCGTTATTCCGATTGGTTATAACTATTTAAGCAGCCGAAGGGTTGTACGATACGGAGCAGGGTTTTCTTTCTAGTGTGCGTCGTGTATTGGATCCCCCCCGCCCCCTCTCCTCCCCCCCACACACGTTTTCCCGGAAACTTCTACGCGAACCTGTGTTTATCCATTAGACAGGTACACAGCAACCGATATTACGAGCGGCCTCGGAAGAGAAGTGTGGGTTTTGGGGCCGCGCCTGCCCCTTTGTTCAACCCTGCATATGATTGCAGATTGCAGAATTCACCCTCGCTCTTTCCCCTGATGACCTAGAGGCGTTTTTCTCTCTATAAAGGCTGTTGGTTCAAATTTTTTTACGTGCTCAGTACTACCAATCGCGATATATGGTGGTTTTGGTTGCCGGCCATGGCCCTACATCCCCCCCTCCCCCAAAGCCCACTTTGTGTCTTGTTTAAGTGGATCAAAGGAAATTGTTTACTCTGTATGAAGACATACCATTTTGAAAAATGCAAACATCAGTATTTCTAGCTCTGAAAGTAGAATTGGCTTTTTCTAATACAAAGCACGAGCTCTAAATCGAACAAATCGTGCCAATGACCTAAAGCAGAAGTCAGTAACCTATTGAGGTGGAGGGCCGAGTTCCATGTAGCCGACGCGGCGGAGGGCTGGACAGGAAATTGATCGGGAGGGGGGGGGGGGGGGGGGGGCTTCGCAGGCAAAGAGAAAAAATTAAGCGAACTGGCAATATTTGACAATATTTGGCAATAATCTGGCAAAGTGTGAAGCTGGGGGACAATGGCCACTGGAAGCGATCTGTTCTTGTCTCCGTGTGGGGCTTCAGATATATGAAGTGACAGGGGGAATGGTGGGGGTCCCGAAGACCTGCTGAGGTCTACATAATACTTGCCCCTCGGGCCGCAGGTTGCTGACCCCGGACCTAAAGGATGTATTGACATTTGAAATGGTAGTTCAATTCAATTAAAAAGTTTTGTTTTGAATTCACGAATAGCATACGCAAACCATGTCACGTATAAAACCGCTTAGAAAAAAAAAATGGCTCCAATCCACGCTGTGAAGGTGGTTGGAAATCAAAGCTTTAAACGACACCCACAACAATCGCCCATTGCGACGTCACTTGAATTCACACACGTGCATCTACAAAGGCTGAAACTAGAGATTCTGCCAGCAGCTGCCTGAATTCGCAGGGGAGGAGAGAACGGAGAGGAGCGTCTTTCGAAGGGTGAGACAGCGGAACCTAGCCATCCTGATGTGCTAGATCGGGGCTACACCAATGCGCGACGCAAGCGCAGACACCGAAACAATTGGGCATGCGAGCTTGGTCATTCCCATCTGTAGCGATTTAAACTAGTTAGTTTTTTAAGTTTGAGAATAGCGAGAAAGCTGAGGGAACTTTTATAATCACTATTTATCATAACAAGTTGTTCCTTTCGCCGTTTGTAATACCTCTTAAAACACAACAGAATTGGTATTCACTAATTTAGAAAACGGAGTCCCATTCGTGGCAAGCAGTGCGCAATATGTAGCGTTTCTCTAGAGGACAGATGTATGTATGTGCTCCCTACATTTTGTTTTCCCGCCCTGCAAAACAATCCTTAACATATCTTTGCCGTACGACTACTCAATTCCGTCGGGTCCGGGTCACCCAGGAGGTGCTGTCGAACAAAATCAAGCCATGCGAAGGAAGCGAGCAACGGACGCGAAGCTGCGCCAAAACAGGCCCAAAACAACTGTCGCTAAAGCCGACGGCCAAGCCGTCCCGCCGACGCGCCCGCCGATGTGAGCAAGCACCTGCGCGGGGAACGCTGGGAACCATTCGCCGCGCCATCTACACTGTGAATTACAGAAGAAAGCAATTACTCCGGACAGTGTTCAGAAATCCAGACTATTTTGTGTAAACGAAATTTTCTGTACGTATTCCAGCCCAGCGAAGCGCAAAAAGGAGGTCGGTGCATGACTCACCAAGTTGGTAACATGGCGGAGCGACCACGAGAGGCCAGGCATGGCCTTCGGCACAAACATTCCTCCTGGAAGAACGCGGAGAGAGAAGGTATGAGGAGTCTTTCCGCCTACTTTTTGTGTGGCTCGTTATCTCGTTAATGTATAAAAATGGTGTGCTTCCACTTAGTTTTTTGCTTACGCTTAATTTTTACCAAATTAAATGCATTAGACGTCACTCGTCCTCCACTGCAGCTACTGCGAAGATATTGACGTCACACGAATCAGGTTATCCTCACTTCTTGTGTTCCTTAAAAACCACTAGTTACAAATATGGGGCCCCAAAAGGGTGCTATCGTAGACCGCTTGCATTTTTATTGCTTAAACATGACTTACCCGACTGTCGTTACTCTTCAAGATGTAGTTTATGCGTTCGCGACGCGACTATTTTTGAAAGGTCGTTTATCACTAGCGCTGGAATTATTTCTGACCTAAATGACGCTGTTAAATGGTGCCTCACAACAAATTAGACATTAATCCCGCGTAAACAGAATTAGTTGTGCTGAATTCTAACCAATAATCCCCATTTGTAATCCCCCCCTATTTACATACTGCAGCTCCTTGTTTCTCTACGTGATTGCTGAACACATCTAAATTTTTAACTGGACTAACTTAAGGCGTAATCATTGCACTGTTGATGGACAAGAATAAAATGGCCTAAGGCACATCTGTGCTCATAGAAACCGCCCATCTTTTTCTCGTCACACACTTACGTCCTTGTACTAGCCCTTCGTACAATCTCACATCCCACATTGCATTTGTTCCTGGGGCAACAACTTCAAAGCTGGATCCGGCTTCCATTAAAGACCCCCAGGTGGCCTACATAATCCGGAGCCCTCCTATACAGCGCGCCTCATAGCCAAGGTGTAACTTCGGCGCGTTAAGCCACCAAAAATTGGAAACTTTGAAAAACCCCTATAAAATCCTCACTTAACCTAAGTTCCAGCTATAAAAAAGCAAGCACTTAGGGCTATCACATATAGTCAATTTCATGGCAGCGCTAAGTAACTTCTAGAAGACCCCAGCGCTGTTTAAGTTGTGCACATTCTTAAATATAAGCTCAGTATTTTGCTTTTTCAGGTTATTCATAACAACCTCCCTTCAGCAATTATCTCGGGTGCTTTTTTAATCACACCGGGTAACAGTTGGTCCTGAATTGATGGCAATATCATTTTGCCCAATTTTCGCACTAATTATGGCCACAAATTGTCCATTTTTTTTACCTTTTTTAAATTATTTTCCCAAATCCCTCAAAACATTGCATCACCTAAACACATGTTAAGTCCCGTTTCATTTATTTAAATGAGTCATTTTTAGTTTGATTGGGTAGGATGAACCAGGATTCCATGTTTAATGTATCGTACCTTCCTTGTCAATTGGTATTTATGTAATTATTCATGCATTACTTTCTTTTTATGTGCCACGTGCTTGATTTTTCAAATTCTTATATTATTTGCGTTTATCCATGGTGCTAGAGTGAGCATTTTTTTCAGTAGCTGATGTATTTACAAATTAGCAAGTGTCGAGGTTTCGGCGCACTCTAAACACACTCAGGTGTTCAAAATGAATCCGTAGGCCTTTACTACGGCGCGTCTCATGGCCCAGACGCAGCTTCGGTGCGTAAAATACCAAAAAATTCATTTTTTTTTTTTTGCATTTACGAATTATGTAACATCTGTTCGCCATGTGCGTAGAACTACGACAGTTTCTGTTCATCTATTTTTACGCTGCTTGTCTGCTACTTTATAACCTTCCCTAGTGTAAATATTAGTTAAGTCTCGATGCAGCCTTCGACTGTGGGACCTCCTCCTGTGTGCTCTGAACTTGTAATGTCGGAGCCAGTTAATTTATTTTGTTGTTGCTGTGAAACTGCTGAACGCTCCAGCCAGAGTGCACTGAACTTTACAGCTCCAGCAGGGCCCTAAACTTTCTGGGACGCGAGAGCAGCACGATTAACTGCCGTTCCGTACTATTAAACGCCGTCGCGGGATTCTTCGAGGGTGCAGCTTCCACAGACAGCTGAGCAATGAATTCCCGGAGCGAGCAGCCAAGGGCAGCACAAGTGGCGGGACGTCATGCAGCAGCGTTAACTGGTGCTCTGCTCAGCTCCGCTTTGATTCCCGGCAAGCGGTTGCCTTTGTGCGTTCAACGCAACGTTTATTTACATCTTCCTGAACAACGCGTGGGCTTTGCGTTAATTGCGAAGACCCCCTGGACGAAGCCTCGGGTTCCCTCTTGGAACGGCAGGCTCGCCTTGACTTTCTATAGTGCTGCACGTGAGCCAACTGTGAAGTATGCGAGTAAAAAGCTACGTTGCTTGCGTATTTAGAAGCAGCACAGGTGCACTTCACACTGTGGCTGGGCAAATTTGCTGGACGTACAACCTCGCGCAGCGCCCGCAGGGCAGCCGCGCCAGGCGCATCGTTTCCGCGGCGAAGGCCACTTTGGGCGAAAGGTGCGCGTACCGCTGAACATGCCACTGGTGATGAAGAGGACCGCTCCGTTCTGCAGCGCTGCCAGGTGGTCCTCGACCCACTCGGTGGCGCCCTCGAAGCTGGGACGCTCGCCGTAGAAGAGCGCGAAAATGATGCTGCGCCGGGGCGTCCACCGTTTCTGCTTGTGCAGTGCGGCGAACACCTTGCTCTGCACCACCATCTTGGCCACCGACAGAAGGGGCTCTGCCGAGCCGCGAGTGTTCTCGCTCGTGTGACTGCCCACCACCACGAACCGATCTGCACCAACAACACGCGCGGCTGAGGCAGCCTCACTAACTGGGAACCTTTCTAAGGGCGTTGTTCCGTCTCCGCCCGGAAACGTATACTCTGCGTCCGTGCAAGTCATATAAAACCAATACTAGCTACTGTTAATGCATACGCAAAGGGTGTACACCAGCGCGTCCAGCAGGTGTTAGCTTTTCATGCAGGACTAAAGAGGCAGTCAGTGGTGTTCCCGCCATAGGTCGCCAGGCTCATTCACGAGTGCACTCACACACCACTCACTCACCATCGTTTCGGGCCTGCGAGTGCGAGCGCCAGTCGCGGGTGCGAGTGCAGTTGCCACTCGCGAGTGCTGAGCGCCGCTGCCACTCACGACGGTGAGTGCACTCGCACTGCTTGCGAGATGTTTACCGAGAAGTTTACTGCGTTGAGCACCCATCTTGCGCTTTTAATCGCTGTTGTGGGAGCCAGTGCTTCGTTGTGGGAGCCAGTGCTTGCTGCCGGCGCTATCTACTCGTACGTACAGCCACTATTTAAAGGCGCGAGTGGTGCATTTAGCATGGGGAATATGTTGCCACTGCGCTCCTGTTATGGGGAACCGTGGAATTAACTTTCGGGTGGTGCGTTAATTTAGGAATACGATTTAAATTGACGCCATAATGCACTGATACTTTTCCGTGCCCTGACTCATGGAGGGACTGCTGGGCACGCTCACGCCGAATGATATTTTGGGCTCGTAGCGTTCGGTGGCGGAATTAGTGTCGGTGACATTGCCGCAACAAAGCGAATGCACTTTACTACCGCTGAGCGGTGCGATAGAAGCGTTCGGAAGCACCGCGGTATAGTGTAGTAGTTCGAGTGTAGTAGTTCGTTATTTTTTCGGCTTCACGTATTGGTATCATTTTGGTGTCGGTTTCAAAGTGGCCGCATTGGAGATTTCCACAAAATTTAACGATTCATGTGTTTTACAAACATTAAGCGAAGTTAAAATTCCCATGCTGTAAAGAAGGAAGCAAAATGAGTGGGTATGCGAACAAGTATTAGCGACGGTTGTGAGTTGTTAGTTTGAGCGGAGGATGTGAGTGGTAAACGCCAGTCCGAGTGTGTGTGAGTGGTGGATGCGAGTGGTCAGCGCGAGTGAGTCTGAGTGGCCAATGTGAGGGGTGAGTGTGAGTGCGTGAGTGTGAGAGGCAAATGCGAGTGGTGAGCGTGAGGGCGAGTGAGTGCGAGTGGTTGAGAGCAAATGGTGATCGCGAGCGCAGGTGAGGGCGAGTGGTGAGCGTGAGTACAAGTGAGTGCGTGAAGAAAAATATATTTTTTGAGTGAGTGTGAGTTTTGCCGAGGTATAATTCTCGCTGTGGACAAATGCACTTGACATTTCCGTAAACATTGCCTTTAACACGTTCACTGCGTCGTGGGTCACCGGTGGGTCACGGCCTGTGCTCCACCATATGCGGCTGCGAAGTTACGTGCATTTATCTGCTACACTTGAACGCAGAGGTATGATTTTAGTTGCATGAGGATACACACGCCCAGAAGAATACTTGTCTGATGTTAAAGGCTTATGACTCACCGGTGACCCACGACGCACTCAATAAAAATGTTTTTGTGCTGTGTGCGGGGATTCGCCGCTAGGGGGCTGATACAGCCGTGTGCACTTCGTCTCGGCTCCCGCTTCACGACCAAAAATCAGCGGATCTACCTCAAGAAGCGCCAAACCTGTACAACCACAAGGCTCCTAACCTCACGCGGCAACACCCGACACCCAGGTGAGCCATTAGGACCCAGAGAACAACGAAAAACTGGCCTTCAAAGATCTCGCCCCACCGCGCCGACGCTAGGCCTACTTTGTAGGCCCAGCAGATGCAGAATAGCCGCCACGTCGGAATTCCTCGCCGCCACGACGAGTGAGCCAGCTAGACTGCCCATGCTGACGCCTACTAGCACTACTAGCACAATGGAATTCGACCCCCAAAGCGGGCGCACCATTCCTGCCGAGAATCCGTGGGTCACAATCATCCGATCTCGCCCCAAGACCCCTGCGCCGACGACGCCAAAGCAAGCCATCAGTACTCCTCTGCAAACTCCGACTAAACAGTCCCCTACATTAAAACAAGAACTCCCCCGTAACCCCTCGCCGCGTCTACCAAGCGATCACTATACAATTGTGTACCGCCCACGCTCAGGCCTCAACCTAGCCAACTGGTCACCGAGAGCGCTGGCCGAAGGTATCGCAATAGCCAGTGACATACCTCAACAAGAATTCTATGATCACGTCGTCGTCCAAGTACAAACTGCCCAGAATCTTATCGTTGCCAGCACCGAACAAGCGGAATACGCAATAACGCTCAGCACGATTCAAGCCATCCGCCTAGGCACCACAGAACAAGAACTGACGCCCTACATGAAGCCACCACCGGACACGAGCCGAAAGGTCATTCATGGACTTGACCCGGAAACAACCTCCGAAGCACTGCAAGCACTAATGCACGCTAACAGGCCTCAACTTCTACATGCGCGCATGATGGGCCGTACCACGTCGGCCCTGCTTACCTTTCAAGGACCGCACGCGCCGTTTTATGTGAAGGTTGGTAGCCTACGCTACCGATGCCACCCATTCAGACGCTCTGTTCAGGTGTGCCACCTGTGCGGCGAAGTCGGACACCGCCAGGACGTGTGCCCCAACCCCGACCACCACAAATGCCTCGGCTGTGGACTGAAAGACCCTCCACAGGACCACCACTGCACTCCCACGTGCAAACTGTGCGCGCCTCCTCATGCCACTGCAGGAAAGGACTGCCCGAAAAGACTCATACCAACGATCCCCAAAAGCCAAACTCGACCACTTCCAGGCCCGCAATCTACAAGCTTCAAGTACCCATCACAGGTAAGCTGGTCGGCAATAGCCCAGAGCGCTCCTACTGCTCCAACACCACCCCTCCTACCTGCATGCGACTCCCACTTCCCACCCATTACAGAAGCTCCCTTCCCAACAACCGCATTAGAACAGCTTCTTACAGAAATCAAGGAACAAAACGCTACCATGCTCGCCAGAATAGAAGCCCTCGAGAGAGCCAACAGAGCTCCCCCGCCACCCCCCACTGCGCCCCTACCCGTTGCATCAACCACAGCGCCTACACGCGGAATTTCTCATCAACAACACAATGACGACCAAAATCCTCCCCCAAATCGACCATCAAATTAAGACCACCACCGAGATGCTCCACAACATGATCTCAGCCACCACCGAAAAGCTGCTACAACTCACCGAGGCACTCACGTGTCGCATAGCCGCCCTTGAGGAAACAAACAGCACGACGTGTCCCCCCGAGCCAAAGAAACACAAAGCATCACCGACCGATGACCACATACCCGTCGATGATTGTTGACCCCTCCACCGTCACTATCTACCAGTGGAATTGCCGGTCCTTTAAAAGCAAAAGAGCCCAACTGTGGCACTACATCTCCACCTCGCCTCCCGATATTATCGCCTTGCAAGAAACCGATACACCGAAGCCCGAACTACGAGGATACTATACCTACACCCAAGACTCTACACACAGGACTGCAATTCTAACAGCACGAACGCTCACCGCTCAACAGCATCACATCTAATCACCCATAGCTCATACATTCGTAGAAGTGATCCCACGAAAACCTGGACAGCCCAGCCTGTTCATATTGAACGTATACAGCCCTCCACAGCACGCTGTCCGTGAAATTGACCCCCTTCTGTGTGAATCCATCAAGATCGCCGGCGCCAATCCACTCATTCTGCTTGGGGACTTCAACGCCCCGAATCGCCCTTTTTGAACTTCCAGCCAAACTCTCCAACATTCCTGACCTGCACCATGCCTTGTACGCCGATGACCTAACGATGTGGACGACAACCGGCTCCTCTGGACAACAGCAAGACAACCTCCAACAAGCTATCAATGACGCGCTCGAATACTTGAAGCAACGAGTACTGACCTGCGCCCCTAACAAATCCGCCCTTCCCGTACTCCGGGCTAGAACACGCGGTCGACCCCCAAAACCTGCGCCGGACCCAACCGTGACCATCTCCACTGCTCCCGTACCACAAGTCCAAACCCTCCGAATTCTAGGAGTCCCCTTTCACACAGATGGATCGGGGGCGGCACTTTTACCACAATTACACCAAACGACTACGCAACTGACTCATTTAATTCGACGCATTTGCACCCAGCGCCATGGCCTGAAGGAACAAGACACCTACTGTATCGTCCAAGCACTGTTGACAAGCCGCATAGCATACGGGACACCTTATGTTCAGTTGAAACCAAAAGAGCATTCCAAACTTGACGCCCTGATACGTAAGTAATATAAAATAGCCCTCGGACTTCCGTCCTTCACGCCGACTGAGCACCTCCTTAAACTCGGCCTGCATAATACACTGTCAGAAATACTGGAAGCCCAACAAGCCAACCAACTCACGCGATTGTCTACAGGCCGCACCCTTCTCGCGACACTTGGCCGCCACGTCATAACTCCGACAGAAGCACCCACCCGTATCCCTCCCGACATCCGTGCCAACATCAAAGCAGCCCCATTCCATGCCATATGCATCCCTTTTACAACAAAGGCCGACGAGCAGCGCGAGTTCGCTATCTTCAGAGACGCTATTCGAAGATACACCGACGCAGCTGCATATAATAACCGCCAAGCTCACGCCCTTGTAGCCCTCAACACCCAGGAAACCCTCCTGACGTCCGCCACGCTATCCACTACCACCTCCACGAGAGCAGAAGAAACTTCCATAGCTCTAGCTGCAACCACAGCCACGACAGATTACATTGTCATCATCACAGACTCCCAGGAAGCATGCCGCCACTATCAAAAAGGATGTATCTCGCCTCAAGCCCTGAACATACTACGACGCATACACAGGCTGCCCTCCATCTACGTCGTGTGGACACCAGGCCACGCCAACCTTCCAGGGAATGAATGAGGCGGCACACGCCGCTGCCCGCGAATTAACTACCCGGGAATTCCCTGAAGGCAGAGAAGACCCACCGGAATCCCTCAATCACCCCCCAGTCCCGAGTCGTTACACAGACATCTTGTACTACTACCGTCGAAATCCCCTCGTCTACCCTCCTCCTCACCCATCTCTCAACACCAACGACGCACGCATTTGGCGACGAATACAAACCCAGACATACTACAACCGCTCGTCACGCGCGTCACGAGCGGTTTGGTATCTCCCGTTATCGTGAAATTTTCTGCTTTTCTTGTGTTTCTTGACTATTGGCATATATATGTGAAAAGCGAAGGAATCAAAATCAGTTGTAAGACAGCGTTCGTGTTTGTCACATTCTTCTTCTTGTGGTTTGCCTGAGTTTGCGCTGTTCCCCCCTTTTGTAATCATGCACCAACTCGCCCAAGCCTTAACCCTCGTCCTTTAAGTTTGCGTATTCTTGTCCATATCGTGTGTGTCTGTGTATGAGTTAATGGTTGTAAGGAAGGTGCGCCAACTCTCTCGTTTTGCCTCACGGCGCACACGCTTACCAAGTGCATTCGCCCTTTCAAATGATACAAGGTTATTGGGTGTGGGGTACCCACGGAACGGAGGATACCCCACGCCTTGTTCTGGGCCTCCCGCGCCCGCCTACAGTCCTCATTCTACCACCGCCTCCTCTGGTTGCGTGGGGCACCGTAGGCGTGGGGAATGGACTTTTCGGCGGCGTAGAGGATGTGCGCCGTGATGAGGTGGGCTGCTTCCTCCACGTGTAGGTGTTTTATGGATGTGTGGTGTAGTTTAGATGTTTCTGTGAATGTACTCCAGTTTGCTCTTCCCTCACTGAACCTTTTATGAGAGGGGGAAGTGTTTGCGCCTTTGCCTATGTATGTCGATTTGGTGGGGAAGTGGTCACTACTATGTAAGTTTGTGTCCACATGCCACTCAAGAAATGGGAAAAGAACTGCAGAGCCAAGAGCCAAGTCAAGATTTGAATGACTGTTTTGTCCTATGTTATAATATGTAGCTTGGTTTTTGTTTCACCGCCACTGCCCGAGGGGGAGTACCTTCGGGCAGTGGCGTAGCCAGAGGGAAGGTTTGGGGGGTTCCACCCCCCCCCCCCCCCCGAAATTTTCACTGCACCCCCCCCCCCCTTCCTCACTCTGTAGTTTTTAAGGAACCATATTCTTCCCACAGCGCCGCGCATAGTGCCTTCTTTTCACCAAATTGGCAAACTTCCCATGCTCGGAGCAAGAGAAAATTATGAATGACGGCGATTTTCTTGCTACTTTCGGTAAGATCTCGATCAAGGTTTGGGTTCTAGTCGCTGTTGTGATCTCCCGGTTTGTCTAGTTTGTCTCCCTCACGCGGGTCCCTCTCTCCGTCCGTCACAAGTTCCAGTGGCGTAGCGAGGGGGGGGGGGGAGGGGGGGTGCTGATCAGGCTTTATCCCCCCTCCCCGAAATTTTTCCGGCCGGCGCCGTGCTGCCTGTTATGATTGGTACGTCGCTAGTGAACAAAGGCGCATATCCTTCGGATGTGCCACTATTAAAAACATTCATGACCCAATGCCTGTCCTAACGCATTGGTGCTTACACAAAACGAAGCGCCCGGGTCAGGATAATTGGGTTGGAGGGGTGCAGCTCCAAAAGCGATGGAAGCCATCTGGTACGCTCAACGCACGGGAAAATGGTATCGAAGGTTCGGGCAAAAAGCGGTTCAGAACCTATTGCCAGCGACATCAGCATGGGGGCTTATGGGAGTGGCGATTGAAGCGCGACTAGGTGAGGAGGGAACAAGCACTAGTAACAAAAAACCAAGTTTTGTTCAACAATAAAACAACAATTATATTTTACGAACTATATTTATTTCTGAATCACATTATTTAGGCACAGTATATAAATAATTTATGAAAATGCCGTTCATTCTCAAAAACCTTTTTTTGTAGCGCCCTCTGAAGAATGGCACATGTCATTGCTTTGTGATGCAGTCCTTGTAGTCATCGGAAAGGCGCTCCTAAAGTTCGTCTGCTAGGAAACGCCCCTCCCTCGCGTGTTTTGGTGGTGCGCATTTGCATTCGTTTTTCCTTGTTAATTTGGTGTGCACTTAATTTTTGCTGTGCGTGGAGTTGCGAGGTGCGTTGTAACGTCGGTGAACACGTGTAGTAAGTACCGTGCCCAGCAGGCACGGTGAACTACGGGACGATGCTGCCAACGGTTGGAGCGGAGCGCTTTCGTCGGTATACCTACAGAAACGATGTGCTGT
This sequence comes from Haemaphysalis longicornis, assembly GCF_048455015.1. Classification (NCBI taxonomy): domain Eukaryota; kingdom Metazoa; phylum Arthropoda; class Arachnida; order Ixodida; family Ixodidae; genus Haemaphysalis; species Haemaphysalis longicornis. The sequence goes on along the minus strand of NW_027526203.1, from coordinate 349,837,160 downwards.
ACAGCCGGTAAAACGCTTGTCTATAACAGCGATTTCAACTTCAACCAGCTACATCCGAAAACTGCTGAAACATACTCATTCCAAACATGTCGGAGGCAAAAGCGAAGGGCTAAGACTTCAGTATTCCGCAGTAGTTTTATTCTAATACCGCTCCGGCGGGGCAGGATAGGGCTGAGAGTACGAACGCTGTGTTATAGACAAGCCTTTTACCGGCTGTACAAGTTGCAACAGCAACTCCCGTACACCTGGCGTTTTACTGCACCATTTTCTTCTCATTTCCACAGGTAACGCGAAACTATTGTACTGTTAATATGTGCACGGGGGTTGTGTAAGGGCACGTGGTGGTGCTTCGAAAAAAAATGGGTCTACAGCTTTGTTATGTCACAGTTATCTCTTGATTTCACCTCAGGCTGGCTCAGAGAAAGTTGTGTCAATTACTCTAGGACTTCTCGGCGTAGTACCACTCGAATTTAAACGAGTCGCTTTAATTGTCTATCTCAGTGTCTTCTCTATTGCATTACAACGCTTGTAGTGCTCGTTGCTTCCCGCACTTGTATGCGCAAGCAGTATTTCCATCGCAGTACTGGCAGTACTGTGTTGTGCTGCTCCGTGCTGCGCTGCTGCCAGATCTTTCCTGCTATGTGCTTTTACATACTGCCGTCGCTTTCTTTTGCATTGATACATTTTTCCTCTTTTTACTTATCTGTTGCGACACTTGCCTAATAATGCAACCAGGAAATTGCAGGCGTGAATGCTGAGTGAACTTCTGTAGAAACCCTTGTCTACTTGATAAGACGCCGGGACAGCTGCAGTGTGCTCGCTGCACTTTCGTGAATCGGCATTCCTGCGGCCCGGTTTTCTACGTCAAGATGCAGTGCCTAGTTCTTATCTCTTGTTTCGAAGTAGTTCTGCTGTTGACGCTTTCATTGCTCATAATGCTATGTGTTACGGGTAAAGTCAATTTTTCGGCGCGTAAGGAAAATCCTAATGCATGTAGTGCCCACGAACATTTTGTACTTATTGTATACGTGCTCATTTTGTGCAGTGTGGTAAATTTGTTTTATGTTCATCCTGGAATAAAATTCAAATGTCTTGATTATAGCATGACTATGCGTTATTTCTTCTCTTAGAACAGAAGTACACAAACTGCAAGCATTATATAACCTTGATCTATACTTGAAGGCACGCACGCCTACCTGCGTATGTGCGACGCAATTAAACTTAGCAGTGGCGTTGGTCGAAATTGGTATCGGGGAAAGGAGTGGGCACGTTTTTTATATAAAAGGGGGGCCGGGGAGAGTGGTCAAGTGTCATTTTGGGCTCTGTATCCAAAGGCAGAAAAAAAATTCTGGTCGGGGGGGGGAGGGGGGGGGTACGTTTGCCACCCGCTGCAATCAAAATAAACAACTGATTGCTTTTATACAGCAGTGGAAGGCATGAATACAGAATAAAGGTTCAGAGAAGATGCAAGATGCTTTTATAAACCCCGAGGCGAATCATACGACAGTATGCTAAAGTGCGTTTCTCTAGTCACGAGTATAAGCTGGCGTTGACTTGAAGCACACACGCCAAGGGCCCGCCAACTTGCGTCAGATGGCAATGACATGAGCCCTCAGCGATCAGAGTCCTGCTAAGGCTATTTTGAAGTCAAATTTTCCCGCTAATGCCACCAAAATGACGTCACTTTCTGACCGGATCTTGCGTCACATCCTGTTTATTTTTTGTTCCGCCGGAAGTGTTCCCTCCTCACACAGATGGCGCTAAGCCCCATGAGCAGCTTAAGAGCCGCCATTTTCTGAACGTATGGGCTTCTATGGAAGCTTCGCTACCAGTTATATTCACGGGACGCCAAAGGCGTGCGTTGTGTCCCTTTGTGTGTGGCATGTGGCCACACAGAGAATAATTGGCCGGCTGAGTCGTTCTCAGTAGAGGAGATTGACTCATCACGGTATAACCGGGGCAGCGAGGAGTGGTCCGCACTGACTCGCGGCAGAAAAAAAAAAAAAGACACCGCCCGCCATTTATTGGTGAAGACTGGTACGATAAAGGGTCGAAAGGGAAAAGACGTTCTTTGTATGTGTAAACAGAACCACGTGCAAGCGGCGGTGGCAGACAGTTAACTGAAGAAAGCGATGGGTCTGCGTATTGGGCAAAACGTGTGCTTTAGCTGGATGAATGTCGTGGTTGGGCAGAGGGCCTTTGTGGATGAGGCGCATAGCAAAGTATGCCCCTCTTCTGCGCATCACCCCTTTATTTTTCACGTTTCTGTGGAGCCCGGGAGGGTGTTGGCGTGGGATAATGAATGGGCTCTGCTTGCGCGCACTGCGTGTCCCCTTCAGAAAGCGGTGTTGCTGACAGTCATTTTCTCCTCCGCGATTAGACAGATTCATTCAGCGGTATTTTTCGCTAACCTACGAAACTGGGGAACAGGGAGTTGACGAAAAGGGCACGCTGCGGCTTGCCTAGCGAGTTCCAGACTTTATCCTACACGTGAAGGCTTGACGGTCACCAGCCCTGCCATAGGCACAAGGCGCTCGCGACAGTAACAAATACCCGATGGCCATCTTCGACCTCGGTCACAACAAAAGCCCCTCCATTGCGTCCACGGCCGCTGTTTGCCTGAGCGGCCGCTGCCCCGAGCAGTGTATATTCAGGGGCCTGAGTCACAAAAACGCCGACATGACAGAACGGTACAAGGGCCGAAGCGCCCTTGCTTTGGGAAGCTCACACTCGAAGTGCCATGCAACACACAAAAGAGGCCGCGATTGTAAGTCATTTTCTTCCCCTGACCCCTGATTTATCCTTGCGTGATCACTTCTTTTAATACTGTTTAAATAATCGCTTCCTAATATTTACACGATGTCACAGTACCTTTATGTCTGCGAGCTAAAAAATGTAAATCTCGTTTTATTTCTAATGCAATATTTGCGTTTGAATTGGTTCTTGAAAGGAGCGCCAGCTATGAAGCGGGTAGGTAACTTAGAAAAAAAAAAAGGAAAACTTAAATTCTACTCATATAAACGCCTAAATATTCTATGATGCACAAAGTTGACGAGGGTTACTCAAAGCGCATCGGGACAGCGTTAAGTACATGAAGAGTTACCGCTGTCCGTGAATTACGTGAACAGTTAAAGTACATGAAGAGTTAAAAAATATATTTGTTCTCGCTGCAGTTTTAGTAGTTTGCTTCATCTACAGGCACGCAACTCCAAGTAAGGTAGCGGCTTTCGCATGGTGTGCCCGTTATCGTGACCTTTGTTACCCCATTTCACACCACGCGATCGGGCATAGAATGCTTATCAGCAAAAAAAAATTTCTTCTGCGTTTTGGACAACAGCAACTAAATAAAAAAATCTCATTCTTACGGCCTACGCCATTTTTTTTTGCGGATGTCACACTCACCATGCAACACACGTTGAAATAAAGCAAGTAATTACACGAAACTATGCTCATTTAATGCAATGAAAGGTGGCCGTGCGTGCAGTATATGTACCGTATCACGGGTGCAGATTTCCACCACGCGATCAGCGGATTTTTGCCCAGTTTACAACTTCATCTGGCACTAAATACCATCATAATCAACACCAATAGAGACCTTAAGCCCATTTGAAGACAAAATACAACCTTGTTGAATTTGAAAGAACTAGCCTTTGGTAACTCACTCAGCTACATTCCAACCACAGAAGACGTTTTTCAACTGGAGCAATGCAACAAATATCAAAAATTTTCAAATTTCGTGTTGCAGTGACGTAATGTGGGCAGGAGTGATTTAGTACAGGCCAGCACTAAAACGCAGTTATGAGTGTGTTAACTGCACGTAACAGTTAAAATGATAGCATCAATAGAACTACATGCTCTCTAAATCGCGCCGCCTTGTTGGTTGGCTGTGTCTTCGGTCGTTTGACTCCAACCATAAAATGATCCTGTGATGTCATAGAGAAATCGCCGGAAAGTGGGTGGGGAGTGGCCGCTTCTTCATGTGTTATATTTCATACCTCCCTTATTTGTTTGAAGTTTGCGATAACATTGGTATCATTGTTATCGGGAAAATGCAGTCTGTTTAATGAACCAAACACGTATATATATTTTGTCTTCATATCCTTTAAGGGCGCGTGCACACTACCTCGCTTTTTCTCTGTCGCGGGGTGTGTGTGTGAGGGGGGGGGGGGGGGGGCTTGAAAACAACTTTAGCCCCCCCCCGAAAAAAAATCATGGCTACGCGCCTGCCCTCGGGCATCTTTGTTACCCTATTTCGGGAGGTCGTCGATAAGGATTCCGGCCAGTCACAGAAGATGGCGGAGTTCCGCTGCTCCCCACTTCAAGTATGTTATCGTTTGCACCAGTCGGTGAGAGCGAGACCTGCAAACGGATACCACCGGGGCCACGCCAGTCACCACTGCCACGGACAGCGAGGATGGCCAGCTGAACCACCGGCGCGGCCGAGCGCGGCCCGCGGAACTACCGCCAGTAACTGCTCCGGTCCGGCGGGCGGCAGCCAACCGTTCGGGTGGACCTGCGGTCGAAGCGGCCACGGAACCCAGGAGGCGGCGGGATCAGGCGCCTACGCGAGCGGCGCGAGCCTTCGGGCAGCTGCAGTGGGCGCGGCCGTTCCTGTTAGCACCTTGAGGTGGGAGTGGGGGTCGCATCATGGCGCGACCCCAACGTTCGTCGGCTGCGACTGCAGGCTACCCCCGGGCCTGCCAACCTGCTGTGCTGCCCAGCAGCGAGGGACTCGGAAACTGTGCAATGTCTTTGCGAGTTTGGGAGGCGAGCATCGCGACGACGGCATCGTGTGGCGAACCCTGGGTGTGGACTGGCGTAGGAGTGGAGTTCGGTGGCAGTTTTGCTGACTTGAGGCGTCGTGACAAGTGTGGTGTAACGTGGCGTCACTCGAGCTCAAGGGGCGTCCAGTCTTTAGGGGGGAGGAATGTGGGAATCGTGCGGAACCTCGGCCCACGATCCCGAGCCGGCGCGCGCTTTGGAAGAGACGATTTGCGCGGAAACCGGTCCGGCGCTCCACTGGTTCGTCGGCGTCCCCCTAGAGATGGCACCACCGGTCCGTGCGGGGTCGTGTGCGCGCAGGAGACGGGGAGAGTCTCGCCGGAGGCCCGGTCGGGCAAGATGCGGCGCAACAGCGCGGCGGTGATGGATACATGTATCTCAGGTAGGAACTTTGTCGCGCGCCGTGAGTGCCTGCCTCCCGTTTGCGGTCACGACCCGGACGGCGTGATTCGTGAACGCCGTCGACCCTTGTGCTCGCATGCTTTGGGATTCTCCAAACAAACAGCTGTGCTTCGGCACTACTGTCTCCTGTGTTCTCGAGATTGGCGAACCTCGCTGGGCTGCCGTAGGCATGGGAGCCCGCGTGGTTGACACGCCGGGAGCTAGCGTGGTGGCCTACCCCAGAGTGCTGGCAAGGTACCCGAGGAACCCCTCATGTCCCACAACCGTCACCAAGATTACTCAAGGTGCCCCATGCGGGGCTCTCAAGACCCAAAACATGACGGCAGCAGACGAGGCAGCCATCGCCTTGGCTCTCGCTCAACCATGGGTTAGGAAGGTAGTCACCGATTCCCAACAAGCCTACCAGAAACACCAGTCAGGGTGGGTGTCCTGGGCTGCACTGCGTGTGTTAAAAAAACACTGCCCAACCGGTTCCATTCAGCTCATCTAGACACCTGTTCACGCTTCCATGGAGGGCAACGAATACGCCCACCACCAGGCCTGCGCTTTTACCTCCAGCCCCTATGCTATAGAGTTGCACGAGGACAGTCACCCGCTTGTCACGTTCAGGGACATAACCCAGCATTATCGCCTTCAGAGACAGACCCTACCCTCGCCGTACCCTGAACTTTCCACGGAACAACTACCCTACGGCTCATACCATCAGACGCGCCTGCACACAATGCACTGGATTCGCTACGGCACTGAATGTAATTTTTTCTCAGAAGTAGAAACACTCTGCCACATAATCAAAGTGTGCCACTTCATCCCTGAGCACCCACCTCTCTTCCCGTCAACTACCCAACAACAGCGATGGGAGATATTGCTGTCCAGCTCTCTCTGCTTACCCAGCTTCAGCTGGTGGACCGAGGACAGGCGGCGCGGGATGCATACGGGCTCCAGTGAAGAAGGAACCACTCCCCTCGCCGGCCCTCTGGGCCGTTCAGAACTCTGAATAAAAGTATTTCCAGCTTCCGCTCCTCCTCCATCTCTCGCCGATTTCGTCGCCTTCGTCCGCGACGGCAGAGACGGAGAATGGCGATCGTCTAACACCGGGTCTGAGCTTCCTTTAATTTTAAATAAAAAAAGTTTCCACTCATGTGCTACACCAATACAACTCAAACAACCACCGTTCATGCATCATGCATTAATTTACCCTCAGCAAAGAATATCTCTTTGAAGTAGTAAAGGGTGTGGTTAAGTCTTTCCAAGCACATTCACAAAGTGGATTGGCGCGCTTTTTTTTTCTTTCAGCTACAACTTTCGTGACGACGTATCACCCGCTCAGTCATACGTTCCTTCGACTCCGGCATGACCAACGTTATGTATACAATCACGCACTATACCTCGTCTTTCACCAAACACGCAGTTGCCATGGCTCACGGCTACCACAAAACAGAGGATTTCGACTACTTCGTAGCTGGGAGACGTGTTAATGCATAGTGAAGAAAGCAAATCCCAAAAAACAGCTTAAGAATCCAATTGTCATGCCAAGCCCAAGCTGTGGTCTTCCCATAACCCTTCACGACGACATGGATTCCCAAGTGCAGTTTCCTCTCTAGTATTATTACTAAGGAATTCTATCAGTACCGCCACTGAGGCACGCAAGTTCTCAACGGGGGCCATTTTGATTTTATGAGTGTTGCGAGATTGTCGCATCTAAGGCCTCGCCGTTAACTTCGACAGGGTTGTTTGTTAATAACAACACTGCCGAAGGTGCAGCAAAAAGGCTTCTTCGGCCACACTTCTGCACTTGAAATGCTGCTACGTGCGTTATCTCTGATTCGCCTTCGGAACGACGTCACTTGCGTGCAGCACCAGATCAGAAAGGACAAGCTTAACCTATCACAGTTGACCGACTAAAACGCATAAACAACAGAATGGCGGCGCCCATGAACCTTCGCAGTGTAAAGAAATGTCACGTAATGCGAAATGACCAATGATCATGGTGGCGGCATGGAACAATAGTAGAAAAGAGTGCCGATACTCTTTACCCTTACCTAGTGATACTAGATAAAACCTCGTAGAAACGCGCCCGAACCCAGACCGGTAGGCTTTTGCCGAGGAGTTTTGACGAGACAATGGTTATTTAACGAAACGAAAGCATCGTGTACAGCAAATCCACCCCCCCCCCCCAAAAAAAAAAAAACCGACAAAACACAACTGTTAGGCATTTTGAGAATAGACCTAGAGGGGCCATAGAGACAAAATACAACTCTGTTTAATTCGGAAGGATTAGCCTCTGGTAACTCACTCAGCTTTATTCCAGCCTCGAAAGACGTTTTTTCTTGTCCACCGAATAAACACAAAAAAACATCGTAAAACTTTCAAAATCCCCGCTGTACTGACGTAATATGGACAGGAGTGACGTGCTATGGGTCTTCACTACAGGCATAGTTATCAGTGTGCGAAGGGCACCTTATAGCATTGAAGTGATACGCTCAAACGGAACTAGAGACCATTACAATCGCCCAGTCATGTTTCTTGGCGGTGGCGCGCCCGCAACCACTTAAAGAGGCCACGAAGACAAAATACAAGTTTTGTTCATTAAAAAGAATTTTGTCCAGATAAAGTGATACCAATGATATCTTATACTGAGAAAAAACATAGTTATTAGGGAAAACAGATGCAGCAGTGGCGGCTCCCTACCACCTTCCGGCAATTTATTTATGACGTCACAAAATATTGTTTGTATTATTGGCGGCCGTCGACCAAGAACGATCCAAGAACAAGAACATGCTTGCGAATACCCGCACCTGAGGTTGTATTCCAGGTTTTGGTGGTATACCATCATTTTAGCGCAGTACCGTGATAGACCAACACGCTAAATAACCGCAGCTCACATCATCAGTAGAGAACCGGAAGCCTCGAATCTGTACTGAGCGTGAAGCTGAGTGCCTCCTCAATCATGTAACGCAGTGGGATTCTTTGCAATCTCAGTTTCTGTTTACGGGTGTCTTGTTTTGTTTTCCAGGACGTAGGAGTCAGGCGCGTAGCCAGGATTTTTGTTCGGGGGGGGGGGGGGGGGGGGGGGCTATGGTTATTCTCCCCCCCCCCACGCCTCCCCCCGAAAGAAAAAAAAGCGCGGTAGTTTGCAAGCGCCCTTAAAGATGATGATGATGGTTGCAGTTTAATGGCGCAAGGCCGACATGGGCAAAGAGCGCCAAACACAAAGTTATTTGATGAGGAGAGCACACGGATAAAACAGTTAAAGACTATGAGCATGGCTGGTGTAAAGGGCCAGGGAGAAGAACAAGAGTGGTTAAAAGATAAATAAGGTGTGTGGTGTATAAGACCAGGGGTAAAACTATGGGTGGCATGAGATGAGTTGTAAGAAGTGCACTTCTGATAGGAACTTAAAGGTGCGCTGAACAGAAAACATGGCATCGTCTCCTAAGAAGTATGACGAGTGTGGTGGAATATGTCGTGTGTGTAGTTGTGGGAAGTGTTTGCGTCGTGTAATGTGGAGTGCCCTACATTGTATGAGGATGTGGATCACGGATAGGCCCTCTCCGCACCTGCTGCATACAGGTCTTGGAGATCCAGTGAGAAGGAGCGAGTGCGTTGCATGTGTGTGCCCTATCCGTAATCTAGCCAAGGCGACTTCAGTGTATCTATTGCGTGTGTCGGTGGTGTATGGTCCCAAGTGAGGTTTTATTTCGTGTAACTTGTCTGTTTGTTCACTCCAGTGTGTTTGCCAGTTGTTGTCTCATGTGTGGCTTCCCGTCGGTGTAGGGTAATGTGGTTATGCCTACTGTATTCAAGAGTGTAGCAGCAGCAGCCATTCGATCCGCTGCTTCGTTCCCGGCTATACCACAGTGGCCAGGGACCCAGAAAAGGACCAATTCAAATTCGTGGACATACACAGACATAATACCCTTGACTATCAGATTGACAACATGGTTTTTGGAAGACTTTGTTGACGACAATGCCCGCACAACACTGAGGGAATCTGTATACATAATGGATTGTGGGATGTGGCTTTGAAGTATATGATTAAGAAGTACACCGTAAGCCTCTGCCGTAAAGATACTAGTATTACTATTGAGAGTGCTAGTGACATTAAGGCCGGGGCCCATGTGCCGCGCAGGACACAAAGGTGGCAGATTTAGAGGCGTCCGTATAAAATTCAGGACATTGATACTTCTGCTGCAAATACAAGAAGTGCTGCAGAATTGCACATGTGGGAGCTCGGCTTTTATCTATATGTGTAAAAGATGTGTCGCATGATACAGGGCGGAGATGCCATGGTGCCATAAAATCTGTTACAGGAGGTTGGATGGTGTCTAACAAGGAGATAGAGAGCTCTTACGCGTCCTCTCTAACTCTGTAAGGGAAGGGCGCAGAGAACGTTGGTCGATTTAAAAGGAGATCAGTCATAGATGTATCATGAAAAACTGATTTAAAAGGATGGTGACGCATGGATGAAGTTTTAAAAGTATAAAGGAGGTCTGTGTATGCTCGCTGGCGTTGTAGGTTCCATTTGTTGCACTCCACATAGAGGCTTTCGACCGGGCTAGTGCGGAAGGCGCCACACGCCAGGCGGAGCCCCAGATGGAGTACTGGGTCCAGCATTTTGAGTGATGTTTTACTTGCTGACCCATATACAACGCTACCATAGTCCAATCGTGAACCTATCAAACTGGTAAAAACACGCAAAAGAAGTTTGTCAGCGCCAAAAGAAATGTGCGAGAGAACCTTCAGGATAGTCATTGTTTTTAAGCATTTATCTTTTAGCTGTTTTATGTGTGGGATGAATGTGAGCTTTTCATCGTAGATTATACCTAAAAACTTGTGTTCCTTTTCGACAGGAATCGAGACACTATTGAGTTGAATGTCTGGACCTGGCCGGATGCCACGCCTCTTGGAAAACAAAATACAAGTGCACTTCCCTGGATTAAATTTAAAACCATTGCTATCTGCCCAGCCGGCTAGCTTGTTAACACCAAGCTGGACTTGGCGCTCACAGACAGACAAGTTACAGAATTTAAAGGAGAGTTGAACGTCGTCTACATAGATTGAACAGGAAATTGACGGTGGCAGCGCCTTCCTAAGGGAATTCATTTTCACAATAAATAGGGTGCAACTTAAAACTCCACCTTGTGGCACTCCATTTTCCTGTACATGAACCTTAGAGAGTGCAGTTTCAACTCGCACACGAAAGGTTCTTTAAGACAAGTAGCTGGCAAGTGTGTTCATCATGTTACCCGACATGCCGAATGACTTCAGGTCGCTTAGGATGCCATACCGCCACGCGGTATCATACGCTTTTTCCAGATCAAAGAATACCGTCATACAATATTGTTTGTGGAGGAAAGCATCCTTTATATAAGACTCGAGCGCGACGAGTTGATCGTTAGTGGACCGCCCTGCCCTGAAGCCTGCCTGGCAGCTCTCGAGAAGACCATTGTACTCAAAAAAGTACACCAGCCCTGTTTATCATCTTCTCGAGGAGCTTGCACAGGCAGCTTGCAAGGGCGATGGGCCGGTAACTGGCAGGATAGGAATGGTCCTTTGCTTCCTTCAGGAAAGCCACTACTATGGCCTCCCTCCAAGAGCGAGGAATGTGCCCCGAAAGCCATCTGGGTGCAGGTGTTGTATCATGGTGCATGTGATTTTGTCTGCACCTGGAGCTGAAGGCTTACATGTGCTCAGAGCAGCATTCAGCTCATGAATTGAAAAAGGAGAATTGTAAGAAGTGTGCGACTTGTTGTTATCACGCAGGGACTTCTTTTCTACAGATGTTTTGTGTTTAATGAAAGTGTTTGTGTAGTGTGCTGAACTGGACACGTGTTCGAAGTGTTGTGCAAGTGTGTTAGCCTGGTCTTCCAGTGTGTCCCCTGTTGTACTAACCAGGGGCAGGCTGTGTGTCTGTTGTCCTTTTAGTTTTCGTATTCGTGTCCAGACTTTGTGTGTGTCTGTGTAAGAGTTTATGGATGTCAAGAAGGTGTGCCAACTCTCTCGTTTTGCCTCACGGCGCACACGTTTTCCAAACGTCTTGGCCCGTTTGAACAAAATAAGGTTACCCGACGTGGGGTACCGACGAATGATACCCCACGCCTTGTTCTGGGCCTCTCGCGCCCGCCTACAGTCCTCATTCCACCATGGCCTCCACTGGTGGCGCGGTGCACCAGAGGAGTGGGGAATGGACTTTTCGGCTGCGTCGAGGACGTGCGCCGTGAGGAGTTGGATAGCTTCTTCGACGTGTAAGTGTCCTATGGATGTATGGTGTAGTTTGGATACCTCTGTAAATGTATTCCAGTTAGCTCTTCCTTCATTGAACCTGTTTTGGGAAGATGGACTGCATGGGCCTTTACCTATATATGTTAGTGAGGTGGGGAAGTGGTCACTACCATATGAGTCCGTGCCCACACCCCATTCAAGACATGGAAAGACTGCGGAGCCAATAGCCAAGTCAAGATATGAGTGTGTGTTGTGTCCTATATTAACGTATGTGGGCTTATTTTTGTTGAAGAGGCATGCTCCTGAAGATGTAAGGAATTTCTCTATCAGGCGACCTCGGGCATCTGTGCGAGGAGAGCCCCAAAGAAAGTTGTGAGCATTAAGGTCGCCTGTTAAGATGTATGGTTCGGGCAGCTGGTCGACCAGCGCCTCGAAGTCAGAGCTCGAAAGTGCAAAATCAGGACGAATGTAAACGGAGCATACCGTTATCAACCCTATTAAAAATTATTGTGCGTATTGCTACAGCCTCAAGGACAGTGTTGAGAGTGATAGGGTGGCATGCTAGGGATTTCCGGGCTATTATGGCCACACCGCCCGAAGAGTGTGTGCAGCTAACCCTATCCTTTCTGAATACCATATAGCTATTTAAGAAATGTGATTGATTGGAATTTAAATGTGTTTCTTGGACACACATTAAACTTGGCCGATGAGCATGCAGAATCTCATATACGTCATCAAGATTATTCAGAAGGCCTCTGCAGTTCCATTGAACAATATTTTCTCTTCCCATTATGATGTGTTAGAGCTACTGGAGTGTGACTATTTACGCAAGGTCTTTCGGCGCTTGCACTCTTGGGAGGGGTTTCTTTACCTTCTCTGGAGGTTTAGATGGAGGGACCCGCTCCTTCCGCTGCAAAGAAGACAGGAAAGGTCCCACATCCACCTCATCATCAGATTTGCAGGGGGTACCCGGCGTACCGGACCCCCCGAACTTGGCAAAACCCTTTGAGGTGCCCTTTCGTTTTGGCCAGGACCGCCGAGGGCCTCAGGAGTGCCCCAGGTGGCACAGGCGGTGCGGCGGAGGTGGGAACTGCTGCGGTTTCCTCCGTGTCCATCTCCTCCGGGCCCTCGCGTGTGCTTCGGGCCGGTGGAGAGGAGGAAACAGAGTGTGCATCAGCATCCGCAATGGACGTGGATGCCACCACAGCCGGCGGTGCAGTGGCGGGTTGGGCTGCCCGAGGCAACCAGGTTGGGGGGGGGGGGGGGGACCAGGTCCGACTCGCAGTACTGGGTTCCCGCCGAAACCAGATGCCGCTCCACCCCCCGGCGAGCTGCGTCGGCGTACCTCCCCAGAGGGAACGAGGCGAACCTCTTTTGCGCCTCTGGGAAGGTGATGTTCTCAGTGACTTTTACCTTGATAATCTCCTTCTCCTGGTTGAACTTCTCACATTTTCGAGAGTAGGCGGCATGGGGTCCCTGGCAGTTGGCGCAGGTGAGGGTTGAAGATGGACAATTGTCAGATGAGTGAGCATGCTGGGCGCACTTTGCGCAGGTCAGACGGCCACGGCAAGAGTTGGTTCCATGCCCGAACCGCTGGCACTTAAAGCAGCGGCGGGGGTTAGGAATGTATGGCCGAACCGAACATCGAATGTATCCTGCGTTAATGAATTCTGGTATTGTTGATCGATCAAATGTTAAGATTAGATGTTTAGTAGAAATTTCTTTGTCTTCTCTGCGTATCGTTATGCGCCTCACAGCTGTTAAGCCCTGACTTTTCAGGCCCTCCAGCAGATCGGTTTCGGTTTCAGTCATGAGGTCAGGATCTGAGATCACGCCCTGTGATCTTGTTAAGGCTTCGGTGGGGCGTGACCGTGATGTCAAGATCTGCAATGCGTGTCTGGCTCAGGAGATTTGTTGCCTGCTGCTGGTTATTGACTTCGACCAACAGTTCTCCCGTTCTCTGTTTCTTTGCTTTGTAGGATTTTCCTATTATACCTTCTATGAACTTTGTGACCACGAAGACGGACCGAGAGGCAACAGGCTTTTCTTTTTCAACGGATTGAATGATCAGGAAGCGGGTATAGTTGGCTGGCTTTGGGATTGAGATTGTTGGTAAAAACGCAAATTATACTTCGGTGCGGCCCCTTTTCAAGGACCGATCACGTTTGGAGGAGGGGTTTGAAAATACCATACAGCATGTATAGAAGCAGGGCACGGGGGTACTTTCTTTCACAACCTTACCCTGATAGCTGAGGAGGTCCCGGAGCTCCCTGCTTGGTAAACAGACAGAGAGCCCATCCGCCAGAGCTTGACCTGGGCTCCGACGGCCACCGTTTGAGGTTTCTACCCTTCACTTTTAAACATATCACCACGGTAGGTTACAGCTTATGTTGGGGGCTCGGGGTCCGTGGTGTCGCCAACACCGTCACCAAGTTTACTCAAGGTGCCCCGTGCGGGGCAAGCGCCCTTAAAGGCTATGAAGATAAATTAAAAAGACTGCCTTGTCCCGATAACAATGATATCAGTTTTACAGCAAACTTCAAAGGAATTATCGATATATTAAACATTTGAAGCAATGGCGAATCCCCGCCCACTTTCCGGCAGCGATTTCACTATGACAGCACAGGATCTTGTTGGACGATTGGAACCCAACGACCTAAGTCACCGCCAAGGAACACGATTGCGCGATTGTAGAGGGGCCTCCATTGATCTTATCATTTGAATTCCAACGCGCAGTTAACATACTCACAACTACGTTTTAGTGCTAGCCTATATATACATCACTCCTACCGATGTTAGTTCACTGCAGCGCTAAATTTGAAAATTTATTATATTTGTTGCATTGCTTCGGTTGAAAAAACGTCTGTGATTGGAATGGAGCTGTGCGAGTCACCAAAGGCTAGTGCTATTAAATTGAACAAGGTTGTATTTTGTCTTCAAAATGGCCCTTTAAGGTTCTCTCATGATATTGGTGTTGATTATGATTGTATTTGTGCCAGGTGAAGTTGTAAACTGGGCGAAAATCCGCAGACCGCGTGGTACAAACCTATGCCCGTGATACAGGACGTACATTGCACGAACGGGAACCTTGTGCAGGCATTGCATTAAACAGCCATAGTTTCATGCAATTACTTGCTTTATTTCAACGTGTGGAGTATGATGAATGTGACATCCGCAATAAAATGGCGTAGGTCGTAAGAATTAGATTTTTTATTTAGTTGTTCTTGCCCAAACTGCAAAGTAAAATGTTTTTGCATTCCGTACATTAGGTGCTAGTGTAAGGCCAATGGAGCTCATCCTGTGCAGTATACATCAAATCTTTGCACTTGCGTTATGTGTAGCGCAGGTCTTATCTCCAAAAAAACGAGAGGCTATGAATTATGCATGCAAGAAGCGTTATATCACTAGCAATAATTTCAACAAATATCAACCCTAAACACCCAGACATCACGCGCACGAACAGCGCTGTTAAGGGCGAAAATTACACGAACATGGCAGTATTAGTCTACACGCAAAGCGGAATAATTCAGCCATCGGCATTTGTTAAAGGGACACTGAAGTGAATTTGTCAAGCTCCCATTTTTGCTTGCACTGCGTAGACTGGCTCAAATTAGCACACTTTTCATCGTTTATCCGGTTGACAAATCGGTAATTATTTTACAAAGCGCGAAAGAAGAAAAACTACCATGCGCGGTTTGCGGCGGCCGCACCAACTAAAGCTGTGACGTTGGGAGGAGCGGGCACCGTGATTGGACGATGCCCAAGGTGAGCAACCAAACAAGTTTCGGTTTCGGTTCTGTAAAACACAACCGGTGGCGTTGTTGGATGGGCATTCTCAATAACTCAGTAATCATGTAAAAATGCATAAAGATAAGCCTTCCAGGACGGCTTGGAATCGTAGCATTCACTAGCCGAGGCTTACGCAGTGCATGGACGCCCTCCGCGTACCCGCAGACGCCCAAATGTCATGCGCTTTTCCCCCATATTTGGAGCTTGCCTCACTCATGCCTGTACCGTAAAAAGCGTGTTCGCACCAGGCCAAGGGTCTGTTTATTCTGGCCTGTGCCCACTTCCCGCAAGCAGTCGGTGCTTATGGCAACAGCACGCCAACGAGAACTCCCTAGCGCGCCAGTGCCGGCCTGCGCGCGTTCTGTGAACCAGTGGCAAACAGCACGCCAACGAGAACTCGCCAGCGCGCCAGTGCCAGCCTGCGCGCGTTCTGTGAACTAGTTCGTGGAGCCATGAACGTTGCGGCCCAAAAAAAGGTGAGCTCAATGTAGAAAACATCGGACAGAAAACGAACAAAAAAAAAAAAAAAAAAGCACGTACCCGTGGGGACTCTAACTCGTGACTTGCAAAACACTCCCGACGACATACCCAGCGCCCCAGACAACTCGGCCACGGGACGGGCTACGCCGACCTTGGTAAAATATGGTATATATTGTAAACAAGTTTACACTTTTATTTAGTTTTGGCATTTCAAGCAGCTTAGGTGACTATTTGTTGTATTGCGCTCGTGCAGTAAGCGTCCCCCGAGTTTCCACAATAGCTCACGTCTAGCAATTGCATTTCGTAGACGGAAAAGCGTTCGCAGATGCGTAGTCGTGCTGCTGACCGCTGTGCTTGTTCGCCCAGCTCAAGAAAGTGCTTCCCGCACCCTATTTTTACGCTGTACGGTAAAAATATCAGTTGATTTTATTTCCTTAGTACCTATATTGACATCGCTGACTCTTCTCCCGCCTTCAAGAGGCCTTATATTTTCCTACTGGCGTACCAGTCAGCGAAGCGTCGCATGTGCGCTTGTGTGAAGCGACCTTGACTTGGAGCTAGATACAGTGTACAAACTAACCAAGTAAAGAAAGGCCCATTCTTCCATTCACAAACGTGTCCTGGGTTCGTTTCAACTGAGCGAACGAATTGCGACGACCCGTCGGCGGCCGGCGGACGAAACGCTGGGCCGACTGACTCTGTCTGAAGGCCGGGGAGCCGTGCAGTAGCGCAGCCAATTGCGAGCTCGGCTCCTCTCCACGTCACACGAAAACGCCGCAGAAAATGGGCGAGCGTAAAGAGAGGAGGACAGCATTTTCGAATTAATTTTTCTACTAAATAAAATCGCGTAAACGCGACCAGAGTGGTCGTAACATGGCCTGGGGACTCTGGACTACAATTTGCGCAAGTAATCCCGCAATGTTTACATATCACTTCAGTGTCCCTTTAAGTGATGCCAGTTTAAATTTGCGCTTCTGTTTTGAGTCTCAACGCAGTCCATTTCGTATACTATAGCTTCTATCAGGACTCTGGGCGGACATGAGAAGCTTGTGCTTTGTAACATAATGAATCTGGTTGACATTTCGGCACAGCCCAAATGTAGAGTCTGCTGTAATCAGCTTGGTGTTCTCAAATAGTTGCATTACTACCGGTCAAGTTTTCAATGCTTCGTGCATAAATGCCCTTTAATCTGCCTGAAGACTTGTACTATCAAGTTATACCTTTTCTGAAGCAGCCACCCCCTACCACTCTTAGATGGGGTAGAGCAAGTCACTGCAAAGTTCACCATTCAATGCTGTATCGAACTTCATATTTAGCAAGAAAAAATAATAACGCAAATACGGCGATATCTGACCATACTCTTGCGGTTAGGCATGTTCTGTGCAAGCTGAGCAAAATATTGCTGCGTTTTGAATTTTGTCGTGAGATATGAGGAAAGAGTTGTAATGCGGTCCTGCCATTTTGGTTTCAAACTTTAATGAAAGGACATACTTTTTTAGCTGACGCGTGCGCTGCCATTTTTCAGCCGAGTACACACTGCCGGTTTTAAAGCTAAACGATAAAAAAGTATTTGCAGTTCATGAGCATGAGCCGCTCTGGAATGTATAGGGCGCACAGAAGTTTTGTAGTTTTCGTTGCAGACGCGGGAAATGGAAATTATGTTTGGAATCTCCTTAGTCCACCAGAAAACGGTGGATTGGGCAGCTGTGCAGAGCCAGCATGACCTTCGGGCATGGTGCGATGCCCGAAACAAGTCAGCATTTTGTTTCCCGGAGTGCACCAAGAAAACATGCGTATTGGCATGGCCCCGCATACAGAAAGACCAAAGACTACCATGCTTTAGCATGAAGCGGACAGTAATGACACAGTTAAACCATTTCCTTGGTTGACAGCGACCGTGATGGTTTCAGGCTACGACAGGATGCATGGTTTCAGGCTACGACAGGATAGATTGGCTAAAAATTGCAAAGTTCTTTACCGTGATAATTCCACGGTTATTTCGGTTACTTAATAAATGCTGACGATTGCTCAAAATGTCCTTTATGCAACATTTTAGAATGTATACGTAGAAGTTCTGGATCCAGGAAGAATCACATCAGCGTGTGTGTGTGTGTGTGTGGAGGGGGGGGGGGTAGAGAGGGGAGGAGGCGGGCGGAGGTGTGCTGGTGCTCTTGAGAGGGCCTGTGGTATGCAGCCCGTTTATTAGGAAATTCTGTTGTCATGCACGACCGATTGAGCCTTGAAAGAACGATACTCCTGCGCCCACAGAACATCAAACAAGGCCAGGAAGAGTTAAAGGAAAATTCTACCAGAAAGGCACGTTCGTTTGTTCGCCACCAGTACGAAGGTCCTTCGCTTGCGCTGCGCACGCTGCTATGGTTTTAAAATTGGGTGTAGCAGTGGATGCACGCGTCGATATGAAACGTGGTAACAAAAGTCCCGATAGCGGGCACACCATGCGACAGCGGCTGCCTCACATGGAGTTTCGCACCAGTAAAATATTAAAACTGCAGCCAGAACATATATATTTTTCACTCTCATGTACTGATACTAACGCTGTCCCGATACACTCTGAGTAATCCTCTCGAACTTCGTGCATAATAAAATAGTTGGGCGTTTACAAGAGTTGAATTTACGTTTTCCCTCATTAAAGGGGCACTGACACAAAAATTTAGCATCTTGTTTTTTTCGTTGCGATAAGTAGCTAGTGACCTACTTATAACCTGTAGAAACCTCATTTGCTTCAGCGTGCGACGGTTGTTTAATTAGAGGGATTTTAAATGCGGCCAGTCGCAGTTTCGGTTTCAGCGAGTGCCGCGAAACGATGGATTTTGTGGATTTTGTGTGAACAAAGCTGACCACGTGACCGTCGGAGGGATATCACAGAGCACAGCCGCCGTAGCACTGTCGAATCCGCATCGACGGCAGTTTCTGCGAATGCCCCCACGTACTGATCTCGTGAGGCGCTTAATTAAAAAGCGACCGTGGATGTGACGCAGGCGCTGCGAGTGCAAATGCTACCGCGGCTAAAGACGACGCGCGACGCTCGAGACGGTGGGTGGCAAGACGCGCGCTGGGAGCAGCCGGCCGGTCTGCCTACAGGTCCGCCTACAGATGTGTACGGCTCAGCACTGCGGCGGATATTCGAGTGCCGCTCTCGTAAGCGGTGCAGATGACAATTTTTAATGCAACCCGCCATCGCACCATTAACTCCTTTCTCATGTAAGCCACTATGGTCGGGACTTGGGGACAATTTCGTGCAGCGGTAACAACCTATCACTCGAGCTACCTGCGCCGGCCTGGGCCACTTCGCGGCCGTGGCCGCCGCCTGCACAGCGACCGTGCGGCTAGCTCAGTGAGCTTTTCGTGCCTCCGGCGCGTTTTCGCGTCCAATATAAATAAAAAGTAATAGGAACAGAGTGCCTGGAATCGCTGTACAACTTTGGTCGCGGCCAGCTGCCCGATGAGCTTACGAAATCACGGCGCCTCCGCCGCCAACGATCGGGTCGTTCGTTCTCGAGAGCAGAAGCTCCGCCCTCCGGCTCTCCGATTGGAGCGGCGAGCCGGGCGAGCCCGCGTAAAACGCCGGTAGTGCGGAAGCGGCAAACACAAACTCGTGACGTGTTTGGATGTTGTTTATTTACAATTGCGCGTGGTCCTTTGCTGGCTGCTCGGTTGCGTTTCGCACACTTCAAAATTGATTTTAAATATGTTCTAGGCTGTATTCGCCGCTGATATTTTGCAGATGATGTATATGTGTTCCCACCAATCTATCTCCGACGTTATCTCGCCTTCAAAATTTTGTGTCAGTGCCCCTTTAAAATTCACCTATTCGCTCCACCGTGGGCGCTTTCAACGACCAATTCAAACGCAAATACTGCATTCTAAATAAAACGATAGACATTTTTTATCTCGTAGACAGAAGGTACTGTGGTATCGTGTAAATATTAGGAAGTGATTAATTAAATATCAAAGAATGCATATAATTGATCTGCAACGCACAACTTAACGTACAATGCAACCTCCATCGTCAAAAGACATCAGTGGACAACAACAAAGACAAAGACAACAAGGATTAATCATTGGAAGAAAATGACTTACAATTCGATATCGCCGTTGTGACTCTGGCCCCTGAATATACACTGCTCTGGGTAGCAGCCGTCCAGGGGAAAATCGGTCGTGGACGCAACGGAGGGGCTTTAGTTGTGATAGAGGTCGAATATGGACATCTGATCGTTGTTACTGTCGCGACGTCGTCTGCCTGTGGCAGGGCTGGTGACCGCCGTGCCTTCACATTTATGATAAAGTCTGGGACTGGCTCAGGGAGCCGCAGCGCGCACTTTTCGTCGACCCGCTGTTCTCCAGTTTCCTAGGTTAGGGGAGAATCCCGCCGAACAAATCTGCCTAATCGCGGGGTGAAATAGTCTGTCGCAACATCGCCGCCGGAAGGGGACAACACTCAGTGCGCGCAATCTGAGCCCACTCCAACAAAACCCTCCCTGGCTCGACAGAAACGTGAAAAAGGAAGAATGAAGGGCTGACGCGAGGAAGCGGGCCTTCCTTGCTGTGTGTCTCATTCGCAAAGGCCCTCTGCCCGCGCACTACATTCGTCCAGCTAAACTGCACGTTTCACCCATTACGTAGCCCCATCGCATTCTTCAGTTACCTTGCAGGAGTATTGAATGTGTGCCCACGGCCGCATGATCTCCCCCTTTCTAGGAGATGGAGCGGACGTGGTCAGCCACCGCCGCTTGCAGGTTGTTCTGCTTATGTATGTATGTATTTATTGTACAAAAGAAAGAAAGTCCACCAACAGGCGTAAATTGTCTCGCCTAGGGGCGGACACCGGAACGCCTGTTGCTGTAGGGGAGGTGGGATAGGGAGGAAAGAGTACATAGGTATAGGGGGATAGGGTAGAGGGCTTACATAAATATATAACACATGGGCAAGAATAAGATGGAACATATATACAACGTTAGGTGAAAGAAAACAAAAACAAAAAAATACGAAACACTAGAAATATAAATAAATATCAAAATACAGGACACGAAGGTGTAGCAAAAAGGACACCTGCACACATACACACGCACACACACACACAGGAAAGCTACACTAGCAGCTACACTCCGCTGCGACCCGGGCAGTTATGTGAAGTTGTAGCGTAGTGCGCTGTGGAGCCCTGAGGCCCCCAGGTATGCTCCCAGGGCCTCCAGAACATTGTCCTGAACATACAAAGATCGTCTGTTCCCTTTCGGGCCTGCATTGTACCAGTCTTCAACAATCAATGGCCAGCGGTCCCTCTTTTTTCCCGCCGCGAGTTAGTGCGGACCACTCCTTGCTTCCCCGCCCGAGTCAACCTCCTGTGCTGAGAACGACTCAGCCGGCCAATTATTCTGTCTTGCCGCATGTCTCGCACAAAGGGATACAACGCGTGCCTTTGGCGTCCCGTGCGCCGAGCTTACCAGAAGGCGCCGTCGCTTTTTGGGGTTGCACCCCTCCGCAATCATCCCTCAGCGGTTCGCACCCCCCAGGCGCTTCGTTTTGTCACGGCCGGACTCCCTTCCGCAGCGCGGAAAAAGAGTCCGGCCGTGGTTTTGTGTAAACACCCATGCGTAGGGCAGACATGCACTTTCGTGACATTTTCGTAGCATTTCGTGGAAAGTGATATTAGTGGCACTTTTGAAGAATATGCAGCTTTGCTCACAGGCGACGTACCAGGCATACGGCAGCATGGCGACGGCCGGAAAAATTACGGGGGAAGGGGGGGGGGGGGGGCTGAAGCCCGGTCAGATCCCCCCCCCCCCCCCCCCCCTGTCTACGCCACTGGTAGGAGTATAAGTGCGGCGCATCCGTCAATAACAACCCAGTTTCGGCGTGAGCTCCTTGTCTCTGTCTCCCCACTTTTGTTCCGCTATTACCAGCATGAACACATGCCAACTTGCCCTCTTTTCCTGACTCATCACGAGTACATATATCTGCCTTGCCCGAGGGCGCCCCTATAAAGTTCAGCAATCGTATTGAATCGACGAGACCGGGATTGAATCATTCGCGTTATTGAACGCACCGGGATGGAAGGAAAATGCACGTACCTGGCTCCACTTTGCCTCTGATGATGCCGATAACGTTTGGGGTGGTAATGTGGACATGCTGGTTGTGTGTGAGCACCTGAAATCTGAATTTGAAGCCGCTTAGTCACGTCTATCTATCACGCACCACGCACTGACAGCTTACGTAATTAGGCGGAACACCAATGTAACTGACAGGAAGCTCAGGCGACGTGTGTCCTAACCAGCATTCTCATATTCCAGGTCATTGAAAAATGAGTTCTCTTAAGATAGTTGCACGTTACTCTTCACTTTAACCAGCGGCGTGAATTCACACACATACATGCATATATATATATATATATATATATATATATATATATATATATATATATATATATATATATATATATATATATATATATATATATATATATATATATATATATATTTACAGAAATAAGAGTTGGCAGTCACGAAAACTTCGGACAGCAAAGGGGAGGATTATAAAGAATTTGGAAAGAAAGAAAAAGTGGAGAAAAAATGCCCGCCAGGTGGGACCCGAACCCACGACCTCCAGAATACCGGTCTGGTGCGATATATATATATATATATATATATATATATATATATATATATATTGTCACGTAGCCAAGGACGAAGCAGTTGTTTGGAAAAGAAACAAGTTTATTGGAGCGAACTTGTGCTCCCCTAACAACTGAAAAGAATACAGAGGCGGCGAAGCAGTGGTCAACAAAGTGACGTACGTGCGTCGGCGAGCGTCGCAGAATCGAATGCCCCGGCGTCCGCACTGCAGGCTTTTTATCTTTCGGCGCGCGTGGTTCTTGAAACGTCGATTCGCATCGAGAACATAGTAGATCCAAGAAGATTATTCTGGGCTGTTCACGTAAGATCGGAATGCTCTCCCTATCACAACAGATAACACATGCGGCACAGAAAGAAAGAATGGAACACGCGCTTCCCTTGGCGCAGAGATAACGCAGACCGGCGCAGCCGGGCGGTAAAAGCAAAACACAAATAAACAAACCCAATGTATGGTTCGCGGCATTACCCCCCCTCTAAGAGTGCATCGACCCGATGCTAACATAAGCGACAGTCCGAACCAATGAAAATAAAAGTTTGTCATCGTCCGTAGAAAGGTTTTAGGCGAACCACGTGGACGACTTCAGGCCGCCTGCGTTGTCGTGATGTGCCGGAGTCACCATCAGGGATCACTTCGTAGGTAAGTTGGCCAACACGTCGTAGAATCTGGTAGGGTCCGAAATAGCGTCGCAGGAGCTTCTCACTGAGTCCGCGTCGTCGGATGGGAGTCCAAACCCACACACGATCCCCTGGTTGGTACTCGGCGTCTCGGCGTCGGAGGTTGTAGCGGCCCGCATCCACCAGCTGCTGGTCCGTTATACGAACTCGAGCGAGCTGGCGGGCCTCCTCCGCACGTTGAAGATATTCGTGGACGTCGGCGTTGAGATCGTCGTCTTCTACGTGCGGAAGCATGGCGTCGAGCATCGTAGTCGGCTTTCTACCGTAGACAAGCTCGAACGGCGTCAGCTGCGTCGTCTCCTGGATAGCCGTGTTGTACGCAAACGTGACATACGGGAGCACTTCGTCCCAAGTCTTATGTTCAACGTCAACGTACATTGACAGCATATCTGCGATTGTCTTGTTCAGACGTTCTGTTAGTCCGTTCGTTTGGGGGTGGTACGCCGTCGTTCTTCGGTGATCCGTGTTGCTGTAGCGTAATACTCCTTGCATCAGCTCCGCAGTAAATGCCGTTCCGCGGTCTGTGATTAGGACTTCCGGGGCTCCATGTCGCAGCACAACTTGGCTTATAAAGAACTTCGCCACTTCTTGTGCAGTCCCCCTCGGAAGAGCGGCGGTCTCTGCGTAGCGCGTCATGTAGTCTGTCGCTACGACAATCCACTTGTTCTGTGATCGTGACGTAGGGAACGGGCCTAAAAGGTCCATTCCAATCTGTTGAAATGGTCTCGATGGGACGGCGATCGGTTGCAGAAGTCCGGCGGGTCTTGTCGGCGGCGTTTTTCGTCGCTGGCAGTCACGGCAGCTCCGGACGTAGTGGGTGACGTCAGAGGTAAGGCCGGGCCAGTAGTACCTCGCCTTGATTTTTCCAATAGTGCGGGCTGTGCCGAGATGTCCGGAAGACGGGTCGTCGTGGCACGCTTCCAAAATTTCGTCACGAAGGTCCGCGGGGATGACGAGAAGGTAATTCGCTCTTGTTCCGGGGCTGAAATTCTTCTTCACGAGGACGGAGTTTCTCAGGCTGAATGCTGGTAAGCTGCGCTTGAAGGCCCTAGGAACGGCAACGTTGCATCCCTCGAGGTACTCGATTATGACGCGTAAGTCGGGGTCGGCACGCTGCTGGGCGGCTAGGTCGCTCTCCGTCACGATCCCGAAGAACGCGCTGTCTTCATCAGAGTCTTGTGGTGGTGGGTCGACGGGGGCGCGGGACAGGCAGTCGGCGTCGGAGTGTTTCCTGCCGGATTTATAAACGACTGTAACGTCGAACTCCTGCAGGCGCAAGCTCCACCGCCCAAGACGGCCAGAGGGGTCCTTCAAATTGGCGAGCCAACACAGCGCATGGTGGTCTGTTACAACCTTGAATGGCCTTCCATACACGTATGGGCGAAATTTTGAAATCGCCCATATAATAGCCAGGCACTCTTTCTCAGAGGCAGAATAGTTTTTCTCCTCCTTCGACAGACCACGGCTGGCATAGGCGATTACCCTTTCGCAGCCGCTTTGCTTTTGGACAAGGACGGCACCCAAGCCTATATCACTGGCGTCCGTGTGCATTTCCGTTTCGGCATTTTCGTCGAAATGAGCGAGCACGGGCGGGCTTTGCAGGCGTTTTTGCAGCTCGCAGAATGCTTTTTCTTGGTCGTTTTCCCAGCTGAAAGGGGTGCTGTCTTTCGTCAAGCGCGTGAGTGGCTCTGCAATGCGTGCGAAGTTTGCGACGAAGCGCCGGTAGTATGCGCACAGCCCGAGAAATCTTCGCACGCCCTTCTTGTCTTTCGGCCTAGGGAAGTTCGCGATAGCTGAAGTTTTTGCCGGGTCAGGTAGGACTCCCGCGGCGTTGACGACGTGGCCCAAGAACTTGAGTTCCTCGTATGCAAAACGGCACTTTTCAGGCTTCAGCGTCAACCCCGACGTACGAATGGCCTCGAGTACAGACTCCAACCTTGCAAGGTGTTCGTCGAAAGTCCGGGCGAATACCACTACGTCGTCGAGGTATACGAGGCAGGTGTGCCACTTAAGGCCAGCTAGCACAGTGTCCATGACTCTTTGAAACGTCGCTGGTGCTGTGCACAGCCCAAACGGCATCACCTTGAACTCGTATAGGCCGTCTGGGGTTACAAATGCAGTCTTCTCTCGGTCTCTCTCGTCCACTTCAATTTGCCAGTAGCCGGTCTTCAGGTCCATCGATGAAAAGTACTTCGCGTGGCAGAGGTGGTCGAGGGCGTCGTCAATTCGGGGGAGGGGGTACACGTCCTTTTTCGTGATTTTGTTCAGTCGCCGGTAGTCAACACAAAACCTTAATGTGCCGTCTTTTTTCTTTACGAGTACGACGGGCGCAGCCCAGGGGCTTTTGGATGGCTGTATAATGTCGTCGCTGAGCATGTCGTCGACTTGAGTCCGGATGGCTTCCCGTTCGTGTGAAGAGACGCGGTACGGTGACTGTCGGGTAGGTCGGGCTCCATCTTCGGTTATTATTCGGTGCTTCGCTAGAGGGGTCTGACGTAGTTTTGTGCTCGACGAAAAACATTCGCTATAGCGACGTAGCAAAGCCAATAATTTGTTCCGTTGTTCTTGCGGTAGCGCCGGATTCACGTCGAAGGGCTGCGGGAGCTTGAATGTTTCTACGGGTGTGCGTTCAAAGTCGGCGACTGCGATCACATCACTTGCTTCTTGTGTTTCTTCGAGGAACGCAATTGCAGCTCCCTTGTTTAAATGCTGGTACTCTTCGGTGAAATTAGTGACCAAAACGTGAGATTGGCGTTGCTTAAAGTGCGCAATGCCTCTTGCGACGGAGACACCGCGGTCGAGAAGCAACCTTCGATCACTTTCTACGATAGCGTCGATGTCAGAAGCAGCATCCTCACAGTAGACGGCGATCATCAAGCTTGCGCGGGGTGGCAGGGTGATGTGATCGTCGGCGATCCTGACAGCAGCACGGTGATCGGGGTTCGGCTGCGGCGTCGTGGAGTGATTGGAGGAAAATGTTATCGACTTGGTCTGCAGATCAATTATTGCGCCGTTGTCCGTCAAAAAGTCCATTCCGAGAATCACGTCGCGGGAGCAGTTAGGCAGAACGACGAACGCCGCAGGGTACGTTGTGCCGTCTATGGTGACGCGCGATGTGCACGTTCCACTTGGCGTCACGAGGTGGCCTCCTGCTGTGCGTATGTGCGGACCGTCCCATCTGGTCATAACTTTCTTCAGTTTAGACGCAAATGGTCCGCTCATTACCGAATAGTCAGCTCCCGTGTCTACGAGGGCGACTACGTCAAAGCCGTCGATGGACACCTTGACGTCAGATGCAGTCGTCCTCGAGTTCCGGGTTCGTCGGGGCGTCGTATCTCTGCTTGTACGTGTTGATGGTCGGGCACTGTGCATCGTCGTTGTCGTCGTCTTCTCAACGGACGTCTCGGTCAGGTCGGGTACGCGTCGCGCCGTGTAGCTGTCGTCGTGTTCGGGAGTCTCGTCAGGGTTAGGTCGGGTCGTCGGGATGAGGGCATGTCGTGAATCACTGTCTTCAGCGCGTCCTTGCGTCGTTGGAGGGTTTCTAGTTTTTCGCCGTAGAGCAACTTCACCTCCAGAAGTTGCCGCCTTTAGTTTCCCCCGCGTGGGCTGGGGGACCTTCCACGGGCGAAGTCAGCGTTGCTACGGCGGTTCGGCGATTGGTAGGGGTAGGGCGACGGCGAACGGTTGAAACGCGCTGGGCCACGGCTGGTTTCAGATAGATACTCGTCGATCTCACGTGGTCGTTGGCCAGGGAGAGGGCGAGGTGCGTCGACGGAGAAACCACGCAGTCCGAGTCTTTTGTATGGGCAGCGACGGTAAATGTGGTCGGCCTCTCCGCAGTGGTAGCACAGAGGACGGTTATCGGGAGTTCGCCATACGTCCGTCTTCCTCGGCGTCTGGTTTCGGGCTACCGGGGGTCGGGCGGGTGACAGTGGGCGGCGGTACGGCGGGGCCTCTTGACGGCGTGTTGGAGAAGAGCGGGGTCGACGAACAGCCGCGGAGTATGTCATAGCTTGTGGCTATCGGGGTACCTCGGATGGCGTAGAAGTTCCCAACGCTTGTTGCACTTCTTCTCTAATCACGTCGGTGAGGGAAGCGACTTGGGGCTGCGGCGGCGTTGGGAGAAGTTTCCGCAGCTCCTCTCTCACTATTGCGCGGATAGTCTCGCGTAGGCTGTCGGCCGGGATCCGCGTGCTGCCAAGGTCGTTCGCATTGGCCGCGCCAACAAAGTTGCGGTCATACTGCTTAGCACGCATTTCGAGGGCTTTCTCAATGGTGCTGGCTTCGGTCACGAATTCGGCGACGGTTTTGGGCGGATTTCGGACAAGTCCAGCAAACAGTTCCTCCTTCACTCCGCGCATTAAGAAGCGCAACTTCTTTTCTTCCGTCATTTCGGGGTCCGCGCGGCGAAATAGCTGCTTCATCTCCTCAACGAAGATCACGACACCTTCGTTGGGGTGTTGCGTGCGCGTTTCCAACAAAAGGGCGGCTCTTTCTTTTCGCACGACGGTAGTGAAGGTCTTAATGAACTCGCTTTTGAACTGAGCCCAGTTTGTCAAGGAGCTCTCGTGGTTCTCGAACCAAGTGCGAGCCGAATCTTCCAAGTAAAAGAAAACGTGCCGGAACGTTTCTGCGTCGTCCCACCTGTTGAATTTCCGGACGCGCTCCAGTTTCTCCAACCATTCTTCTGGGTCTTCTGCGGGGGCTCCTCGGAATGATGGCGGTTCCCGTGGCTGCTGCAGAACGACAGGAGGGTTGGCTTGGTTGAGCATGGTGCTGGTTGCGACGTTTTTCTTCTTCGTCTTCTCCGGTAGTAGACCGAACTCGGGTGGTAAATCTTGCACGCGGAGGCTGGCTCTTGTTGGACTGGCTTGGCGGCTTCCAGAGGTTGTAGTGGGCATGAAGGGTGCGTACCCAGCACCTCCACCAGATGTCACGTAGCCAAGGACGAAGCAGTTGTTTGGAAAAGAAACAAGTTTATTGGAGCGAACTTGTGCTCCCCTAACAACTGAAAAGAATACAGAGGCGGCGAAGCAGTGGTCAACAAAGTGACGTACGTGCGTCGGCGAGCGTCGCAGAATCGAATGCCCCGGCGTCCGCACTGCAGGCTTTTTATCTTTCGGCGCGCGTGGTTCTTGAAACGTCGATTCGCATCGAGAACATAGTAGATCCAAGAAGATTATTCTGGGCTGTTCACGTAAGATCGGAATGCTCTCCCTATCACAACAGATAACACATGCGGCACAGAAAGAAAGAATGGAACACGCGCTTCCCTTGGCGCAGAGATAACGCAGACCGGCGCAGCCGGGCGGTAAAAGCAAAACACAAATAAACAAACCCAATGTATGGTTCGCGGCAATATATATATATATATATATATATATATATATATATATATATATATATATATATATATATATATATATATATATATATATATATATATATAAGAGTTGGCAGCCAAGAAAACCTGGGAAAGCAACGGGAAGGATGTGGTAGGTCCGATAGGTAGGTCCGGTAGCGTAGTGGTTATCGCACCAGACCGGTATTCTGGAGGTCGTGGGTTCGGATCCCACCTGGCGGGCATTTTTTCTCCACTTTCTTTCTTTCTTTCCAAATTCTTTATCTGTTCCAATGACCTACCACATCCTCCCCTGTGCTTTCCGAGGTTTTCTTGGCTGCCAACTCTTATTTCTGTCTTATTTTCAACGAGCCCCTCATTTCCCATTCTGATTCGCTATATATATATATATATATATATATTGAAGATGGTAGGGAACACAAGAAAAGAAAATTTTGAACAAGGTAAAAGCACGATTGTTGCCGACGTTTCCGCAGAGACTTGCTTTCGTCAGGGCAAGCTCTCGCCTGGCTGGCACGCTTTATATACAGGAAGGTCCCCAGGTGAGAGGGGAGAAGAAGGAAGTGAAATTAAGACAGCGGATTGGTTTGGGAGTATGTCGGGGGAGATATTGAGGGGAAAAGGTTGTATAGTTTGAGCCGCGAAGTAGGTCACAGGGAAGTCAGCCGGGGGTTGATATTCAGGGAATTTTTGGAGAGAAAGGACGAGAGGGTGTTTGTTGACCGGCCGCGGGGCATACCGAAAGGTTCTCAGAACCGCCGGAAGCAGACCAGGCAGAGAGAGTGGGGTCCTTATCAGAAACTATACCGAAAGGTTCTCAGAACCGCCGGAAGCAGACCAGGCGGAGAGAGTGGGGTCCTTATCAGAAACTATCTACAAGCCTCAGGTCAAAAGAGAGGGTAGAGAAGGGGGGAAATAACTAGGTCGAGGAAAAAAGAAAAAAAGAAAAAAAAGGAGGGAAACCACACAAACCCACGCACAAAAGAAAAAGCAATGACCCGGCAACTAAAATGGCACGTGTCACCCACGACAACATTCCTGGAACAGGCCTGTCCTGAAACTCACAAACGAAAAGATAAAGTTAGAGTGACGCATGGGGCACAAGACAAAGCTGAGTAAAAAAAAAGAGAAATAAAATAAATAAAATGGAATTCCAAAAGCAAAGGTTGGAGGGATGCGGGCGAGTATTAAGCTGGAAGCTAAGGAATGAAAATAAGAGAAATTAGGTGACCAGGTAAAGACCAGAGGGAAGGGTCATATTCTTTGGATAAGGTATATGCAAGACAATGCCTAATTCTGTATTCCCGGGGAATATCGCAGGAATTCCAAGTTACCCCTAGATGCACTAATTCCAGTAGGTTCCATGGAGTTGAATTTGTGTATTAAATAGGATTCTCGGTATTTCCTGTCCCTGGGAGACAAAGTTTGACTGAAGTATATAGAACTTAAGGTCATCAAAACTGTGGCCTGGTTGGTTAAAATGGTGCGCTACAGCTATGGAAGATTTGCTAAGAGTATCTGCCCGGTGACCATTAAGACGTAGGCTCATAGGTTGGCTCGTTTCGCCTATATACTGTTTGTGGCACATTGAGCATTCTAACATATACACAATGTTCGAAGAAGTGCACGTAAAACTTGAATTAATCTTGTGGACATAATTACTGGCTGTACTTTTTACAATGCAGTCGGTCTGCAGGTGCCTGCAAGTCTTGCATCTGGGGCGGGAGCAGCTGGCTATGACTGGTTGCTTTGAAGGCCCTGTTTTAGCATGCACTAAAATATCTTTTAGATTCCTGTTTCTCCGGTAGGTAACCCTTGAGGCTTCCGGGAAAGTCTTTCAAAGTCGGTCGTTACTGGCTAAAATGGGGTAGTACTTCCGCAGTAATTGTATACAAACAACCCTTTCGTCGAAGGAATCGAAGCTATTTCAAAAGCTCTATCAGAGAACCCGCACCAACATGCGCCAGAAGTGTACATAACTTTGTTAAAACTAGTTTTAACTCTCCATTATTTTGAATTCGACTCTTCTTACTTTTTGCAAGTTTTTGCAACCAGCATGGGTACTCCATTCGCGCCGACCTATGCCAACATTTTCATGGGGCAACTCGAAGCCACCCTATTAAGCTATTTTCCGCATAAACCTCAGGTTTACCTCCGCTACATAGACGATATCTTGATTGATTGATTGATTGATTGATTGATTGATTGATTGATTGATTGATTGTGGGGTTTAACGCGCCGACGCAACGCAGGCGATGAGGCGCGCCGTAGTGGAGGGCTCCGGATTAATTTTGACCACCTGGGGATCTTTATCGTGCGCCGAAATCTCGTACACACGGGCGTTTTTGCTTTTCGCCTCCATCAGAAAAGCGGCCGCCGCGGCCGGGAATCGAACCCGCGACCTCGTGCTCAGCAGCACAACGCCTTAGCCACTGAGCCACCGCGGCGGGTATAGACGATATCTTCATGATTTGGGAACACCTTCGCGCGACTGTAGAAGCGTTTATATCTCTTCTCAATTCTTCGCATCCCACTATTAAATTCTCCTGCCGGTATTCTGAAAAAAAGGGCCCATCTCTCCGCGAGGGGGACTCGAGTAAATGCGTCGCATAGGGGGTGGGTGTATTGCGTTAACGTTTAGTGTTTTGGGAGTTGCTGCTAGTGAATGCGTTGTATCAGCAGCTTCTTGTAGTTTGAATGAGTCAAGGATATAAGGCGCGTTCGTAGCCTTTCATTCTGTGTCGGTTTTGTGGCGCAATGGGAAGAGCACCATGTACCTCGCGTTCCGCCCACAGGTAGTGAATGCGTTGTATCAGCAGCTTCTTGACGTAGTTTGAATGAGTCAAGGATATAAGGCGCGTTCGTAGCCTCCCATTCTGTGTCTGCTTTGTGGCGCAGTGGGTAGAGCACCATGTAACTTGCGTTCCGCCCGCAGGGTCGTGGGATCGAAACCAGGCGCCGGTAAGTATTATTTTTTATATAGTGTAGGGGGAGGGGTGCAGACCTGTTGTTGAGAGCGAGGAGGGTAGCGTGATGCAGGAGAGGAGGTGTGGGGGAGAGGGCGCACCTGGAACTGCTGTTGCGGACGCCGAGGCACGCCGACAACGCCGGGGGACATCGTGAGCTTAAGAAATGCTCTGAATTTAAAAGAAGTGAACTTCTTATATACTACCGTCATTTTAGACAACGGTAAACTTAAAACCACGCTTTTTAGAAAACCAACTGACAGGCAGCAGTACATAGATTATAAAAGCCATCACCCGAGACACTTCAAGCAAGGGATCTTTTGACAAGCCACCAGGCTTGTCAGTGACTACGTAGAGCATCTAGACGAACTCGAGACCACCATTATTAACAGGAACCACCCCAAAAGCTCGCTGGATGAGGCGTACCAACGGGCATCTAATCTCAAAAGGCATGACGTGCTCAACAAACAGCGACAAAACCAAAGCGCCAGGCCACCTGCCCTAATAACTAAATTTTCAAACGCCCTCCCAAACGTAAACAATATACTGCGGAAATACTACCCCATTTTAGCCAGTAACGACCGACTTAGAAAGACTTTCCCGGAAGCCCCAAGGGTTACCTACCGGAGAAACAGGAACCTAAAAGATATTTTAGTGCATGCTAAAACAGGGCCTTCAAAGCAACCAGTCATAGCCAGCTGCTCTCGCCCCAGATGCAAGACTTGCAGGCACCTGCAGACCGACTGCATTGAAAAAAGCACAGCCAGTAATTATGTCCACAAGATTAATTCAACTTTTACGTGCACTTCTTCCAACATTGTGTATATGTTGGAATGCTCAATGTGCCACAAACAGTATATAGGCGAAACGAGTCAACCTATGACCCTACGTCTTAATGGTCACCGGGCAGATACTCTTAGCAAATCCTCCATAGCTGTAGCGCAGCATTTCAACCAACCAGGCCACAATTTTGATGACCTTAAGTTCTATATACTTCAGTCAAACTTTAAGACTCCTAGGGACAGGAAATACCGAGAATCCTATTTAATTCACAAATTCAACTCCATGGAACCTACTGGAATTAATGCATCTAGGGGTAACTTGGAATCCCTGCGATATTCCCCGGGAATATACTGCAGAAGGATCAACATTTGGGCGAGTTGGTACTGGTTATGTATCATCTTGATCAAACAGCGTAAAAAACGGGGACACTAGGAGAGAAAGACGACAGGACGACGCTGTACTCACAACTATTTTTTAATAAACTGCAACACGCATATATATACTATGTCCCCAAAACCCACGTGCGCTCACAACATCACGCACATCGAGATTTTCACTACAAAGTAACACCAAACTCTACGTCACGGACTTATCTAGAAATAAGAATTCTTTTTCATGTAATGCTATCGACGGCTCACTTATGCAGATATCGCCTCTTTTTCTAATGTGAAATGCTTCGATAACTTCCCTAGTGATCTGATTAGTGTGAACCGAAAGGATGGTGGTGTCATGAAAAAGCGGAAAACACCCATGCACGGAACAGTGTCTGGTGACATGTGAATCTTTCTTGTTTTTTAGTGCGTTTTTGTGCTCTAATAATCTTATATTAATGCAACGACCGGTTTGCACAACATATACGTGGCCACAATTAAACGGAATTTGATAGACCACCCCCGTTTTACAGTCGACTAGAGGGGACCTGTGCTTAACAAAGCATTTCTTTGTAACTGCAATTTAAAAGCCCCAGCCCTCCGGAGTTGGTGACTTTGGCTAGGTCAGTCACCCGTGGAAGTACAGATGAAGAAAGGCATCGCTTCACCGCCGAGTGCGTGGACGTACTAGAGCGAGTGGAAGCAAAGAGTTCTGTCAATAGGACTGTGAGAGATGTGGTGAACTACGCCGTGAGTAGGGATCTTCATGTTATGATCTCAGACAAGGAAGGCTTCTTTGTAGTAGTGCCTGGGAGTGTATATAGCAGGAAAGCGATAGCGGCCATGGAAAAAAGTTTCAACAAAGTAGATTTTAAGCCGGCAGAGGTGAAGGAACACGCGGTCTCATTGCTTCACTCGCACAACCTACAGAAGTTAGCAGACACAGTAAATAAAGCAAGTAAAGGGTGTTTAGATATATTCTTTTCTGCAAAAACCCACAAACCTGATATTCCGTTCAGGGCAATAGTCACGGAAAGAGATACGTGGCAGCGAGCAGTGTCAGGGTACCTTCAAAAACATCTCCAGTCTTTAGCAATTGTTGACCCTTTCTTAGTAGAAAACTCCAGTGTTCTTGTCGATTTTCTTATTCAGTCAAACCCGGGAGTGTGTAATATGTTCAGTGTTGATGTACAAGACTTATATTATAGCATACCGCATAATGAATTAATGAAAAGTGTAAAACTATGTATAACCGAAGATAATGATGAGCTAAAGTTCTGTAATAGTAGCGGTGTGTCGGTCAGCAGTTTTCTTGAAATACTTTCTTTCTATTTAGCGTCTACCTGTGTGAAGTGGGGAGGGAATATGTACCGCCAACGGTCGGGGATGTGCATCGGGTCAAAAGTTGCACCAGTACTCAGCAATATTTTTCTGGCCAG
The DNA here is from genome assembly GCF_048455015.1 of Haemaphysalis longicornis. Taxonomy (NCBI): domain Eukaryota; kingdom Metazoa; phylum Arthropoda; class Arachnida; order Ixodida; family Ixodidae; genus Haemaphysalis; species Haemaphysalis longicornis. The sequence goes on along the minus strand of NW_027526203.1, from coordinate 349,803,239 downwards.
GGTGGATAGGAATATTGATAAAAGGGGGGAAGACGTAGTAATTAAAGTTCTAAGATACGTAGACGATTTTCTTGTTTTTGTGAAGAAGTGTGATTTCAAACAGACAGTTACAGAGGTGGTTCAAATTTTCCATAATAATGGCTTTGGTCTACAGTTCACGCATGAAGTACCAAATAATAATCAGTTGCAATTTTTAGATGTTAAACTCTATTTAACTAATGCGCACGTGTGCTGGGAATACAGCCCGAGATCGGAAAAACCCATACTCAATTTTAATTCCTCGCATTCCAAGATAGTAAAAAATGGCATTGCCTTCTCGTTCTTGTTATCGGCCCTTCCAGGTCTTGCTTTCATCAGGTTTCAAAAAGTTTTGTAGTACAAATGGAGCGGTTAAGAAAGGCAGGTTTTCCTGAGCATGTTCTTTGTGCAACAACAAGAAAGCTTCTTAGGCGGATAAAAGAAGTTACCTCCGTAGAACCAAGTGAGGACCCGCCGCGGTGGCTCAGTGGCTAAGGCGTTGCGCTAAGGGGGAATCGCGGGTTCGATTCCCGGCCGCGGCGGCCGCTTTTCTGATGGAGGCGAAAAGCAAAAAACGCCCGTGTGTACGAGATTTCGGCGCACGATAAAGATCCCCAGGTGGTCAAAATTAATCCGGAGCCCTCCACTACGGCGCGCCTCATCGCCTGCGTTGCGTCGGCGCGTTAAACCCCACAATCAATCAATCAGAACCAAGGGAGGGTGAACCTTGTAAAAAGAAAAAAGTGGTAGTAATTCCGTATAAGCATAAATTGTCACATGGGCTAAAAAATGTAGCTGGTAGATTTGGTATAAATGTTGTTTTTTCAGCACCCATTAAGATGGGAAAAATTTGTGGTCGAATAGAAAGAAAATTGGCAGCATCTGATATTGCAGTTAAAAAGAAATGCTCTGTTAAGCACAGGTCCCCTCTAGTCGACTGTAAAACGGGGGTGGTCTATCAAATTCCGTTTAATTGTGGCCACGTATATGTTGTGCAAACCGGTCGTTGCATTAATATAAGATTATTAGAGCACAAAAACGCACTAAAACACAAGATAGATTCACATGTCACCAGACACTGTTCCGTGCATGGGTGTTTTCCGCTTTTTCAAGACACCACCATCCTTTCGGTTCACACTAATCAGATCACTAGGGAAGTTATCGAAGCATTTCACATTAGAAAAAGAGGCGATATCTGCATAAGTGAGCCGTCGATAGCATTACATGAAAAATAATTCTTATTTCTAGATAAGTCCGTGACTTAGAGTTTGGTGTTACTTTGTAGTGATAATCTCGATGTGCGTCATGTTGTGAGCGCACGTGGGTTTTGGGGACATAGTATATATATGCGTGTTGCAGTTTATTAAAAAATAGTTGTGAGTACAACGTCGTCCTGTCGTCTTTCTCTCCTAGTGTCCCCGTTTTTTACGCTGTTTCATCAAGATGATACATTCCCCGGGAATACAGAATTAGGCACTGTCTTGCATATACCTTATCCAAAGAATATGACCCTTCCCTCTGGTCTCTACCTGCACCTAATTTCTCTTATTTTCATTCCTTAGCTTCCAGCTTAATACTCGCCCGCATCCCTCCAACCTTTGCTTTTGGAATTCCATTTTATTTATTTTATTTCTCTTTTTTTTTACTCAGCTTTGTCTTGTGCCCCATGCGTCACTCTAACTTTATCTTTTCGTTTGTGAGTTTCAGGACAGGCCTGTTCCAGGAATGTTGTCGTGGGTGACACGTGCCATTTTAGTTGCCGGGTCATTGCTTTTTCTTTTGTGCGTGGGTTTGTGTGGTTTCCCTCCTTTTTTTTTCTTTTTTTCTTTTTTCCTCGACCTAGTTATTTCCCCCCTTCTCTACCCTCTCTTTTGACCTGAGGCTTGTAGATAGTTTCTGATAAGGACCCCACTCTCTCCGCCTGGTCTGCTTCCGGCGGTTCTGAGAACCTTTCGGTATAGTTTCTGATAAGGACCCCACTCTCTCTGCCTGGTCTGCTTCCGGCGGTTCTGAGAACCTTTCGGTATGCCCCGCGGCCGGTCAACAAACACCCTCTCGTCCTTTCTCTCCAAAAATTCCCTGAATATCAACCCCCGGCTGACTTCCCTGTGACCTACTTCGCGGCTCAAACTATACAACCTTCTTTTCCCCTCAATATCTCCCCCGACATAGTCCCAAACCAATCCGCTTTCTTAATTTCACTTCCTCCTTTCCTTCTCCCCTCTCACCTGGGGACCTACCCCTATATAAAGCGTGCCAGCTAGGCGCGAGATTGCCCTGATGAAAGCAAGTCTCTTTGCTGAAACGTTAGCAACAATCGTGCTTTTACCTTGTCCAAAGTTTTCTTTTCTTATATATATATATATATATATATATATATATATGTGTGTGTGTGTCTATATATACATATAAAAGTAAGGGTTGGCAGTCAAGAAAACCTCGGAAAGCAAAGGGGAGGTTGTTGTAGGTCATTGAAACAGATAAAGAATTTGGAAAGAAGGAAAGAAAGCGGAGAAAAAATGCCCGCCAGGTGGGATCCGGACCCACGACCTCCAGAATACCGGTCTGGTGCGATAACCACTACGCTACCGGCGGGGCGATTTCCCCCCCCCCCCCCCCCGCTTTCTGGGGTATTTATGTCAATGTAATTTTTTCCTGTGCTTGGGGGTGGTAGCCAGCGCCTCTGACTTCTCGGGGTGAAGGGGACTTTCTTTTTAATCCCCGGGCCGTGACTAGAGTGTCTACGACATGTCGAGAGTGGCCATCTGGCCAGCTTTTTTTCCCTCCATGGGCCATGCCAGACCTTCGAGAACGCGACGCGCTTCGCTAGGGTATAGTGAACCCAGGTATTCTAGTTCACTATAGCTAGGGTGGCTAGCTTCGCCCATGGCTTCCGCGATTTGCCGCGGCGCGGCTCCGGCAGCAGAGCGCGCGGAGGCCACGCTTCGCCTCGCGTCCGGTCTCCAGCCGTCGCGAGATGGCGCACGGGCGCCTGAGCGCGTGGAATTGAGCGCGCAAGCGCGTGCGTGTGGTTACCGCTTTATGCTACCTAGGGGTGCTTGGGGTCTATTCGTTTCACCTGCACCGCGTGAACCAGTTCAAGCGGAGCAGCACTTAGCCGTTAATTTCAGTGGTGCAGCTCGCGGCACCTGAACCGCGCCGTTCGATTCACCGGTGGTGCCGACGGGTACAGGACGAGTTCATGGCTTTGCCTGCACTCCCTGCCGAGGAGGTGCAGAAGCCATAGAGTTTCATACTAATATATACTAGAGGGAAATCTGGCGCTGCATTCGTGGGCCGCCATGGGCGGCGCCATTGAAGCTAGCGACGTTCCTCGTCTCCTTGGCTTGGTTAGCCACATGGCTTCTTTTTTGTCTTGAAGCCAAAAGGGGTAACATTGTTTTTTTCATCTTCCATGAAGCTTCTAAATAATCCCTGACAAATAAATCTTTCTGGAGCTTTAATTTTATAATAACAGAACAAATTTGATTAATTTTCTGCAGTAATATTGTAGCATTTTTGCATCCAAAGCCAACTTTTCAGCCTGTTCGTGAGCCATGCCAAGGACAAGTGCAAGGACAAGTGGAACGTGCCTGCCCGGTACATGACGGCACGCTCGCTGAAGCGCGGCTCCCCTAGACAGTGACGCCAGATTTCCCTCTAGTATATATTAGTATGAAACTCTATGGCAGAAGCAGACGAAAAATGTGCAGGTCTGGTTCCGCCGATGGCGGAACCCGCTTTACACCGCTGTGAACTGGTTCAAGAGGTGCAGGCTGAATAGAATAGACCCTTGTTATCGAGGCTGCCAGAACCGAGGCCCTCGCTGGGCTTTCACAAAATAATATGGTTGGGAAACGAGGGGCTCGTTGAGGAAATACAGAAAGAAAGGCCGGCAGTCTACGAAGCCAAAGGAGGCATAGGGGAATGGTTAGGTTTTTGTGTACTACGGTTAGTGAAGTTAACATTTTTAAATTTACGTAAGAAAGAAAGAAAGGAAGAAAAACACGCGTCCAGAGTGGGGACCGAACCCACGCCTTCCTATTTGTCTCAGATGCCTTACCAATTCGGCTATCTGGGCGACTGTGTTTCCCTTCACTTTCTGGGGCAATTATATTTACTACAACTGTATCTGACGCTTGAGGGTGGTAGCCAGCGCCACTCCGTCTACATTCCCTATGCCTAACCATTGCCTAACCATTCCCCTGTGCCTCGTTTGGCGTTGTAGACTGCCGGCCTTTCGTATTTCCCCAATGAGTGAACGCATAAATTTGGGCTAGTTGGTTCGAACTGTGAAACATAATTAGGGCGGCAAAGGAGGGACAAAAATGGATCTCCACTACGCGGATGATGGCGAGGGTGCGGAGTACGGGGACTCGAAATGACATCCAAGTTGAGCCCCGAGTGACATCCGATTTGCGCCCCAACCGTCATTCGATTTGAGCCGTGAGTTGCACCTTGATTATTCCCTAAATGAGGCTGCAACTCACGTATCAAATCGAATTTCGCTTGATTTTCGCTTGATGATGGTGGTGTGCGCACGGATGGATGGGGACGGACATTAGGAGGTCCTAAGGTACTCGCACCGTTACAGGCGAGGGAGCAAGCCGTTTGACTCTCGAGTACTAACTCGCGGTCATAGCCCAATGTGTAAGACGACTGACACTAACTCTGTCTGGTCTACCAGACACAGGCTCGAATCCTGCCGGTGCCTGTGTGATTTTTTGGGATTGTAAATGCTATGCGCATGGATGCGGACGGACATTGTGCAGTCCTAAGGTACTTCATACCTAATAACGACAGACCACAGGGAACAAGCGCTTGTTCTCTGTGGTCTTTCCTTATTGTCCCGTCTTTACCGCGCTAATTAACCATATTCCTCGACGAGCCCCTCATTTCCTAACCATATTCTGCGAAAGCCTAGCGAGGGCCTCGGAAGGCGTGGGTTCGGTCCCCACTCTGGACGCGTGTTTTTCTTCCTGTCTTAAGTAAATTTAAAAATGTTAACGTCACTAACCGTAGTAAAAAAAGCCTAACCATTCCCCTATGCCTCCTTTGGCGTTGTAGCTCCCTGTCTACGGCGTCACTCTAGCTTGGCCGTAATGACAGCGCTCTTCCCGAATCCGCTTTCATACTCGCCGATTTTTGCTGGTCGTTTGTGACGCGCATGCGCGTGTTTCAGTCTGTTATTTTATAGTATAGTAGCCCATTTAGCTTCATGTCATATTTAGTATGTTGCAATGTTTTTGGAGAGGAACAGTTGGTCTTGAAGCCCAGCATATTCTGATGGCACTGACAGGGTTAATACATACAACCGCAAAGCAAATATTCGATGCAGGGGCATATGTGCCCGAGAAAACGCAGCGCAGGTGATAGCAGCAGCAAGCCTACCTGAGCCCTGGGCCTCCCATCAGGTAGCAGCCGCCGACGCCTAAATTCGGTTCCCAAGCCTTCGGGCACGGCTTCTCGGTGAAATATCTGCGTGTTGCGAAACAAACGGGCACAGCAATTAGCGTCCTATTCATTGCCCTCAGGTACCGGCCGCCTAAAGAAAATATGATGGCTAAACTCTAGCCACCGTCACATTCACTGTTGCTGAGAACCAGGCCACGGCGGTGGTTTTTCCGATGAGGCAAACAGCAAAAAGCTCATGTATACAAAATTTCACAACACATCAGAGAATGCCAGCTGGCCACAACCCCAGTAGGCTACTCCACTTCGACGGCCCGAGAACGAATTTGATTTCCTTTTATTCGCGAAATTCGATTATCCCTATAGCTCCGCGGGCTCCCTGTACGGGAAATTAAACATGTGCTTACGTAGTACCACTAGGTGATGTGCCAGAGCGCCCAGCCCAAATTCGCTGCACCTGGCGACGCACGACGGCGGGGCCGATTCGCGCCTCTTCCAAACCGCCCGCGGCATACATGCCCCAACTTGAAGGCGCCGCAGAGTCGCCTCTCCTTTTCCCTTCTCAACGGCTGGGCCGTTGAGAAGGGAATGCTCTCCACCGTGACATGCTCCACCATGAACGCTCTCCACCCCAATGCTCCCCACCATGACAGCGTTGTGGATGTGCTGGCCCTTATTCGCAACAAACACCTTACCGGCGTTGGTTGCGACCAGCACAGTGAAACCTTGACCGCAAATTTGGTTGGGTTCTGTATACGTTATGACACGGATTCATTTCTGTATGTTTAAACAAGTTCCGTGATTACATGCGAATGCGGGAGCAACACCTTAAACTTAGCCGTCGCTAATGATTGAGGACGAGTTCTGAAAATGCGTTGGCCGAAAATGTCAATTTAAGTATCCGTGTTAGCGTTCCTAAACATGATTTCCTGCATGATTTCCTGCGTTTAATTTCATTTGCTGGGCTATCGAAAATGAAAACAAAATGTTTATTTTGTTCCAGTTCCGTTTATTTAAACCTCTATGTTAGCGTTCTTGATCCTTTACCTCTATAGAAGACTTCGTGTATGATTTCCTGTGTTATATTTCATTTTTGTCGCGGTAAACATATTTTATAATCTGTTTTGCTTTGGTTTCATGTGAGTGTAATTGTACTCTCAGCATACTTGTGAATGAAATTTGTGTTTATTTGATTCAACTCCTTTCTTGACAGAATCAGGTGAAAGATGGTGCGATTAATAGAATGTTGCGGGAATAGTTCTATGAAGGACAGACATTGGGACAACTGAGCTAACCGCTTGGATAACACCTTTTTAGTTAAAATATCTCGTTTGCATGTGTCATTTTCTGTTCAGCCAGGCGACAGCATTAACACCACGGCGATCCCTAATTATCACAAGCGGACCACTGCCTACTGCTATAACAACAACTCAAGCAATAAAAAAACAAACGCAACTTATCATATTAACCCACATAAGTGCAGTCCGAGCGTAAATTGCAAAACAAAGAAATTCGCCTGTATTTCTCACTTCGCTACCCACAGTCCACTGTACCTACAGTATATTTAAGCAGTTTGACGTTCCGCAGAAAAAATTTTGAGCGCTCCGCGCGTAAAGCAGCAGCGTTTCTTGGCCCGGCGTGGCGCGCGGCCGTGCGCGCGGCCGCTTTCAGTGGTCGTTGACTACAGCGCCGCCGCTACTTTCTGCGCGAAACGAGCACCTCTCCGGGGTCAGTTTTAAAACTTCGAAGTGTTTCCCGGCGCCGCCGCACCATGCCGCATTGATGGCGCTGCAGTCGCACCCGGTTCCCGCGCGGAGCACCGGGTGGCTGAGGTCAGCACGTTCTGAGGGATACCACGGCCGCTGGATGAGAGCGCAGTGCGCCTCTCATCCAGCGGCCGTGGGGATACACTTGCCGTTGTGCGGCTACCGTCTGCGCGCGTGCGTGCTTGCGTGCGCGTGCGTGCGCACTCCAGTTGTAGATGGTTAGACGAGCACTATGCCGGCGCCCGGTTGCACGGGTGGTTACAGGGGAAACCAAACTCAAAGGCAAGGCGCTTTTCTCGCACTTCAAGTTACTTCGGCCTTGGTGTAGATATATGGTACCATGCCAATGCGTGTCTCGACCGAAACCTCTCAGCCAAATCGCGCGTGTGGCGTGAAGTTTTACCCTGAGGACATAGCAAAGAGCTACACCCACTTCATTAACAGCGAAAAAGTAGAAACTGAGTGAGGAAAGTGGAGCCTCGTCGAAGGAGCCGTCCCGAAAATATTTCCAAACCTGCTTTCTTACCTATCCAAACCACCGGCGAATAGAAAGAAATTTCCACGCCGAAACATGCAGATTGTTGCACAGACCTCGTCTGCACAGAAAGCCAAAACAAGCGCTAACGGTGGAGCCGAAGAAAGTGCTGCAAATTTAGACGTGCTGGCAGCGAGCAGTAAACCTTCGTTCAGAGACATGGAAGGAGTTCGTTTTCCATTGGCGAGCTGTCGAAAGAATGTTGGCAGAGATTACAATAGAAGTTATGTTTTTTTTTTTGTTGTTGTTGTTCAGAAAATAGAGGGATAGCTTCTTTTCGTTTAAAAGTGTTTCAATCGGGGAAGAAGTAACTATTTCGGTCAGCTGCTGTCTCCGCTGCAGTGCCTAGAAGCTCTGTCAATAGCGTAAATACAGTTACTATAATCTGATTTACCGGCACGAAGGAATGAAACGAAGTATATAGAGGAGATTATAATAGCGGTATTTGCACTATTTACAGAGCTACTAGGCACTGCAGCGGACACACAGAGATACGGTTTGTGCCGGGCGCACTGCGATCGTCGTCTTCGTCTTGATTCTCTTATCGGCCCCATCACCACGCGTAGCTGATACTTGACAGTCTATTGTTTTCGCCAAGAGGGATATCCCGTGAAAATATCTCGTTACATTGAAACTAAAAAAAATATCCACTTTTTGGTTCTTTTATTCAACCGATAAAGCTTTTTTAACGAAATGATGACAATGTTTGCCAGCCTTCACTAATGTCTCTGCATAACGCACCAGCCACATTTCCTGCCTAGAGGGTTAGAATATGCAGCCGCCTCAACAAGCAACGCAAATTATGTAATGTGAAATGGCAGACGATGCTCTAAACGAACGCGGAAGTGCAGCCACAAAGCCGCGCGGCCTTTGCAATGCAAGCGGCTACTGCGCAATGGTTGACGCCGATTGAGCGCCGTAGCTCCGGTGACATGTGGCTAGACTTACCACTTACAAGCGTAAATAAAAGGTTATAAACACGGTCATCGGCATATTTCGCGATAACGCTCGCAACGGCAGTACAGATGCGGCCCGCGCTGCTTTCGCTCGTGCTTCCCCAGCGGCTGAAGGGAGCCGGTTGCGACGGCGACGCCACCTGGCGCTGTGGGTCGCTCGGGCGCCGTATTGCTGGTATGGCGGAGGCGGAGAGTTTTAAAACTGACCTTGGTTCTATAAACGTTGGCCGCTCGGGACACTCTTAAACTTCTAGTACACTCTATAGTTCATACCCATGGAGGAAGAAAAATGTTAGGAGGGAGCATGACGTCAGGCGGCACAGCTTTGGCAAGCCAACCTCCTCTGACGCCGCATTCTCCTATCCTCGGGCTCCTCCCGCGCAATGCATTATGGAAAAAGCACCACTCTCAGGCCCGCGGTAGCATTTAGTGGCTCCGGCTGGCTGCCGGTGGAGGAGGAGGCGAGTGGCGTTGCCGAAGGCGCCGTACGCGATTTTTCGCCAGCGTTGCGCTCCCACCCTCGTATTCCTCGTATCGTGGAATTACTGTCGCTGTGCTTTGACGATTGCGTTTCCAATTTTGCGGGGAGTTATCGCGCCATCTTTCCTTTACATCATAGCGCTGTAACGAGTGTCCCATCAGCTGAGAGGTTGTGCGAGAAGCTTTGGTTTCGCTCGCGTGCGCATTTGCATACATTCGCCTTATCGGTGCTCCGGCATGGTGGCACGTTGTACATGCCACAATTGTCGTGACGATGTCTGTTTTGCGTTGCTGTCTTCTTCAGTGCATTAGAAAAGAAAAGGTGCAGAACCACTGACGTTGGGTGCGGGCGCGGGAAGAACAAATTTTCCGCCTCGCGTCGCAGGCAGAACGCGGGCTGGTTGTCCGAGTACTGCGATAGGTATATGGGTAACGAACGCTAAATTACGCCTGGGAGGTGAAAATATAAAATTACCAGAATCAAGGAAGTTAGGTGTGTTTGTGAAATAAAATGTGAGGCACGGATGTCGTACTCTGACATCTCTGCTTTTGCACTGCGGCGGAACACGACACTTCGACTGCGGCGTACTTCGACGGATCCCAGAGCTCAATAAATAAAGATGTTTTCTGTCTCTCCCGTCCGAACACTTTGCCTGCACGATCAGCCCGCTGCGCGTTTAGGGTTGCAGGCAGCGCTGCGCGCAACGCCCGGACGGGGACTCGTCGCCGAAACCCGAATACCCGGACGGCCCGGCAACCAAACAGAACGACGCAGCATAGCTGGCATAGCGCGGGCAGGCGGGCGGCTGCGTGAGGCCTAAAGAACTACCGCTTGCCTATCACGTGAGGCAGGGCATCTCCCATCAGTCTTTCCTTTTTATTTTTTATGACTAGGCTTCACGATAGTCACGTGACGCTCCCTCCTAAACTTTTCTTTCCTCCATGTTCATACCACAAGCTAGCTGCAACACTGTGGAGGCTACATTGTTATCAATAGTGCGCCCACTGAGGGCGCCTAACTCGCCGTGAAGGTCCTGAAAGGACGTTCCCTTGCCCCCTCTCGGCAAGTGGAACAGCAAGGCCCCGGCGCCTTTTGTCGCTTCCTTCGCGGTGAGTTAGGCGCCCTGAGGGGGACAACAATGTAGCTTCCACAGTGCTGCAGCTAGCTTATGGTATAGTCAAGGTTGGGTGGCACTGTTACGACTCATTGCGCAGCTCATTCGCCCGCCGGTCGACCACCCCACCGCTTGTCGACGGAAACGAAAGGAGGCCGACAAGCCGCGGCGGCGGCCACTGATTGACAGCGGCTTTTGAGCGGTGTTGAGTGTTGTTGCCCCAAAGGGATTAAGGAGCCGCCGCTCTTCCCCCTGCCTAAGCAACTGAACGCGTGTGCGCGTGAAAGCCCAGACGGCGACGACTCGACAATGGGACCCCAGTGGCGGCGGGGGCTCAGCGAGGAAGGCAGGGCCATGGTCAAGCCATTAACTCTTCCCGGAGTGATTCGACGAACCTTGATAATCTGTGCTGTTAGGCTCCCTGGGAAGTACGTGCGAGAAGAACCCCCCCCCCCCCCCCGGGGGAACGCAGCGCGCGGCGGACACCAAAAGGATACGCTGCGCCCGCGCGTCTTCCGTTATTCCCCTCTTCTACAGGCTCGTGACGAGTGGCAAGGGTGTGTGTGTGTGTGTGTGTGTGTGTGTGTGTGTGTGTGTGTGTGTGTGTGTGTGTGTGTGTGTGTGTGTGTGTGTGTGTGTGTGTGTGTGTGTGTGTGTGTGTGTGTGTGTGTGTGTGTGTGTGTGTGTGTGTGTGTGTGTGTGTTATGCATCTATCGACATACATGAAAGGCGTGTCCCTACCCGAGGGCGGTGCTTCACAGCGAGGAACTTGCACATCACCATTGGTCCGCATTGTTTTGTATGGGATCCCCAACCTAGGGAACTAGGGATCGGGGGTCAACAAAAAGGGCGTGCTGCGGCCCGCCAAGATCTGTCTTCATCTCGACAACTCACTGTAAAAATGTAAATAAACCCGTTGAGTTTGCTCTAAGCTCTCTCCTAGTCCTGGCTCCACGGAGCGACGGCGACCGGCCCCGCTACCAGCAGACTGCGGTCGCTACAAGACGCTGCAGCACCCAGTCAGACGATGCAGGCTGTGATGGCGAAAGCGAAGGAGCAGCTGGCCTTGTCAAGACAAGCTAGAAACCTTGTGGTGATTGCCGTTAATGATGTTCTCAAGGGCGAGGAGGAAAGTTTGGCCAGGAGATAGCGGAGGGGGCAAAGGATCTGCGGGCCGAGGGCCCCAAGCGTGCTGATTGCAGTCTGCCGTGTGCCGGAGGTGACAAAGCAGGGCGTACACACCGAACGGGCAGTACTCGTGGCTAACAGCGAGATTGGAAGGCGCGGCAAGATAGACGTAAACAGGATAATGGGAAGTATTAGACACCGGCAAGCTTTTCAGCGGGATGGGGTTCCCATCAGCCCCAGGCTAGGAAGCCAAGGTAAGGTGGCCCCTAGGGGGGAGAGCGGTAGCTTTTAAATGCAGAGCATTTCAGTAACTCACGATGTCACCCGCGTTGTCCCGTCGTAGTCCACACCGTCGTTGTCCGCACCCCTCCCCCTACACTATATAAAAGAAAATACTATCCGGCGCCTGGTTTCGATCCTTCGACCCTGCGGGCGGAACGCAATGTACATGGTGCTCTACCCACTGCGCCACAAAGCCGACACAGAATGGGACGCTACGAACGCGCCTTATATCGTTGACTCATTAAAATTACTGCTGACGAGCGCTCTCTCGTCAGCAGTTGCCACAAGTGCAACAACATTAACGTAACGCAAACTACTTAACGTCGTGCGCCCCCGGAAATGCTCTGCATTTGATCGTGCCCCTCGCGAGGGGGATGTTTCACTGCGTCGCCATGCGAACAGTTTGCCACGTTTTAGTTTCAGTTCTTTCTTTGCTGGGGTGCCGACGAGCGGCGCCACCTCCTCGCACTTCACCGCGGGAGGATCCGCGGCGGGGGCGAGAGATGGCGCTGGCGTCTCCGCGTCTGCGGCCTCCGCGGGCACCGGCGCCGGCGCGGGGTCATCGCCCTTCTTTAAAGGGGCCCTGAAAGGCATTTTGAGCACGCTAAATGAACTAGCGCAACCGTTAGATTGGGTCGTCAACGTCCTCTGTGCCAAGTATTACTCTTTTACGCGCAGCGGAAAGCTCACACTTTTGTTGCACAGTTTGTCGTTTTTTTCTCACCCTTTCCTTCGTGTTTTTGGACGCCGCCATCTTCACATGTCTACATCATCGATTCTCAGATGTTCGTCATGAGCTAGACATCCTGCTATTGGGCGGCTTTTTCACGCACTTCCGGCAAAGAGATGAGTCGTCTGCTCAGCGTCGGCTCACCGGCTGATCTGCCAGCGGAGTGCCGGAGTGCTTGGGCATTTTACGACAAACGAAACAAGTGTAAAACAAACGCTTAACCGTTTGTATTGAATGCAACACGGCCATAACACGACATGGATATTCTCTTACCTGAGTACGTTCCATAAAGAAAGCGTTCAAGCCCCGTGGCACTTCTTTCGTGCAATCGCAGAGAACGCCCTGAGCCGAATGCCCGGGTTTGACGCATACATTTTATTCAGCTTCAAAACAATCCAGAGATGCGTTTCTAACGAATACAACGTCACAACATGCGTTGAAAGTCTGAACCACGATTGACAGAGGACGGGTTGCCTCCTGCCCGTCGTAAATTCGGTACTCACCTCGCGCGCGGTTTGCGGGGACGAACAGCAAGTCACTTAACTCTGGCGCACAAGCCGATGGCTTTTAGCCACGCACAGTGCACATACCCCATGCGAGGTTGAGTCGTACGTCGCTCGAGAAAGATTATCCAGACCATGGGAAGAACTATCCACCCGCAGAAGCACAACGCCGCATTTCATCGCGAAACAAAGGCGTCCACAACACACACACCATCGCCTCCTGTAATGCCAAACGCATCTCGCACTTCCCAATAGGAGTGGGTGGTACGCCTGCAGTGCCCACATGTCGCGAGGTGGGGCCCCAAGCAGATCCGGGATCACGGAACCGTAACTGACTTCTGGAGCGGTTTGTGCCTTGTTGCCAAGGCAACCGATGTTTGAGATTGTCAAAGAAATGGCGCTCGCTCCAGCGCTAGAAAGCTCAGAGCCGCGGCGGAGAATGTTTTGCCAACGTTGCCGCTCTCCACCACGCGTCGTCCCAAGCTGAACTGGTCACATGATTGAAGCGTTTTGTGCACGGGTTCTGTATCGGTTCAAAATGTCTTTTTCACATGCCGCCGGCAGGAATTACCACCGCCGCAAAATAAGACCCGGCACCAGCGGGGCCACATCTGATACGGCGCTTTTTGGATAAACAGTGCGCGGTGCAGGTGAAACGAATAGACCCATGGTGTCAACAAAGCTTGCCCGTAGCAGACGACAGTCTGAGCAGCGCAATAGCGGAAGTACGTCACCGCTGCGGAGCGCAGCATCATGGGAGGCGAGGCTCGCGCGCCGTCAACAGCGGAGAGTAAGTCGAAAGGAGGAGGAAACTCGGAGCGACGATAATGCGCGGTTTTTGATTTACGATTTCTCAGCTAATACTCATCGCTTTAACAAAATTCTTGCGGGAGGAGATTGCAAATACATTGCTTTATTTGGGTGCATGTACATCCATGCATCGGCGGAAGGTATTTCAGGACCCCTTTAAAAGTTTAGTTCGCACGCCATTTTTTTATACCCCTGTCACACGGCAGATCTAATGACATTTAGAGCAAATGTCATTCGACCTAAATGTTATTAATTCGGCGCTATACGAGAATAGCGAATGACATTTGAGGCGGATGACATTTAGCGGCTAACTGAGGTTCAGGAGTTCATTCAGCAGCCAAATGAGCAGCCTCGAAAGCAGTGGCGTGTCACTATAGTTCAGTAATAAACCGAAGAATACTGTTTCTAAAAACTGTTAGTAAACTTACATTTTCCCCTTCTCGGTGTTTATCAAATAAAGAAAGACAAACAAGCACTAACAAAAAAAATCTCGTACCCAGTGCGCGTTACCTTAACACGGATGTTTTGCGGACTTGTCTCGCCCTGTTATATCTACTGATGCTACCTAAACAGGTGATTTTCTTGTTTTTATTATAAAAATCCTTTGTTACGTTTTAAAAAATATATGTATGAAAACATTCTAGATGCACTTGAAATATAATTTTGCGGCTTTACGACCTCGCTAATCGTCACCGCTATCCCTACCAAAAGACATTTATTTCGCTCGTCGTGTTGACCCGCATGCACGGCCAAACCGAATGTCGTTAACAGCTAATATCGTTCACTTTGACATTAGATTTACCGTGTGCCAGGGGTATTAGGGGGTCCCGTGAAGCTAAGGAAGGCGAACTAAGCGACACATGTGAAGCGAGGGACATATGACACTTAACGCTCGGAGTCAGCCAGGCCTATTGCTACCCGAAGAACCTATAGACATTGCTGAGAACGTAGACTAAGGCGATTTAAGTGGAAACAATAGAGCGAACAATATAGTGAGAGACAAAAATAAACCCTGTGAGTTGAACGCGAAAGAAAAAAAAATTAGTGCCTTTCCACCCTGTGAAGAAGGATGACCTGCAAAGCTCGACGCAGTCCAAGGAGTGCACGAAACAAAACACGTTTATCGTAATTTGCGATGGAGAATACTTCCTAGCCCATTAGCGGTATGAACGCCTGAAGGATCCAAGCTTTGTTCCTGCAGATAAACATGGAACTGCCTGTGGCCCTCCCGCGTCGTAAGCATCTTACTGTCGTAATACCTTTAAAGAATGACGTCACTTCACGTCTCAGCCAACCGAACTGCGTGACATGCCATGTTTTACGTGCATAGATCCCTTTTTGCTTCGGTAGTCTGAACATAGCCTAACACACAAACCCAATCTGCTCTACCACTGACTCCGGACATGTCCCATTGGGCCGTTTAACGTCCGCGTTTAAACCTCGTACAAGCACAACGGACATGCCATCCATCAGTACGGACATAAAACCTATAGCTACGCGTGCACGCCCCACCTCCTCCCTCCCACTATTCTCCACTACAAACGTGCGAACGCATAAACCGGCAACCGGTCAGGTGCGAGTGCTTTGAAGTGAAAGACGCCGTCGAAAATATCCCCTGAAAGTCCTCTGAAGAAGTGATATTGGCACACGCTGGTGTTCCAAGCGGGCAAGTTGCTCCTCATCCGGGAGGGATTCGCCGCTACTCGACGAGCTGAACTTCAGGCGTTAAAGGAGCAATGAAGAGAAAATGCAACTTCGTTTAATTTGAAAGAACTAGGATTCAGTATCTCACTCAGCTTCGTTACAGCCACAAAAGATGTTTTTTAACGAAAAAAAAAGCAAGAAGTATTTAAAAACTTTCAAATTTTGCGCCACAGTGACGTGTTATGAGCAAGAATGACGTCATACGGGCCAACAATAAAACAATTTTCAGTGCGTTAACTGTACGTTAGCACTCAAGTGATGCGGTCAAATTGAACTAGAGGCCCCATTACAGACGTCCAATCATGTGTCGTCGCGACAGGTCAGTTAGGCGGCCGCCAATCGCACAAACAAGGTATGTGACGTCATAGAAAATTTGCGGGAAATTGGCTGGGGGTCGCGACTGCTTCACACGTTTTCTTTAATATCTCCGTTATTTGCTCGAAGATTGCGATGATATTGGTATCATTGTTATCGGGACTAAGCAGTCTGTCTAATAAACCCAACTTGTATTTTGTCTTCATGGCTCCTTTAACGGCGGCGCCAGCAGCTTACCGTTGTTTTTGCGCCCATTCGCGTTTGTGATTAGGCCAACGCTTCAATTCTTGCTCTTCTTCCTCCAAACGAACGGCATGCATCAGTCCCATAAATATTTAAAACTTTGAATCCCTTGAGCTCCATTCTCGCGTACAAACATGTGGCTGTCCGTTTTCCTCCCCCCTCGTACGCATCTTACTGTGTTTGTAGGGTGTCTGTGTAGCACATCAACCCACATCCGAACCACTCGATTAAGGAGGACAGCCGACTAACCGCATTGAGCCATGTAATTTCCACATCCACATCTTCCAACAGCACAACCGGCATTTCATCCCTAGCGGAATGCAGCCTGGCTGTGCGTGCTCGCCCCCCTCTTACTACCCGCAAACCATGCACGCTAAAACCAGCAACCGGTGATGGCGCATACTAAGGCGTGAAAGACTCCGGCGAAAATGTTGCTCGGAAGGCTTTCTAAGCTGAAAAAGAAATATAGGCTCAAGCTGGCGTTCCAGCTGTGGAAGTTTCTCTTCTAACGGGAGGGATTCGCAGCTACTTGGAGAAGTGAATTTTACCGGAAACGGCGACGGCGGGTTTCGGTCGTTTTAGGGGGAAGCCAAAGGGCTTCCCCCTAAAAGGGCTTCCCCCAGGCAGCCGTTACCTATGCTTCACGGGAGCGGCGTTTTATGTCCGCGCAACCCAGTGAGCGAACGCAGCAGCGACGAAAGAAAGAAAACAGAGGAGCGTCTAGCGAAGTGTGAAGTAGAGTACGACACGAGCGGCTATGGCGTCATCTCTCTCACTGCCTATCCCTCACACATGCCTCATGCGTCGCCACCAAGGAGCGCCCTCCCACTGACACTTTCCCCAGACGCTGTTCCATCCTCTGCTAATCCAAACCATGCGACGTTTGCGCGGCGTGGGAGGTTCAAACACGATATGCAATAACACGCTCGCTGCTGCCTTGTCCGGGGGTAATCCGAACCACGTGACATTTGCGCGGGAGGTTCGAACACGATTTGCAGCATGCTGGCCGCATGCGGCGCCGCACTGCGAAGTAGCAGCAGAGTAGCGCACGCCGCCGTACGTTCGCTGATAACGCGAACACTTCCTGGGACTCAGCAGAAATGCGCCGTGACCGAGAAGACTGCAGCTCGCGCTGCGCACAAATTTCCTATCAGGCAGTGTGGTAATCGTCAGTGCATTTTTTACGCCCATCCGTGCTTCTGTTTATTTTCCGCAATCATCTGATAACCGCACTACCGCCGTTCGCTGGCGACTGCGCCATAGAGTTTCTTACAGTATACACTAGAGAGGAATCTGGCGCTAGCGTCTATGCGGCTAACATCAAGGTCGTCTGTGTCGTCATGGACCGCCATTATACATCGCGCTCACCTTAGCTCCATCATTGGCTTAAATTGAAACGTTTTAGTGACCGCAAATTTAAACAAAGTGCCACAAAAACGCGAAGAATAGTGTGCAATTATGTAAGTGGAAAATAAAAAGAGGCTGTTTTAAAACTAAGGAAAAAAGAAGTACAGCGTATTTTTGCCGGAACGGTTGCGCCTGCTATTCCGCAGGCCAAGGTTGTAGTTACGAACAATGTTAATATTTGGGGGGTAACTCATTAGAGACTGTCATTTTATTAATTTTACCATTATTTCAAAAAATGACTTGTTTGAAGAGTTTCGAAAGTTTTTTGAGCGTGCCTACAAAAACGTTGCCTTCGTGGTGAACCGGTGCACCGCGACCGCCAGCTAGTTTAACAAGAAAAATGAAAACGTGGCGTTAAACAGTCGTGGACGATAACAAGATAGGACGCATACAAGATAGGACGCATAGGACGCAGTTTCCTCTCTAGTATATTACTAAGAAACTCTATGGACTGCGCAACTTGAAAAAGGGCATCGGTGGAGGCGAGGGTGAAAATAGTTGTGGAGGAAAATGTGTCAGCGGGGGTGAGGAGGAACCCCGGAGCGGCGCCGAGTAAATCGATGACACCGGAATGAAAACTGGGGGGGGGGGGTTAGACATATACAAATGCAAGAAATATTTAATCAGCTACATAAATATGCGGGGCGGAAGAAAGCCTGATAAGTGGGTAAAAATACAAAAGCAACTTGAGCGCGATCAGGGGAAGACAGCGCAGCTGGCACACGGACAAAGAGACGAGCACTGGACACACACGAGCGCCGAGTGTGTCCAGTCCTCTTGTTTTTGTCGGTGTGCCAGCTGCGCTGTCTTTCCCTGATCACGTTCAGCCACCACGCCCAAATTATTGCATTCCAACTTGAGCGAGAAAAAATTAACGTGTACGCCTTAGCCGAGACTCATCTCCGAGACCTAGACGCCCCACCTGTCATATACAATTATGTCCGGGAAGGATGCAACAGGACCGCAGGAGTGAAGAGAGGGGGAGGAGTTGGCTTGCTTATTAAACAAGGAACAGACTGGCAGAGAGTGCATGGAAGCTGTAAGGAGCATCATGGGTTAAAGTTACGATAGCAGGGAGTTGCATATCAGGAGTTGAATATCTGTGGACCGGCAGCAGATCTAAGGAGGAAAATGAGGAAATGGTAAATTGCCTGAGAAGGGATATTAACGAGTGCAAAGATTCAAGTGAAACAATCTTAGTTGGAGATATTAATGCCCACATACAAGATTTGGATAGATTCACAGATCACAATGGCTCCTCGTAATAGATCTGTGTCAGGAAAAGCGGCTACTAATAGTAAACACAGAAAACATGAGTGACGGCCAAATAGCGTGGGAAAGCGGTAACAGACACTCCAGCACAGACTATAGTCTAGTCTCTGAAACAGTATACGCAAGGTTGCGGGAAATGAGGATAGACGGAAACGGAACAGACAGCTTAGGAAGCTACCACGAGGGGCTCACCTTGTACTTTAGAAGCGCAACCCGGGCAAATTCCGAAATAGGTACCGCCGGAGGAGCTAATTTGAACAATGACAATCACTAATTAGGCGGAATACGAATTCAATAAGTACCCAGACAAAAACATCGCGCCAATCCACGCCGTGAATGTGGTTGGAAAGCAAAGCTGTAAACGGCACCCATAACGATTACCCATGCGACGTCACTTAAATTCACTCATATCGCTCTACAAATAGTAAAACCAGAGATAAGTGAAATGCACTTAACCACACCATTTATTACTTCAAAGAGGTATTCTTGGTAAAGTTAAATCAATACATGATGCATGAACGGTGTTTGTTTGGGTTGTATTGGTGTAGCAAAAGAGTGGGAACTCTTTTTATAAAATTAAAGTAAGCTCCAACCCGGTGTTAGACGATCTGAGTTCTCCGTCTCTGCGCCGCGGACGGAGGCGGCGAGATTTGCGGCAGAGAAGGAGGAGGACAAGGAAGAAATACTTCTGTTCAGATTTCTTAAGGGCCCAGAATGCAGCCCTGGGGAGAGATTCCTACTTCTGTGGGGCCCATATGCAGTCCGCGCGGCCTGTGTTCTGTCCACCCGCTGAAGCTGGGTAGGTAGAGAGGGCCTGGACAGCAGCATCTCCCATTGCTCTTGTTGGGTAGTTGACGGAAAGAGAGGAGGGTGCTCAGGGCTAAAGTCGCACACCCCGATTACGCGTGGCGGAGTGTTCCTCTTCTGAGCAAAATTTACATTCAGCGTCGTAGCGATTCGGATACATTAAGTGAAGACGCGTAGGCTGTGGCAAGGAGCCCGCGGATTGTATGATCCGTAGGGTAGTTTGTTGTTCTCTGGAAAGGTCAGGGTAAGGCAAAGGTACGGTCTGTCTCAGATGGCGATAATGCTGGGTTATCTCCCTGAACATTACAAGCGGGTGACTGTCCTCGTGCAGCTCCATAGCACGGGAGGTAAAAGCGCAGGCTTGTGTGGTGGGCGTATTTGTTGCCCTCCATTGAAGCGTGAGGGGGTGTCCAGATGAGCTGAATGGAACCGTTTGGGGAGTGGTTTTTTAGCACGCGCAGTGCAGGTAAGGACACCCATCCTGACGGGTAATTCCAGTAGGCTTCCTGGGAATCGGTGACTACCCTCCGAACTCCTGGTTGAGTGAGAGCCAAGGTGATGGCTGCCTCTTCTGCTGCCGTCATTTCTTGGGTCCTAAGCGAGTAAGACGCAAAAAGGTTGGTTCTGGAGGTAGCCACGATGATGGCGTATTGCTGCCATGGATGTTTGGAGGCGTCTGTGTAGATAACTGCATGATCCCTCCCCACTGAGGGTGGTGTTTAGCGCTTGACCCTGTGCTTTTCGGAGACCCTCGTCATGTCAGGGGTTCATATTTCTAAGCAAAGGGGGCATATTTAGTTTTAGTCGCCAAGAGTTTGGGAATACGTCAAGCGGAGTGACATTCTAGGCTGCCCAGCCCATCTGGTGACGCATGCGGTTACCCACCGCAGTTCTGAGTCGGACCTTCTGGTTAGAAAGATGGCCTTCTATCAGCTCTTCCACAGTGTTGTGGAGCCCCGTGCTAAGCAGCTTCTGTGTGGACGCACTCATGAGAAGACCAATGGCCTGCTCGACCGCCTTTCTAATCATTATATAAAGCATCTCTATGTCTTCTTTGTCGAGAAGAAGACAGGGGGTTGACGTAAGTGACTCTCGAGAGGACAGAAGCTTCAATTAATCGAAAGGTACCGGATTCCTTTTGGCCTCGCTTCTTGGTGGCAACTCGCCTGATCATGTGTATGATTTGATTAATGCTGTTTTTGAGGCGCTGCAAGGAGACCTCACTCTTTGATTGATTGATTGATTTTAGGGTTTAACGCGCCGACGCAACGCAGGCGATGAGGCGCGCCGTAGTGGAGGGCTCCGGATTAATTTTGACCACCTGGGGATCTTTAACGTGCGCCGAAATCTCGTACACACGGGCGTTTTTGCTTTTCGCCTCCATCAGAAAAGCGGCCGCCGCGGCCGGGAATCGAACCCGCGACCGAGACCTCACTCTTGGTGTTAGCCTCAAGATGTAGGCCCAGGATCTTGATGCTGGGGCTTGGAGTGATGGCCTCTCCATGAAGGAGTATTTGAATGTATTCCTTGGTTTGGCGTGAGGGCGGATGACAAGGAGCTGCGATTTTTTACGTGAACACTGGAGGCCACAGGCTTTAGCACATTGGCGTACTAGAAGTGAGATGCCATGCATTGGTGTGAGCTTACTTTAATTTTTTACCTCTTAGCACATGAGCAAGGTGCGGCTAAGGCCGCTAGACGGGCGTGAGTGGTCGCGTGACGCTTTCACGTGGCCTTCAGCGAGAACGCAGGGGGTAAACCCGTAGATGTGCTTGGTGAGTACACCACCTGTCTCCCCCGTCTTCGCGTGGGCTCATAGCTAAATCGGTAAGACAACGGGATCTCGCTTTGTTAGTCTACTAGTTCCAGGTTCGATTCCCGGCGGTGCCAGTGAATTTTTTTATTTGTTCGCTGGAGTTTTCTGGTGACACCAACGGTCGCGAAAGAACCCTTGGAGGGTAGGGGTAAAAAGCTTTGATTTAAAAATTACGCCCATCTCCCCTCGCGGGAACCCTGGTGTGATGCGACGCTGAAGGGGGTTCCATTGTGCGTTTCCGTTGGGTCGATTACTCGAATTGCGTGAGCAATCGTCGGGTAATGCGAGAGAGAGAGAGAGAGAGAGAGAGAGAGAGAGAGAGAGAGAGAGAGAGAGAGAGAGAGAGAGAGAGAGAGAGAGAGAGAGAGAGAGAGAGAGAGAGAGAGAGAGAGAGAGAGAGAGAGAGAGAGAGAGAGAGAGAGAGCAAGCGTAGCGCGGACGACCGTCGACTGAAAGACCGGCCGAAGCGCGGCATTCCACTTTCTTGGAAAAAGTGAGATTTTTATCACCTCATCAGCACGGCTTCCGCAGTGGTCTATCAACTATTACACAGCTAGCAGAAGTAGTTCACGACCTCGCACTATCCATTAACAACCACGCGCAAACGGACATCATACTACTGGATTTTTCCAAGGCGTTTGATTGTGTAGGCCATACTAAATTAATTGCGAAATTGGAAAGTGTGATTGGCAAAGGCGCAATATCGGCATGGGTAAAAGAGTTCCTCACGAAAAGATCACAGTTTGTTGTTTTCGAAAACACACCATCTCAGACCGTAGCTGTAACATCCGGTGTTCCACAGGGGTCAGTCCTGGGACCACTATTGTTCTTAATTTTTATTAACGACATCACTTCCAATATCGAGTGCAACATCAAGTTATTTGCAGATGACGGCATTATTTACAGGGAAATTAATAGCTATACGGACCACCTAATGCTTAACACGTCACTTAGTAAAATAACGAAATGGTGTTCTGACTGGCAAATGACCATAAACATTAAAAAATCCGTTACCATGACTGTTTCAACAAAAAAGCAGCCATCTATGTTTACATACTTCATTAATGGCATACCCTTAAGTAAGGTTTCGCAACACAAATATTTAGGAATTACGCTTACTTCCGATCTTAGATGGGATACACACATCACAAATATTACCGCCGCCGCGTTGCGCAAACTGTTCTACCTAAAACGATGCCTAAAGACGTCCCCCACTCCTACCAAGCTGTTAGCTTATAGAACATTTGTAAGACCGCTTCTGGAATATGCAAACACAATATGGTTTCCGCACTCGACTACCCTCATTAAGAAGATTGAAAGTGTCCAACGAAAGGCAATAAGGTTCATCCACAATAAATATAAACGGACTGACTCTCCCACTAACCTCTTGGCTGTTTCAGGAATAAAAAGTTTGTCAATTAGAGCGAGGCACGCTCGCCTAAAATTCTTGTTTCAGCTAATTCAGAACAGTTACAAGATTGATACGCATAAATACATATCTTTTTCTCAGACCCGCCCTACACGTCACAGACACGACCGCACCATATCTGAATATTCCTGCAGTAACGAAGGCATCATTGATCAGACCACTAGATAAGGTATTACAAACCGATCAAATACCGGAGGATTGGCGACAGAGTATGAAAAATATAATATATAAATTCAGAGCCCGTATTGATTCATACAGTGTGGTGTATAGATTCGTATTGCGGGTGATAAAATCAGAAAGTCAAGCATGGATGGAAGAAAATGAAATCCTAGGGGAATTCCAAAATGGATTTGTACAAGAAAAACGATTGGATGATAATTTGTTCATGATAACACAATGCATTGAAATTGCGAAAGCTCAGAATAGACCAGTATGGGTAACGTTCTTGGACATTAAAGGGGCCTATGACAACGCAAACAGAATTGCTGTGGAGGCTTCTAAAACCCCAGGTCATAGATGACAAGTCAATACAGTTCCTTAAAGCAACTTATAAAGATAATACAGTGCACTTGACAAGGGAAGGGCAGAAATGCACACAGTAGGTCAACGCTCATCGAGGACTGAAACAGGGATGCCCTTAATTGAGCCCAATACTGCCTATGGTCCACATGACAGGGTTAGAAAAGAAACTTAACGAAAGTCAATTAGGGTTCAACCCAACGCAGATGTGGCAAGGCGAAGTGGTAGAACAGCGTATTCCGAGAATGCTATGTGCAGACGACATTGTTCTGTTATATAGCTAATAACCAGAGAGATACGCAATGGCTCATAAATATTAGTAGCCAGGAAGCCGCTGACCTCGGGTTCAATGTTAGCACTGAAATATCGGAAATATTGGTTTTCAATGGCACTATAATGTAATTGAAAACCATTATTTCCGATACTGACACTGCGTCAGTGCTATAGCACTGAACAAGTGTCAGTGTTATAGATAAATGTAAATTTATAAATATTTGGGAGTGGGGATAAATGACGGGGAAAACTGCGTACTTCAGAACTCACAAGGAGCAACTCAAGAATTAAGCAAGGCGAATCGCAGCTATAATGCAGCATAGAGCTTTGTGTATAACAAATACGAGTTAGGAGAAGTTGGAAATGAGTAATGGGACAGGGCCTCACATTTGCGAATGCTGTGCTGCTGAGCACGAGGACGTGGGTTCGATTCCCGGCCGCGGCGGCCGCTTTAGGAACCCTAAGATTTACAGCAGCAGCATTGGCGTTCCCCAGGGAGCCATACTGTCGCCCACGCCATTTAACCTGGTGATGCGAGGGCTGGCTACACGTCTGCGACGAATTCATGGTGTGCGCCTCACCATGTACGCCGACGATGTGACGCTGTGGACGGAGCCCGGTGACCCTCTCAGAACAACAGAAGACGCAGCCAACGCTATGCAAGACACCCTGAATACTTTAGCCGACTACTTGAAGAGCACGAGAATGGAAGTGTCTCCGGAAAAAACAAAATACATTCTCCTGGGCGGCTCCACGGCTGAACACGAAAAGGTCAAGCTCTGCCTCGCCGGCAAGACACTCGAGAGAGCGCCAGACCGGCACATCAAGATTCTTGGCATCCCGATACATGAAAGCGGAGGTGCGGCAACGTGGCTACGGCAGCTAGAGCCTAAGTGGAAACAGCTTCTGCATCTTGTAAGACGCAATGCCCACAAATCCGGAGGAGCCAGCACACGCACAGCTCGTACCCTCACAATGGCAGTACTAACGTCAAAAGCTTGCTACGGAGCTGTGTGTTTTGACCTGACAAAATCGCAATACGACAAGTTGGAAAGACTACTCCGGGAATGTCTTCGGGTAATAACGGGCCTGCCCCGCCATGCCCGGGTCGAGGAGCTGCACCGCTACTCTCGCATCCCGCCGCTCAGAGACATCATCGCAGAACGCAAGGCAAGACATGATCGCCACCGTCTCTACACGCGAGCGGGCCAGTCGCTCCTAGAGCTGGACGGGGAACAGCTGGGTGAACAGATAGAAGTTCTCCGCGCGATCGCTCCCTGGGACTACGTTCAGGTTCGTGTCACGAAGCCAGTCACGCGCCGGCGCACGGAAGGGGATCACACGGCCCAACGAACCGCCCTTGCTGAGAGGGCTGACTTCCAGGACAACGCCATCTTCACGGACGCCGCCTGGGATCCAGATACCTTCCGGGGAGCGGTAGCTGCCGTCCGAGGACAGCAGCGGGATGCGCGGGCGTTTCAATACTGCCAAGAGCAACCTGTGAGGTCACTTGAACTACAGGCCATCCTTTATGCACTAGAGAAGTTGACTGAATGCGCAAGGACCAGCCCACTTTCTGTGCGAGGACAAACCTTCATCGTTTTTACCGACTCATTGGACGCCCTCAAAAATCGAAGACACCTAGAGCCGGCACTTTGGCGCACAACGTGAAAGTCGCTTGCGCAACCCTTCACGAGCTCTACGGCGTGACGGTGCGGGTGGACTGGGTCCCGGGGCATGCGGGCAGCATCGGAAACGGCGCCGCCCATGAGGCGGCGAGTGAGCTGGTACGTTTCCGCTCGTCCCCCCTTGACGTAGTCCTACAGGCTCCGCTGCTCTTTGACCCGGACGAGGAACGCGAGCGGATAAAGGTGCAAGCCAAACGAGAACTGAGGGCGAAGGTGCCGCACAATCCCCACCCACTTCCCAAAGGGCTTCCGCGCGGCGCGCAAGTGCTAATCTACAAGGCTAGGACAGGTGCTGTCCTTACGGAAGATGTTCTGGCAAAGTGGCGAGCACACGCTGCATCCAAAAGAGCTCGTGGCGGTGACCCACAGGCGGACATCACCGATCAGAACGAGGAGGGCGACCAGGCAGCCACTGCGACGTGCTGCACATGCAATACCGGTGCCTCTCCAACGTTAAAGGAGCCATGAAGAGAAAACACAAGTTTGGTTCATTCGAAAGATTGCCTCGTTAGAACCATAACGACACCACTTATAACGCAAACTTCGGTCAAATAAGCTACATAATTAGGAAAAAAGGAAATGACCATGCGACCCACCAGCTCATTTTCCGCAACAGAACCTGTGATGTCACTTGGGAATGCTCTGCGATTGGCGGAGGCCGGCAAAAGCAAACGCATGTTAGGCAGGGCTTACAGTTTGCATAGCGAGCTAAATGCCCGTGAAACATACTGCACATTCTTTTTATGACAAAGAACGGTGGAGTAAACGGTTGAAGGTCCGAACAAACACGCAAGCGTGTGCGCCATTGCATACGAAACTAGCGCCGGCCGAGCTCGACATCTCGCCGTCGCGCAGACGAATTTTCGGGTTCGAGGCTCTTCGGGGCCAACGAACCGTTCCAGCACGCACAGCCGCGACCTTGCTTCGTATCGTAATCCCTTCACAGGAGGTTGGCCGTCATATCGCCAACCAGCAAAGGTAAAAATAGAAACGAGGGGAGTAAGGAACAGCAAGCAGCGACGAGATAGTGACAGTCGTCGCAGAAGTTTCGGAATGGTGTTGGCTTGCTGCTGTTGTTAGGAGCTCTTTTCCAGTTTACAACCACTGAAAACTTCATTTTGTTCGAGTACTTTATAATGCAATTTCGTTGCTGCGTTTTTAAATGCCCATGTAGTACGGGCAAATCGTCGAGGGAGTGCGACATCCCCGCCGGTGAGGAGATCTCCTTTCATGTGCTGCCCAACGACGAACCTCGGCGAAGCAAGTGACTACGTTTTGTGAACTTTGCAAACGGAGGAGAAAGAGAGCTGAAGGAAGTACGAGTGTGCTCGCTTCATTTCCTAGGAAGTGATTACGGCAGGGACCCTTACGTTAGCTCATTCCTGGGACATGCTGGCGCTCGTCGCCGACTTCGTCAAAGCGCCGTCAAAGCGCTCTGACCTTGGGGGAAAAAATGCCGTACACACCGCGCATTGACGCTCGTATCTTTCTGGTCGGAGCAGAGAGCTCGCGCGAACGGCTTTCCATACACGACACCGGCCATCTGGCATAAGCGATACTGCTGCTGAAATTGAACTATTATTAACCGTAATAAAAATACGGCACATACGTACCAGTCTGTATTCGTCCGTCGCGACGGGGCTGACGAGGCAGCGGTGCCGACGGCTGGGCGTTCGTCTGTTGTGGCTATCGCGAAATGGTCGCTTACCGGTCCATCCGCGTATCCCACAACTCCTGCCGCTCGTGCACTTAGAAGCATTGAGCGTTGAAGTGGTGTGAGGTTGTTAAATGCAAGCCCGAGCTTCTCGGCGAGAGTTTTGTTCTCCCGATCAGGCGATTCCATGACTAGGGCTGCGGGTGCACTAGGTTTTACTAGTATTTTTAAAATGGCCGCCGTCTCGGTTTCGGCACGAGTTCCGGTTCCTGTTTGATTCCCGCGTGTGGGTGCTATATGGAGTCGACACACTAAGTATCTGTTTTATGGACCGGCTCGTATGACGCCATTGTTCACGTCACGAAATGTGCAATTTTGCGGGAGATTTAAAATTTTGGCTTAAATTGCCTTATTTCTCAGTGAATAAAGCATCATTTGCTTCCGGGAAAGCGCTTAGGGTACTATGAAACACCTAATCTTTCGAATAAAAATTTTGTTTTCTCTTCATGGCTCCTTTAACGCTTAGTCCTTTGTTATCAATGTTCAGCTCGTTTCTTCTAATCTGAGTCTTAATGTTTGTATGCGTTGGAAATACATATTTATGTGGAGAAGTCACTCTGTTCGTAAATTTGGTGTATTTACGAGCGTGTAAATGTTTATGACGCGGTCTTTGTGTGGTACATTTGGTATGTATCAGCGCCAGGTGTGTGTCACAGGCCGGCGTCGCGAAACCGGCATATGCATGGAGCTGATTGTCATTCCACTATATATGTATACTCTGAAATCTACAAACAGTGTGTCCGTATGCAGCGTTTCCTCAGATGGTCGGGCTACGGCTATACACTACGATGTAAATCGGTTTTGTGTGCTTACATAATCTAGCGGAGCACTCATGCTTGACAGCACGCCAGTTATGCTTGCCAATATCGTACCTCAGATATTGATATCTACCCTGGACAAGCCAGTGTGGTATAAATTTCACGAATATTCTTCGAAATATTTACGATGGATAATAATGCAAAATTACACTCGGGAATCAGCACACGACAGAAAATTTAATGCCATGTGGGTCGTCTTGCCGCGAGGTGAGAGCTCGCTCGCAAACATTCATATATTCTCCGCGAGCAGCGCGGAGACGGGCTTAGAGTAAACCGCGTTCGCGACTAAACGCTTCTTCGAAACGTCATCATATGACACAGGGAGCTTGCAGAATCAAGAAGAAACTAAAATCAGAGGGCGTTATCAGATACCACACTCTTTCAACGACACCTTTTATCGCTTGTGAACTGCTTCAAAGCACACCTCCGCCGAGTGATCAGCTTATCGTCGAAGTCGATTGATTGTAGGGTTTAACGCGCCGACGCAACGCAGGCGATGAGGCGCGCCGTAGTGGAGGGCTCCGGATTAATTTTGACCACCTGGGGATCTTTAACGTGCACCGAAATCTCGTACACACGGGCGTTTTTGCTTTTCGCCTCCATCAGAAAAGCGGCCGCCGCGGCCGGGAATCGAACCCGCGACCTCGTGCTCAGCAGCGCAACGCCTTAGCCACTGAGCCACCGCGGCGGGTGATCGTTGAAGTCAAAAAACAAAAGGAAAGTGGACGCGCAGCTTGTGTGCGTGATTACTAAAACTTTCGTTCCTTCATTTCGCTCCGCATTTGTACACGATAGCTAAGCGTCCCCCTTCCCCCCTACCTCCCATGCCTTGCGAAATAGAAGTGCATTTCGCATCTAGGTGGACTGGTGAACCCTATCAGAAGAACGTCTTTAGCATTCCCGATGCTGCACCGGGTTTTCTCATTCCCGTACGAGCTATTCTGTTTCTTCTGGACTTGCAGACCATTTATTTTCCGTGGTTTCATTCAGTTTCCTTGGTTATTCTATAAGGCGTGCGTGGGCACATATTTTACGACGAGCCGCCTTGGAATATACTTAACATTTTTGTGTGGCCTATGTTACTATCGAAGGCGCAAGTTAGTGTGAGGTATTGGGTAATTACATCCCCAAATCGTATTTCTCACGACGTATATATTCGAAACAAACCCGCGTTCGTTGTCCGCGCTCCAAAACGAAACACACCTCTCACTGTGCCAGTATCAGGTTCAAACGGAGCGCCATAGAATTCACTTGCTCTGACGTATTCGGGGGTGACAGTGGTGATATGCTGCTGCCCTTGCCCACGGCCGTAAGAGCGGCCAAGAAGCGCATAGAACCGTGTCTCTGGATAGCTCTTGTTGGCGTTCGAGCAGCCTACCAACACGCAGCTGTTTTCTGAAGTGCCCTAAACGTACTGTTTGCTTACAGACGTCGCCATAAGAAGTTAAGGGCGCGGAAAGGCAAAAAGAAGCGAAAGAGAACCAAAACACTGCATAAGCCCCTATCAGCCACGCAGCGCTCATCCCGTAAACGCTGCGGAGAAGCGGCGCCAGGCGGTGCAGCGATCGCGAAGCTCGAGTCGTATAATGTCAATTGGTGCCCATTGGGGAAAAAAATTGTACTCATTGGAGTTCAAGCTGCGGGTACCGGTTGACAGCGTGCTACCTCAACGTGTGGTATTCAGCTTAAGCACCAATACACCGTCGCGTATCTGACAGTTTCTGATGCTGGTCTAGCAAAATGTTACACATCCACAGAGTATCCGCAATGGTGTTTTGTACGACCCCTTATAGCAATTATTTGTGACCGCCTTTTGAACCCTGTGCGCACCCTCTGACAAATACAATAGTGTCACATATCCCCAGAGTACCACCAGAGTCAAGCATTGAAGGGCTCTGGTACCACGTACGCGCAGTGGGGTGTTGTGCAACGCTATAAAACTAGAAATGCATGTAGCTTTCGTGCAATAACACGCCTCCACATATTTTCTAAACAAAATAGCTCACCCACGCGAGGTGGAGCCAGGTAGTTTAATTGTTGCCGTTGCCATGCACGCTGCAGGTATCGCGAAACGTTGCCGCTAAGATAATTTCCGAAAAAGGACTTACTTCATAATTTCTGCTGCATTCCCATAGCTAATGGGCTGAGCAGGAATCGCTGGCACTGCGGAATTTTCAACGGCCAGGGGATTGGCACCAACTGCGAAATTCAAAGCATAAGAGCAATCAGGTAGTTTTTGTGATAATGAATATTAGTTGTGCTTTGTTGTGGTTGTTGGTTTTGTTTTTTCAGGGTGTGCTGCAGTGGAAAACCGGCATTTCGAGCCTGCCAGGCCACCGCTAAGCCATGCATGCAATGTCACTGTGCTATGGTGCTGTTAAGTTTAAAGAAGGTATGTGGAATAAAACACCACGAACAAATTACTCGTTTCTCTGGTTTCTTGTTTACTTGTTTCGGGGGCGTTCTAAGCGCTTAAAATTTATACATCCTCCGTGACTCCAAAAGTTTGGCAAGATGCATAGGAACACCGCAACGACGATCGGTTCATCTGGTACACACGGTCGGCTCCACTTGCGGCGGTAACTGAATGTGCATAATCCGCCAGCTTCTGCGTTTAATTGCGGTCCAGTTTCACCGACAAGGGGCCGACATGCCCCTTTAATCCTCTGCAACACTACGCGCGTTTCTGCTTACTAGCAACAATGTTCTTTTCACTTCACTAAACCCGCACGCAGAGAGCACTGCTCATCTATAGAAATTCTTACTATATACACTGTAGAGAAATCTGGCACTAGCGTCTATGCGGCACACATCAAGGCCGTCTGTGTCGTCATGGGCCGCCATTATACCGTGCGCTAGCCT
This sequence comes from Haemaphysalis longicornis, assembly GCF_048455015.1. NCBI lineage: Eukaryota > Metazoa > Arthropoda > Arachnida > Ixodida > Ixodidae > Haemaphysalis > Haemaphysalis longicornis. Next base: position 349,772,637 of record NW_027526203.1, on the reverse strand, counting down.
TAGCTTCATCATTGGCTTGGATTGAAACGGTTTAGTGCCCGTAAATTCAAATACAATGCCACAGAAACGCAGGGTGTGTAATTGTATAATTAAAAATAAAACACTGTTTTATAGCTAAGAAATAAAAATAAAGCTTCTTTTTAGTGAAACTCTGCCAGAACAGTTATACCTACAATACTTTGGAACCTGTTAAGAACGGCAATAGCTCATGTACGGTACCACTCCGCCTAAGCGACCGATCCGATTGTCAACGGGCGCGCGCGTTTTGAAAGGAGATTGCTATGAATGCGTGGTATCGTCACTGCAGTCGTTTATAAGCATAAGTCCAAAAAATCACGGAAATGGCTCGTGCCATGTTCAAAATATTCCCAGTAACGCACTACTTGCGTCCCGGGGAGTAACATCCGGCTGCGGTGATGAGGCACAGCGGCAACTCCCGTTGCCCTTCTTAACTTGTACCAGAGTATATTCCGCAGACCGAGCTGATAGTTAACAATAGTCTAGAATTTTGTGAGAAACTCATTAAAGACTTAATTTGAAAAAAAAATTCAAATATTAAATTGTTTGAAAAGCTCTGACAGGTTTTATGCGCGTATACCTATGAAAACGAGCACCTCACCTTCGCGGTGTTTTAACGCGATAGCGCTATTAGGGTCATTTTTCGATTTTTTTTTCGTGGCTGCTATCTGAGCCGTCCGTTATCAGCAGTGCTCATCAAACGTCCGCCGAAGTACGTCATCGGTTGTAACAGGAAACTGAAGCAAATAGACACGAGGGCAAGCCGAAATTTGGAGTACACAGCAGCGACAACTAGATTGTGGAAAGGAGGAAATGATACCACGACTGAGACGAAAGAAAAGATACGAGATTTGAGCCGGCGCCGCGTTTGCACAATGAAGTTCATTCTATGCGCCGTCGGTAGTGGCATGCTCGGCAGAAAACGTAGCCAGCAGCGTCCGCAACTTGTACCATCACACCAAAGCACATCTTTTAGCGGGAATGATGCCGGTGCCAGCAGTGTGTCACCTAGCTAAAAAAGCAGACAAAAGATTAACGCTTCAAAAACCAAAAAAAGCCTAGATTATGACACGAACTAAAATGTGTCTCGATAAAGATAAAACCCAGTATATGGCGTCTAATTACACGAATTTTAAAACATATTTTCCAATTTTTGGCGGCCCTGTCGCCGCCCCAAGGTCTGTCCAGTAGTCGACGAATGGCGCCACGCGGCCAATTTAAATTACTGTTCCAAAAGTAGCATGAGATCAGCACGTGGTTCCAGAGAATCATCACGTAAGAACCATCCGAATGGCTCTAGAGAAGTGGCAGAGCCGAACCTAGAATCGCCGAACTACAAAGAAATTTCAGACCTTTTGGCCCACACTGGAAGAGCAGGAATGGAATAAGAAACGACAAAACTGAAGCAGGCACTGATTATAAGCGGGATTTTCTACAGCCGGCCGTATCATAAGCTCTTCCGAACTGAAGAAAGCGAAGTAAACGCAATCATCAGGACATCATAGGACAGCCCTCAATGCCCCATTTTTTACGATAGCCAGAAAGGTCCTTAAAATGGGTTTTTAAAATGCTTTGAAGATATGAGAGAGGCTGCTTTTACAGGGACCCTGCAACACTTACCATCGACTACTTGGAATGTATTTTGGGGTAAAGTCTATTGTCTCAGCAATCTTCTCCCGCAAGAATTATGAAAATCCGTCCACTATCACCGAAACTACGCGCGATGAAAAATCGCGCATAAATGTTCCCTCTCAACTCAACCGCGGACAACGCGACGAAAGCTGCGCGCTCTCTCCCGGAGAGGGGGGCGGCGCGCGGCGTTCTGTTCGGCGGCCTTCGATATGTCACAGGCCGGGGAGTTTCGTCCTTTTCCCCGCAACGTGGACGGGTCTATTTCCGGTCTGGTGCCACAAAAAAGCAGGCATGGTGGCCTGCTCGCAAGCAAGCGCTCAGGCTGCAGCGTTTTTGGAGCAATAAACGTTTGTTGTCGAGTGGGCTCCTTGAAAGTGGAATATTTAGTTCGCCACTCAAACTCCGCGGGCACTCAAAACAAAAGAAACACCAAAAGCATGCGGACAGGTTCAGACATAGAAGAGGTTCATACACAGCGCCGACGATGGCTGATAATCACAGGAAATGCCAGAATTTAGCCGCGAAGTTGACCAGCGACAGCCAATAGGACAGCCAGGACAGCCATGGCCCGATTGACGTCGCAGAGGCCATGTCAGGGTGCATAATGAGGAGAATTGAAGAGAGCGCGGTTGTTTTTTCCGCGTCTTTCACGGTGATTTGCGCGCTTACCGCTTCACGTGCACGTGTAATAGTTGGCTAGGGTGTTCCTGGAAGACTAATCTAAACGTCGCACAGGTTTACTTGCACTGCACGAAGAGTGTTGCAGGGTCCCTTTAAGGTACGTCTGGGAAAAACAAAATTTCGACTGCCCATCCTATGGAATATAGGCACAGCTCCCAAGAAAAAACAGCTGGGCGCCATGATGGACATGTCACCGATCCACGGACTCTCCAGAAAAGCCCTCCATGTGCCGAAAAACATCGATCCAAAGCTACACAAGGACGGGAAACAAGCCAGAATCAAATTCTTTGGAGGGAAGATCCAAAACCGTGAAAACGCAGTATACGTGGATGCCGGCACTTTCCAAAGTACGAGGGCAAAAAAATGTCGAAATGGGCTACCGAAGCAATCGCTGTGACTTCATGGTCCATCTACACACAGAAATGGTAAAATCGGAAATCTCGAGCCATCTCGGCGATCCGCCTAGCGGAACAATGGAATAGATTATTCAACATCGTTACACGTGCTCAAAAGGCTCATCAAAGCAATCTGACGGGCTAGTTGGTCTGACATGATGGAAACAAAATAGTTCTAAAAGGACAGGATGAACAGAAAGAAGACTACGAACAGAAAGAAGAGTGCGCTGTGTGGTGTGTCATCTTTCTGTTCATTCTGTCCTTTTGGCACAATTTTATCTCCATCACCTCGAAAGGTCATTAGTATCATGGCAGCAGCCAAAGCAACCAAACGCCCGAGAGAGATTCACATTACTTTAACACCCGGACACAGCGGTCTGGAGGGGAACGACACAGCCGACTAAGATGCACGCGAACTCGCATACCCGGCTCCCTGCGACCACGACTACCAGACTCCCCTCGCCGAAGATTATGAAGAACGCCTTCTCTTCCCAGGCCTAGGAACACGGTATTTCCCCGTGCTACACGGAGACTCAACGCCGAAGAATCACATACGTTGCGCAGGTTACAAACCAACACATATGTCCACAAACCTAGGCGGGCGAAATTGTATGCTAGAGAACATCCGACATCAACTTAAAGCTACGCTAAATACTGGAACACGTTCATTCTATGCTCAGTGGTGAACAACTCAAACACTACATAATCCTCTTCTATCGGCGCATAAGAGGCTGCCTTGCCCAGCTTGTCACTTCAAGATCAAAATGTGAGCTGATTCTGGGGGCCCTGGACTTCGGGTTCCAACCTTGGGGTCTACGACCTGTTTATCCGAATTTTCTAAATTTCCATTAAATCATCATCATCATCATCAGCCTATCTACGCCCACTGCGCGGCAAAGGCCTCTCCCATATATCTCCGATTATCCCGGTCATGTGCTAACAGCGACCAGTTTATCCCCTAAAACTTCTTAATCTAATCTGCCCATATAACTTTCTGCTGCCCCCTGCCACGCTTGCCTTCTCTAGGGGTCCACTCTGTTACCCTTAAACGGTTATCTTGGGTTCGCATTACATGCCCTGCCCACACCCATTATTTCTTCTTAATTTCTACTAATATGGAGACGAAAAGCAAAAACGTCCGTGTGTATGAGATTTAGGCGAACGTTAGAGATTTCCAGGTGGTCAAAATTAACCCGGAGCCCTACACAACGGTGCACCTCATCGCCTGCGTTGCGTCAGCGCGTTAAACCCTACAATCAATCAATTTCTGCTAATGTTTCCTTAAAGGGGTCCTGAAATACCTTCCGCCGGTGCATGGATGTACATGCACCCAAATAAAGCAATGTATTTGCAATCTCCTCCCGCAAGAATTTTGTTAAAGCGATGAGTATTAGCTGAGAAATCGTAAATCAAAAACCGCGCATTATCGTCGCTCCCAGTTTCCTCCTCCTTTCGACTTACTCTCCGCTGTTGACGGCGGGCGAGCCTTGCCTCCCATGATGCTGCGCTCCGCAGCGGTGACGTACTTCCGCTATTGCGCTGCTCAGACTGTCTGTCGTCTGCTACGGGCAAGCTTTGTTGACACCATGAATCCCGCACGCACTCCGCTCAAGGCTGGAAAAGCGAACGAAAAATCTGGCCGCATGTATGCGGCGGCCTGGCCTTGCCCTTTCGCGGTGTACGTTGCTGGCGGCACATGACTTTTTATCGGCGGCGAACTCGCAGCCGCACGGGGAGGGTCGTGCGCTCGTTCCCTTGATGCACCGCGCACTGTTTATCCAAAAAGCGCCGTATCAGATGTGGCCCCGCTGGTGCCGGGTCTTATTTTGCGGCGGTGGTAATTCCTGCCGGCGGCATGTGAAAAAGACATTTTAAACCGATACAGAACCCGTGCACAAAACGCTTCAATCAAGTGACCAGTTCAGCTTGGGGCGACGCGTGGTGGAGAGCGGCAACGTTGGCAAAACATTCTCCGCCGCGGCTCTGAGCTTTCTAGCGCTGGAGCGAGCGCCATTTCTTTGACAATCTCAAACATCGGTTGCCTTGGCAACAAGGCACAAACCGCTCCAGAAGTCAGTTACGGTTCCGTGATCCCGGTTCAGCTTGGGGCCCCACCTCGCGACATGTGGGCACTGCAGGCGTACCACCCACTCCTATTGGGAAGTGCGAGATGCGTTTGGCATTACAGGAGGCGATGGTGTGTGTGTTGTGGACGCCTTTGTTTCGCGATGAAATGCGACGTTGTGCTTCTGCGGGTGGATAGTTCTTCCCCTGGTCTGGATAATCTTTCTCGAGCGACGTACGACTCAACCTCGCATGGGGTATGTGCAGTGCGCGTGGCTAAAAGCCATCGGCTTGTGCGCCAGAGTTAAGTGACTTGCTGTTCGTCCCCGCAAACCGCGCGCGAGGTGAGTACCGAATTTACGACGGGCAGGAGGCAACCCATCCTCTGTCAATCGTGGTTCAGACTTTCAACGCATGTTGTGACGTTGGGTTCGTTAGAAACGCATCTCTTGATTGTTTTGAAGTTGAATAAAATGTATGCGTCAAACCCGGGCATTCGGCTCATGGCGTTCTCTGCGATTGCACGAAAGAAGTGCCACGGGGCTTGAACGCTTTCTTTTGGAACGTACTCAGGTAAGAGAATATCCATGTCATGTTATGGCCGTGTTGCATTCAATACAAACGGTTAAGCGTTTGTTTTACACTTGTTTCGTTTGTCGTAAAATGCCCAAGCACTCCGGCACTCCGCTGGCAGATCAGCCGGCGAGCCGACGCTGAGCAGACGACTCATCTCTTTGCCGGAAGTGCGTGAAAAAGCCGCCCAATAGCAGGCTGTCTAGCTCATGACGAACATCTGGGAATCGATGATGTAGACATGTGAAGATGGCGGCGTCCAAAAACACGAAGGAAAGGGTGAGAAAAAAACGACAAACTTTGCAATAAAAGTGTGAGCTTTCCGCTGCGCGTAAAAGAGTAATACTTGGCACAGAGGACGTTGACGACCCGGTCTAACGGTTGCGCTAGTTCATTTAGTGTGCTCAAAATGCCTTTCAGGGCCCCTTTAACACGCGTTTGTTCCCTGACCCACTTCGCTCACTTCTTTTTCCTTAAAGGCCAACTGCACTCAAATTTCACCTCGGCCAAATTTGTTTTTAATGCGTAGTAAGTACCCCCAAATAAGCTGAGACACAAGTGGTAGCCCCGTGAAACGCCTCGTTAATCAGTCAGAAGCGTTTAAAAAGGCTCCGCCGCACACCACTCTGCCCCTGCCGGCGGATCGCGTAAACAGCCATGACGCGCCTGTGACGTTCCAGCCGACGGTGGCTTTTTCCTCTGGCCAGCCACGCAGCGGGAGAACCGGTCGAGCTCTGCTGCCCCGTGCGCGCGTAGAGCTTGCGCGCAGACATTCTCCCGAACTGGTGACCGTCCGGCCGCTCGCTGGACGGCTGCAACGTCACTGCAATGGCCGCGCTCTCCTCGGTTTCGGTTTCAAAATCGCCGATTTTTGCTGGCCGCTTGCGTCGTCCACGTGCGTATTTCAGCTGCTGTATTTTGCATGTTGCTTTCTTTCTAAGCAGACTATAAGGAAATAGGGTTTTCAAGAAGTCGAAATTTTGAGTGCAGTTGGCCTTTAATGTTACACCTATCATCTTCCGTTCCATTTCTCGCTCAGTCGCCGTCAATTTAAGTGAACTCTTTTAGTTCAACTTAACTTTAAATTAAATTGAGTTCAATTTAAGTTAACTCCAAGTTTCTGCCCCGTAGGTGAGTACCGGTAAGGTGCAGCTGTCATACACTTTCTTCTTCAGGGACAATGGTAGGCTGCCATTCGTTATCTGAGAATGTCTGACGAATGCATTCCATCCCATTCGTATCCTCCTAATTATCTCTGCCTCATGGTATGGATCCGGGGTCACTAGTCGGCCTAAGTAGATATATTCGCTTACCACTTCCACTGCCTCGCCAACAATCTCAAACCGCTGTGCTCTCCCGAGATTATTGAGCATTACTTTAGCCTTTTGCATATTAATTTGCAGGCACACGGTTCCACTCGCTTGTCTAGTGCGGTAAGCATGCTTTGCAATTCGTCCCCCGATTTACTTAGCAAGGCGAAGTCACTAGCAAATCTGAGGTTACTGAGATATTCTACATTAACCCTTACGCCCACCTGTTCCCAATCCAATGTTCTGAATACTTCTTGTAAACATGCTGTGAATAGCATGTGGGGGCCCGTGTTCCCCTACGCCTCGCCTGCACATGTTTCCGCGAGCTGGGAGCCGCCATTTTGGGTAGCCGGCGCGTCACGTAGGTCGTGTCCTCTTCATGACCCCGCGCGACGCGCCGAACCGGCTTGCCGCGAACGTGTGCGCGAGGGCGCGAGGGAAGGAGGACCAGTTTGTCACCTTCCTTAGCGCCACCCTCTCCCCGACCTGGGGAAGATCTCCTCTCCCCGCCGAGCTGATCTGCGGGACGAACGGGCGCTCCGCAAGGGAGTCGACTGGGCGATTTGGTCGGAGTCGGTTGGCTCGGCTGTGCCTACGCCGAATGCCCCGATGACGGTGAACCCAGTTGGCTCCACGGACTCTGCCGAGAGATTCTGCCCTGATCGGTCGCCTCGGGATGCCTCCCCTGCTCCCGCGGCCGTGATGACCGATATCGAGGTCTGAGCCCAGCGGCTTGAGCGAGCGACAGGAGCCACTGTCTCCCCGCGAGCGATAGTCGTGTTGTCTGGTGTATGCACTGTATCTGCCAGGCAATAAAGCCTCACTTTGGATTGCCGGAGCCTGTCTACCGCATGTGAGTACTCGAACCCGTGCGTGAGTCTTCGGATTCCGCCGGGCTAGCGTACGGCGCGTAGCGTTCTCTAGCAAAGCTAGCCGGGGTCCTCTGCTATCCCGTACGTTAGCCCACATTGGCGCCCAACCAAGGGCCGGGCTAGTGTACGGCGCGTAGCGTTCTCTAGCAAAGCTAGCCGGGGTCCTCTGCTATCCCGTACGTTAGCCCACAAGCATTGGAGAGATTGTGTCTCCTTGTGTGACGCCCTTCCTTATAGGTATTTCATTGCTCTAGTATTCTCACGTAATGCTCGCCTACACCCTGATTCCGCAGTTCCTGAATGACTGCTGAGGTTTCGACCGAGTCAAATGCTTTCTCATAATCCATGAAGGCTATATATAGGGGTTGAGTATACTCGGAGCATTCCTCTATCACCTGACGGTGTGAATATGGTCCATTGTTGAATAGCCTTTACGAAACCCTGCTTGTCCATTAGATTGACTGAACTCTAAGGTGGCAGAAATTCTGTTAGCGATTACCTTGGTAAGTACCTTGTAGACGACTGACAGTAAGCTGATCGGCCTGTAATTTTTCAAGTGCTTCATGTCATCTTTTTTATGGATTAGGATGATGTTCGCGTTCTTCCAAGATTCCGGTACACTCGTGGTCGTTAGGCATTGGGTATACGGGTTTGCCAGTTTTTCTAGTACAATTTCTCCGCCATCCTTCAAGAGGTCTGCTGTTATCTGATCCTCACCAGGTGCTTTGCCCCCTTGCATTTCTTTCAAAGCCTTCTTCACTACTTCTGTCGTTACTGGTGGGATGCCTATCTCCTCTGAACTACTTCCCCGTTCGGTATTATCCTGGATGTCGCAGCTACTGTACAGACCTCTATAGAACTCCTCGGCTACCATTCTATTCCTATTTGTGATGACATTGCCTCGCTGGTCTTTAAGCGCATGCATCTGATTTTTCCCAATGCCTAGACGCCTCATCACTGCTTTCAGGCTGCCTCTTTTGTTTACAGAATGCTCGATACCGTCCATATACTTCCGTATGTCAGCTGTCTTAACTTAGAAAGTTCCGCCAGTTCTATTCTGTCAGCTGAGGTGGAGATTCTCATGCTTTGCCGTTTCCTAATTTGGTATTTCGTTTCCGGGAAAAGTTTACCAGTATCCTGTCTAGCGATCGTACCTCCGACTTCTTCTGCGCACTCCGTGATAATGCGTGTAAGATTGTATCATAAGGCATAAAAAAGGCGTGTATCATAAGGCATAAAAAAACAGTAAGATCAAAATGTTAAACGCAAAAAATAGAGAAACCGTGAAGGTATACCCAATACAGCCCCGTCACCCGATTACCTGAAAATGTAAAATTAAAAAAAAATGAGAACGAGCAAACAAAATCTAACATGGTCCGTGCGATTAGCTGAACAAAGCACACAAAAACCAACAAAATGCGCTGGTTGGTCTGGCGTGTTCTTCCAAGGCCACCAAGGAAACGTAAGGTTGGTGAATCGAACGAGGGGCGTAAGAGTGTTGACGCAGAGAATTATACGAAATCCTCTATTTTTTTTTATTTGAGCATGATTAACGAAAAACGTATATTGTGAAGGGATGGGCAATTTTACAGTTGTACTAGGTTACGAGTTTCCCTAGTGCGAGATGACCTCTGACGACTTCTACTTGATGAGTTGAGTGTAGGCCCGTTCGTCACATGGCGTTTCGTTACACCGGTTCGTAATAGGCCGTTTGGTCACATAGGATCATTCGTCATAGGATATTTTGTCACTTAGGAAAGTTCGTCACAGGAACAGTAAAACAAAATTTGCGGTGTGTTGTTCGGCGTAAGTGGTGATAAGGCATCACTCATCGTTTGTACATGTTGCGTATTGGTTACTGAGTAAGAAAGTGTAATTTTAACTAATTTGCACTCGTTGTTCCCACAAACTACGTGATTCTCGCAATCCTTTCTCAGCAATGTGCAGCTAAGAAGTTTTGTGCTATATCTTTAACTACCCGTGTGGCACACTCTTTTTGGAAGGAGAAGTAAGACAAGAAAAAGACCGCGTGTTGAACTAAAATATTAATTTCAACCAAAATGAAACTTCAGGCGAAATTTCCAAGAACGAGAAGGTAGGTGCTACCACTTTCCCTATTACGGGACCACTTAGAACTAGATGCCTCTTTGAGCAGTTTTCTCATGACGAGTCGGCTGTGACGAGTGGGCCTTCCCGTGTAGGGTGCCCAAGCCGGCCGCAACACTGAAAATGGGGACGCGCGTTCTTGTAGGCTCGTCTTCCAAGAACTTTATTAGGCTGCGTCCCTGCCCGAATTTTCTGTGTAGGGTTGTTGAACTCTATCCATATTCTTGATCAACCTAGGTCACCCTACTTGCCCACTCTGGCTTGCATTCTTTGCTTAACGTTCCCAGATGTACGGCCGAAAAGAGGGGGAAAAAAAAAGAAAACATGTATGCCTCGGGGTCTCTAGTCCCCCCTCTGATCCTAAGCATATCACGACATAGAGGCGTATAGACTAGAATGCCTCGATATGCTTCGTACCTTTTTCTATAAACTGCTTTTGTGTCGACACACAATGTAATTATTTCACCACGTATGTTCTGCAGAAGTCAGGCACTTCTAGGTGCTTGTGAGTCCGATGTCTGAAACCCTACTGGAACGCTAGCAAAAGTCTCTCCCGATTTCTGCATTCCTAATTCTTAATGGGCACTATAGGTTCAGTTACTAGGAGATTACCAAGCCTCGTCCTACTGTTCTTGATGCCTTGTTTAGTCTAAAACTGGTAAGCAAAAAGTTAGTTACAAAATTAGTCACCATACGATAGGTTGGTTCGTTTTCATCTCTCCCTCCCCTCGCTGCACCCCAGCATGTCTGAGGTTTGGCCCAGTTGGCCTAGGTTACGAGATTCCCCAGTGCGAGATGACCTATGAAGACTTGTCCTACTTGAAAGAGTGGTGTCACCTATGATGAGTTGGCTGTGATGGGTTCACTTGTGAAGAGTTCTCCTAGACTCAACCACCCCTACTGGGGCCTCACTTTCACTGTCGGAACATCCACGGTTTCATTCATATAGCACTAATCCTTCTGAAGTTCTTGGCACGATATTTCTCCAGATGCAAACAATGTGACCGCATGGTCCGAGTAGGAGTCGCGTGCAAACCACGTGACTAGAAAAATCGGGGGAGGACAAGACTTTGGATCGCGTAATGATGAACCATGGCGCAAGGAATATATTTGGCGACACCAAACTAAATACACCGATACACATGTAGGAATATTCCGCTCGGGGTTAGGGTTCCTACTATAGTGGAGGATAATTCTGTAACATAAACAAGGGGGGCATACATGCTTCAGTGCAATCGATGAAGACGCAAAAAATAAAAAAAAAATCCTAATAAAGCAAAGGTGATCGAAAACACGGGAAGGACGCGTCAACATATACAGGCAGGTTTTTGCATGTAATGCACGGCAGAGACAATGTAGAATGAACCTATATGCAGGTTACGTTAATGCGACGGCCAGTTAAAATAAACCCAAAAAATGACAATGAAAGCCGCAAAACCGCACTTTCGATAAAACGGGCGTAGGTGATTCGATAAAACGGGCATTTTTTTTTTTTATAAAATGGCGTTCGATAAAACAGCGTTCGATAACTGTCTGGGAACCGTATGCCTCGCATCTAAATTTGGAGCCGAACCATCCTACCTACTTCGCTGAGAAAAAAAAAGCACGTGGACATTCGTTTCGTGCACCTATGACGAACGTTCCCATTTGTCGAACCAGCCTATGACGAATGACCCTATGTGACCAAACGGCCTATTACGAACCGGCCTATGACGAAAGGCCATGCGACGAACGGGCCGTATCCCTGATGAGTTCACCTATAATGAGTTGGCTGTGACGGGTTCATTTGTGACGAGTTCTCGTACACTCCACCACCTCTGTTGGGGCTTCACTTTCACAGTCGGAACCCCCCCCCCCCTCCTCCTGTTCCATTCATATAGCATTAATCTTTCAGAAGTACTTGGCACGATATTTCCCCAGATGCAAACAATGTTACAACAAGGTCCGAGTAGGAGTCGCGTGCAAACCACGTGAGTAGGAAAATTGGGGGGGACAAGACTTTGGATCACGTAATGATGAACCATGGCGCAAGGGATATATTTTGCAACACCAACCTAAACACACCGATACACATCTAAGGAATAATGCGCACGGTGTCGGGGTTGCTACTACAGGGGCAAATTCTGTAATATAAACCAGGGGGACATACATGTTTGAGTGTAATTAATGAAGAGTCGAAAAATAAAAAAAAGATCTAATAAAACGAAGGCGCGTCAACATATATAGACAGGTTTTTGTATGCAATGCACTGCAGAGACAATGTAGAATGAAGCTTACTGCAGGTTAGGTTAATTCGATGGCCAGTTAAACAAAATAAACCCCGAAAATTACAATGAAAGCTGCAAAGCCACACTTTCGATAAAACGGACGTAGTGGATCGATAAAACGGCATTCGATAACACGGCGTTCGATAAAACGGGCATTTTTTTCGATAAAACGGCGTTCGATAAAATGTCTGGGAACCGCGTCACTCATGTGGCCAAACATTGTACAGACCGAGAAAGACAAAAATATTTTAATGAAGTTCTTGCGTTATCTGATGGGTGTAGAGCAGCAGTATTTGTCTGGGGTACTTCGTTGCCAACTGTTCTGAGCACTGGTTGCAGGAAATGAATTTTTGTGAACGCCACTTGTTCAAATCCCCAATATCTTGGGGTTTGTGCGAACAGCCTGTTGCAGTCTACGGTACTTTTTACTAACGCCATTTTACCGAAGGTATGTGCCTTTCATTGCTTGTTCTCAGGTTTTAATTTTTACTACAAAATAAGCCCCACTGATAGCAGCTCTTGTGCGTCTTTCCTTTCTTTCGTCCGTGGGTGTTTGCGCTGTTGTAGCATATGATTTTTTTTTTTTTTTTGCACGGGACTTTTTGGTCTGATTCTCATTTTCCCTGTTCATTCTCCTCTGAAGTTGCTTCGAGTACGTATTTATTATACGCATGTGTGTCTGGGACATTTCGGTGCGCAAACTTCTCGGTGAACGGCGTTGTGTACTTCGTTGTTAAAAACTGTCGCTGTTTGTTTTCGCGGAATGTAGGTTGTGGATGGCAATTTACTGCAGTGGCCTAACTTTGTTGAATATTTTTGTGTTTCGAAAGTTAATGTTTAGAGTTGGAGCACTTGTATGTGTCTTCGTTTAATACTTTCTATAGCTTAATACTTTTATTGTGCAGCCGACTGGTTGCACTTTTAGCGCTCGTTTGGACTAGGAGGGAATGAGGTTTTTCGAGGTTTGAGGTTTTTTGCAGGTAATGGGGGAGGATTGGTCAGAAAACACTAAAAAGAGCAGCTTCTAATTGTGTTTTGTGAAGTCTCCTGATTTACTGACAAACATCATTTTAGGTGCAGAAAAAAAAAAATGGTCCGGGAAGAATAATCCCTAAAAAATGGTTTCGAAGCTCAGGTAGGAAAAAAAGGGATCTCGGCCGAATAACAATTTTGTTGAGGTACCAGTACGTTACTTTTTAAAATACAGGTATTCGTTTGTCTATGGTTGTTTTTATATCGTGCGTTTTCTACCAACGGCGTTAATTAAAGGGATTGATTGTTGGGTTTAATGCGCCGACGCAACGCAGGCGTTTAGGCGCGCCGTAGTGGAGGGCTCCGGATTAATTTTGATCACCTGGGGATCTTTAACGTGCGCCGAAATCATCTACAATCGGGCGTTTTTGCTTTTCGCCTCCATCAGAAAAGCGACCGCCGCGGCCGGGAATCGAACCCGCGTCCTCGATCGTGCTCAGCAGCACTAGGCCTTAGCCACTGAGGCACCGTGCTGGATGTTAATTAAGGTAAGGAAACCTGAAAATTAACCCTTATTTCGACCTGACCCGAAACGAATGCACCCGCGTACGCTAGTAAAGGCCTGCCCAGTAGTCCCTCCGACGTGTTTCAGACCACACGGCTAAAGTTGTCTGAGCAGGCGACGTAGAAATCAACGTTAGTATCAAGAATATACCGAGAGACCACGTTTAAAATGTAGCGAGTCAGATAATATCAATGTATACATGAGTTGGAAAGAGGGTTTGATAAAACGGCTCTTAATTTAGGCTTTTTGATTTATATGTTTATTAAATTTCTATTTATACTACCTACTTTTTGGTCCATTGATGATCTCTGCCTTATTTTTGTGTTCACTTTCACGTATAGCGTTTTTTGTTACGATGGTGGCTGTGAGCAGCTAACATATGGACAGAAATATACATATATAGCTTTTTGGTAATTTTTCGTCCTCAAATCCCTGTTATGCGCGGGCGTATGCTTAAGAGTATAGTTTATTTCGTATTCCCTTAGCTAATGCGTCATTTCAATACAATTCAAAAAAATTCCCCCGCACCTCCCCGAAGGGAATCGTGCAGAAATGCGAATGCATTGGGTGCACCGATGAGTGTGCTGCGAGTAATGGCGTAATTAATGACGAGAGTGTGAACGTAATCATTTATTCATCAGCACCTGTTTGTGTTATCGTTGTACCTGACGGCCACAATCACTGCCTTGTGATCGCTAAAGTGCACGGTCAAAGGGTCTTTGAGAAGCATACGCGCGTCACAGTTTCGCGTAAAGACCAGATCAATGCAACTCCCGTGAATGGTAGTGGGGCACGTGTCGAAGCCGGCAGAGAGACAATGCATAGAGTGCCTGGTCTGCATGTACTCGACCAGCCACTCGCCACTCTTCTTGCGCACGTCAACGTTGAAGTCGCCAACCAAGACTATGGGGTCAGAGGGTTTGGAGCGCACGCGCACACTTTCCATAGCCGCGTCCAGAAATGCATTCGCATTTACGACGACGACGACGACGAAGGCAGAACTACGAGGCGCGAGCGCACGTGCGACGACGACGACGACGGCGAAAGAAATGCATTTGCATTTACGACGACGACGACGACGAAGGCAGAACTACGAGGCACGAGCGCACGTGCGCGCGCTCACGTGCGCTAGCGCTGGAGGAATGCAGGCGCACGCCGGCCAACGGAGCAAGACAACCCCCGGTTAATAAATGCATTCGCATTTAAAACCACCAGAGCTTTCGATCTTACTGGAACGGAAACACCTTGCCCGGTGCACAGCAATAGATAACGCGCTCACCCGGCAAGCCGGCCACGTACGAGTGCTGGCCATCGACACAGGCAGCGAAAGGTACGAGGGGAACTAAAGGCTTCGGGTGTCGCACTGCTCCGGACCAATATGCAGCGTCCCCACTTCCAGGATTAGGAAAGACCATGTGGTAGGAGGGGGAAGGGGGGAAGCTGAAAGGAATGTAAGAGCACTCGACTCTCCTCCTCCCGCGGGAGGAGAGTCCAGTCCGGGAGCTCCGGTCGCCGCATTTGGGGGGGAGGGAGTGATTTTGCCGGAGTTTGCAAGGCAACAGCGGCAAGTAGTCGGTCCAACTCAGTCCACGTTGACCCGCAAAACCATGTGAACGCGTGAAGAAAAATCGCCCCACGGTGCCCAGAAGCACGAAAGCAGCTGCAAGGGTTTCCGAAATGAGAAGCATTTGCACACGCCGAAGGAAGACGGCGAGGGACAGCTGGGCCATCGTGACTTAGGGGTCTTGGAGTGGCACTTGTAAGGGTTCAAACATGTTTCCCGATAATGGTCCTAATCGTCCTAGTGAGACGCTGAACCGACTGTAGCCGATACCGCGGGAGGAGCGAGCGATGTTTTTTACGAATTTCTTTATGTTTTTACAAACGTATACCCAATCTTTGAGTTACAATGGATGTTATATACCTTAAAGGCACATTTATCATACACATCTGCTAACTTGACCCAATCGATATTTGCGTTTAATATTGTTAACTGACATTTTGTGACGCAACTGATGTAGATACCAGACTCGAAGTCGATGTAAAATAGCAGAGTGTCACTGGGTGTTTCTGCCATCCAAAAATATTTAAGTGATCGAAATACACGAATTCATTAGATCAAATGAAATAGGTTCTGTAAGGTCCATTGGTGAGGTCAGGGGCCAAGCGTCCGGGCGGCGCGTGAGAAACCGCCACTCTGTCTGGTGGCTCAGCACTGTAGACTCTACGTTGCAGCCGTCGCCAATTCGTCACGGCGCGCACGGGAGACGGATTGTCTGGCCCACCACATACCACAGGGATAATCCCCCATTGAGAAAGCAGACGGCGCCGCCGGATTCCGGGAACCGTCGACGCGACGCGCGGAGGTGGTGGGATTACCCGCGTCGAAGCGCGCCCCGCGCGAGACACCATTGTTAACGCGCCCCGGCCGGCACAGTCCACCGTCGCCGCCTTTCGCTCTCACCCCGCGGGGTCGCGCGCACCTGCTCGTCTGCGAGCGTGCCGTTGACCCAAAGATGGCGGCGCCTCATTGAATATTCCGTAGCGTGCTGAGTGACAGCTGTCTACGTGAATTTGGGCACTCCCTTACGCGTGTACGAACGCTACAGGGGCGTTCCCGAGAGAGTGTGATCTCGAGGTGTTATAAGGCCGAACTTGGCCGTTAGAAATCGTTCTTGTCTGAGCGCCGAGCTGGGCAGTTCCCGGCGGGACAAGGAGTCTCCACCGTTGAAGGTAGGTTGGGATTTGTGAGCCCCCTAGGATAAAGGTTAGGACCGCGTCGAAAGTTTAGGGTGCAGCGCCGCACCGGGCAACTAGACGGATCCTGCGGCGAGACAGGGTCTCGGCCGTCGTTTCTCGAGCGGTTTGTGTACGCTCCGAGAATAGGAGAGTTAGGCGAAGTTGAGGAGCTGGAGTGATTTGTGCGCACTCGGAGCTGAAGTTTGAAGTTTTTCCTTTATTACTCATGAACCCAGTTTTCCTACTGTAAATAGCTGTATATAAACTCTTCGTTTCATTTAATCAACCCCAACGCCTTGAGTTCGTCAATTCGACCGCCGTCTCCAAGAACTTCAACACCATCGCCCTGCCAGCCTCCTGCCAAATCAACCGGAGCCCGGGCGATTGGGTTCCTGATCGACACCGGACTTCGGGGAAACGAACCACAACCATCTTTACTGGCTCCTTCCTGGCGCGTCGGCATGGCGATTAGTTGCTAGAAGCAGTCTGGCAGTGGTAAGAGCAACCTTAGCAGTGGCGCATGCAGGATTACATTATGAGCGCGGGGGAATGGCGGATGAGGAGAGGTAGAACAACAAAAAAGAAAAGAAAGGGGGGGGGGAGAAAAAAAAACAATAATGAACGTGAAGAAGTAACCCATGTTAAATTAAATTAAAATAGGAATGACATTGGGTGGTTGTGGATGACCCCCTGATTATTTTGTTCCTCTCTTTTTTTACTGAGGGACATAGCAAATTGGCTGATGGTTTTAGTGGGAGCAGGCGCTGGAGCCGCTCAGGTTACGGCGTAGCTATAGTGCGAAAAAAATATCTGTAGCCGCTCGTTCTTGCCCTGGGATAAGCGCGTCGTCACATGGCGTTTCCGCATTGTGCGGTTGGTAACAGAGCCACTAAATAAGCTACGTTGGTAATATACCGGTTAGTAATAGGGGATCCAGAGTCATAGGCCGGCCGCCGGTTCGGCAATAGACCCTTTTCAGAAAAGTTGGCAACATAGCATATACCGGAGCTTTCATATTGACAACATTCGCAAACGTCGGCCATGAGAAAGGAAACGCGGCTCTATCATAGTGCGGCTGCGCGGCGCTCTCTTAGAGCCACTCGTAGTCACCTCGGCGTTCCGTTCAGTCTGATCGTATAGGTTGCTGAGCTTTTGCTTGCTGTTTTGATTTTATCACCAGATGCGGTTACGATTTCTGCAGGGGTCATGTCGACTCACTGCTGCGTCCCCCTCTGCAAACGGCATGGATGCGCTCGTCGCTTGGTGTCCCACCCGGTGATAGGAAAGGCCAATCCCCACGACGCAGACGCCATATCATCAAGTACCCCAGTACTGCCGTGAAGTCCGAGCTTAAAGGAGCCATGAAGAGAAAATACAAGTTGGGTTTATTAGAAAGACTGTTTAGTCCCGATAACAATGATACCAATATCATCGCAATCTTCGAACAAATAACGGAGATATGAAAGAAAACGTGTGAAGCAGTCGCGACCCCCTAGCCAATTTCCCGCAACTTTTCTATGACGTCACGGAACCTTGTTTGTGCAATTGGCGCCCCCCTAACTGACCTGTCGCGACGACACATGACTGGACGTCTGTTATGGGGTGTCTAGTTCCATTTTACCGCATCACTTGAATGCTAACGTGCAGTTAACGGACTGAAAATTATGTTTTACTGTTGGCCCGTATGACGTCAATCTCGCTCATAACACGTCACTGTGGCGCAAAATTTGAAAGTTATTAAATACTTCTTGCTTTTTTTTTCGTTAAAAAACATCTTTTGGGGCTGCAATGGAGCTGAGTGAGATACTGTATCCTAGTTCTTTCAAATTAAACGAAGTTGTATTTTCTCTTCATGGCGATGCGTGGGCGGGCTGAGCCGAGCAGCCGGCACAATCGCTGTGTTTCCTTCATCACGGCCGCACGCAGTGTTGCTCGACTGGTCTTCCGCTTGTCCGCTATGCCTGATAGTATTTTGCAAAGGGTCTATAGGGAAAGTTCGTCATTGGTTTGACAAAATAAATATCCATGCGTTTTGTTTTTGTTTTTCTGAAGCACATATTGGCCTCAGGGAAGTTGATAGGATGTTAACGACTTTAAATACGGAAGCTAGGCGGACAGGTAGCCCAAAATCAAAAACATCAGGAACGAAGAATCTGCGCTCTTCATTGTTGCAGTCAGCTTGTGCGTCCTTGAGCCTCACATCGGGACGGGAAGATAGAGTACCACTGTTTTTAGGGCTCAATTCTACATGCGCACACACGAAGTCCTCTCCAAGCAATACGCACGCACGCGTGCACGAGCACACACATGCGCGCACATATGGGTTGAGCCGGCAAAACTTAAATCGACTCCAAATATCAAAATGAGCTTGCTAAATTTCATTATATCAGCGGGCACATTCAACTAATAAACGTTTTGTTAGGTGTATCCATAAGCAATACCGTTGCCATTTATTATCAAACTACTTATGCTTATTGGTAAATCTCTAAGGGCAGTTAACAGATGTGCAGCAATTGAAAACACCAGCAGAGTATAACAAAATGAATTCTGAGCTTGAATCTTGGATAATGTACTTCTAGAAAAAAATGCTACATGCAGAATAAAAAAAAATTATTTCAAAAATATACCGTTCGAGAAATTCGATAAAAAATGAATAAATAAAATGTGACCCAGCTCGGAACCGTGAGATTTGAATAATTAAAGAAGAAATTCTTCCCGAGCAATACAAAAATTATAATATTGTGCAAAAAATATTTATATAATCCGAGGTGGAATGGGTAGAAACAGTTCAGAAGAAGCGTGGAAGTTGATCATTCCTCTGCTTGAATCTCTGTGTACAGAAACGGTCGTGTACCAAAACATTTGCGTACCGAAAGATTTGTCCACAGAAGAGACTGTACCGGAACGCCCTGTACTGAAACGCCTCGTACATATATACCGTAGACATCATTTAGGCGTTTAGAGCACACGCGTTATTATTTTTGTGTGTGCGAAAAAAAAATAATAGGCGTAAACAGGCAAACGTCTGGCTTGTTCTTGAGCGCTTAATTTACAACGTAAACGTTAATTGAAATTGAAATTGATGTGAATCCCTCCCGCTTCTGTGAAGAACAAGTGGCTGCCGCTCCCGTCTTACTGAGATGGTGCAACGAAGAGCAGGAGTCCTTAATACTCGGCTAATTAGATGTATCTTTTTTAAATCAGATTGGCATGCTTGGTTTTTCTCACATTGCACATTCCGATGGTGGGACTCCAGACGGTGGGCTTTCGGCTACCATCAGTTAGCGTTCAGCGCTGTTATTAGCCCATATATTATCTTTAGGTTTACCTGTAAATTGTCTGAGAGTGCAGGGTACGGCGAAAAAAACGAAGGGAGCGACAGAGCATGTGTTTTCGCGTAAAGTTGAATGCCCGTGCTCACAACGCAATGTATAGGCACGGAGTGAGCCATGACAGTGAATGGCTGTTGAGTAGAATACATGAAGCCGTCACTCTTGAAAGCAGCTGTTCTCCAGATGCCTTCCATTACATGGGTGAGTTGTCCGCCTTCAACATTTACGCGCTTCACTGTAAACGCCAGACGAGTTTGTGCGCGCGAGAGCTGAGGCATAAAGTCAATTAAGGGCGGTGAGACCAGACTCATCGTCAAACCAAAATCGAGCATTACAGTAGATGCGAGAACAACCTGGTTTTTGTGATTTTTGGGTGCCGTATCTGCGTCTTCGGGGAAGTAGCGTTTATGACGTACGGATGTAACTCGCTTTTTGTATTTTTGTTTTGTTTGTTTATTTTTGTTATCTTCTTCCTCTAATTGTTGTTCCTTGTGATCCCGCTGCTCCTCTGATCAATTGTTACGGGTGGCAGGGCCCCGTCAGGCAGTTTTGTTTGCCTTTTGCCATGCCATCCAAGGCAGTTTTGAATTGTCTAAAATAAACGGATACAACAACAACAACGTTATTATAATTAATATAAGTAATAATTTGAATATTATAATAAACAATGGCACAATGTATTCTTCAGCGCTATTTTAAACTCAGTTAACAGTCCCAAATATTATTTACCGCGTTCTGTTTAGACAGACCTACATTACTGGTGCTCGGCTTCAGTTTATTGTTGCCTGGCTGGCTTCATTTCTTCAAGAGAATATACTTTCCAGGTGGCGATTTGCGAGTGCGTGACGATGTTTGTGACTGTTTTAAAACTAGGTGTTTACATTTTTCACCATAGAGCAACAACTTTATTGCAGAGTACTCACTAAATGAAACACTCACGAAAAAGTGCCGGAAGTATTGTGAACGTGCGCTACCGAGATTTTAACTACAATTTCAGCACCGTCTAGCCAGCTTGGAAAAGCCGAATTCGTGGAGATGTTCACAGCGCATGGTGCCAAGTCGGTACGCCGCCTTCCCTCTGAAGGAGCGTGTCGACGCAAATTTTGGTATGGGGTGGGGGTAGAGCCACTAAATAAGCTACACTATACTCGGTGACAACTTGAGAACGGCACCGGAAGTTGCCGCTGTGCCTTATCACCGTAGCCGGATGTTTCTCCGCGGGGCGCAAGTAGGGCGTTACTGAGAATATTTTGAACATGGCGTGAGCCGTTCCCGTGATTTTTTGGACTTAATATGCTTATAAATGACTCCAGTGACGACAAACAAACCGCGTGAGACAAGACAGACAATATCACGCATTCATAGCAAACCCCTTTCAAAACGCGCGCGCACTGCCGTCACGGGTCCGGCGCTTTGGCGGAGTGATACACTACATGAGGTGGTGCCGTTCTTGAGTTGTAACCGAGTATAGGTGGGGGCATCAATCCTCACCCTCCTTTTTATACGTTTATAATTCGAAGAACTTCAGTGGAGCGAAAAGGGAGCCGCGGGTTTTCCTCTCCATTCCTTCCAGGAAAAAGGAGGGGCGTCACGTAGCGTCAGTTTTTCGAAGCTTGTGGCAATATACGCATGGCCTCCGCGATTACCCCGCGCTATAGTGCATAGAATATCGTTCAGGCCGTTGGGTCGCTGTTTATGCGGCATTTCGCGGCACGTCAACGCTGCAGTTTTTCCGGTCTTGGCACGAGTGTATTTGCGAGTTTATTGGCCGCATTTCTGCTAAGCTCCTTCCGAAGGTTATGACACAGAACACCTGTAACGGATATGTCCTTGATTGGAGCAGGCGAGAACTCGACACCTTCGAGGCACAGGACTCCGCCCTTGCAGGTGAAGCCCCCCGATCTTCATTGATTCATAGAGGGACTCCACCACTGCTCCCTCGCGCTCTTCCGCGGAGCGAAAGCCAACATATAACTGTAATATACGTTTTATACCATGAGACATACAATCGCATTTAGAAAAAGAGCAGCCTATCGTTGTTGGCTGATTCTAGAGCGAACGTATACACAACCGTCGAGTACCCCACATACGGCACCAAATTTGCAGCCCTGCATTTCGACAGAAATGTAAATTGGCGTAGTTCATATGACTGACTAATCGCTACAAAGCGTAGATAAAGATATTTTGTCGACCGTAATTTAGAAAAAAAAATACAGAAAGCAGAAAAATAAGAAATATAGAAGTGATATTACACATTTAAAAATATAATTATTACACAAGCTCTTCCACAAAACAGACAAAAATAAAGAAGCAGCCAAAATAACGACAAAAACGTGAATAAAAAAATCGCGCGAACAGACGAACCCCTGCATTTGCACAGAAATGCATAATAGCGCGAATAGAGATAATTGATTTAACGAAGTCTTAACAACAAAAAATACCAAACCTAGAAGGACATTATAAAAGTGAACTTACGAATTCAAAAATATGAGTTTTATACAGCTCCCGCGCAAACTGAAAAAAAAAAATAAAAAGCTCTGACAAAAAGTAACGGCGGAAACAATAATAAAAAAAGACGAAAGTGTAACGCCCTGCATTTGCGCAAAAAAAATGTATTATTGCGAAATTAACATGCGTAATTAATCGTTATAATAGTGGGAACGGAGACGATTGTTCGTACGGAATCTTAGAAGAACCAAAAGCACAAAATAAAGCATAGAAGCTAGCTTACAAAATAAAAAAATGCGGATTAATACACCTCCTCAAAAAAAGGAAAACAAAAATAAAAAAAGCACTGAAAAGAACTACAAAAACACGTACAAAAACACTGTGAAAACGACCAACCGTGTAAACCCCTGCCTTTGCATAGACTTGGCTTAATTGGTACGACAAGATTTTTGATATCTTCAAAATATAGTAAATATGGAGCTAATTAATTGAATGGAACTTGAAAACAGAAAAGACAACAAAAATAAAAAATAAAGTTTAAAATTCATCTCACAAAATAAAAAATAGCGCAGTTAGCACATTAATTCTTCGTATTCTAGCCACCAATCTAGCTGAGCCATCTGTGCGCACAGGTAAGCAAACAAAAAGCATTCTCAATTGCAAACACACACAAATAATAAGTCGCCCATCCCGCGATAAATATGCAGCTTAACTGCTACGATGTATCGTGTAGTTTTTACAGACCTTGATTAGCTTTTCTTAACTGCCGCGCAAATGCACTATATTAGTTCACAAACTGCTTACTAAAACCTCGCAAATACTCACTGGCACTGAATAGCAATGGACGGTGGTGTCTGAATGTATCACGGTTGGTTTGTGTCGGACTTGCATCCTTACGATTTTCTAAGCCTGCCTTAAAAAGCCGCGGCAACAAATCTGTCGTGACATGCATACCAATCAGAAGCAATCTTAATACAGTCGAGTCCACTTATAACAATACCGGTTTTAACAATATATCGGATATAACAATGGACAGCCGCGGCACTGTCAGCTTTTCATTGTATTCTATGGCAAAATAAACCGCTTATAACAATGCTGTCATGATGCAATATCGGTTATAACAATTAAATGTGGGCACTGGAACCAACCCTGAACGAAACAAAAATGTAAAAATGCTGCGACAATGCCACCAAAACCCCGCCAATTACGGAAAAGGGCATGAGAGCATACGCGCGGCGGCCAGGCGATAGCGCACTTGGCCTCGCACGCGGCGAGTGCGCGCCGAAGAGGCTCGCATGCCACCGCTGCTTTCGCCTGCCGCGGCGACGCGGAGGAGAGGGAGGAGGACCGGATGGGCGCCTCTACGGGCAGTGGGGCAGTCCATTGTGAGGGTGCGCCGCCTGTAGAAAAAGCACCGGGGCGCCTAAGCCGCCGCAGCAGCAGCGCTGTGTGCACTGTGCCGACCTCCCCTATTCTTCGCTAATTTGGCCACGTCTCCAGCTCCGCCGTTTGCACGTGTTCCGAGTCTGGTGCTTACCAGCGTCGTTTTCCTTGCCTGTTGTCACTGTTCCTGTTCTGTGGTCACTGTTTCCCTGTGTCTGTCTGTGGTTACCATGTTCCCCTCATTAAATGCTCTTGTTTGTCACGTTTTCTTTGTTATTTTATAACAATAATCGGTTATAACAATGATATTTTCATGGCACCTCATATTGTTATAAGTGGACTCGACTGTATTGCATTTATGCGACAGATGCTTTTGCAAGTGGCCACTCTTGTAAATAATGTTGGGTGAGGACGTGAGGGGTTTTTCAAGGGCACTTCGTGTAAATACACATCGACAAATATAAAAAAAATGAAAACAGGGACGCGAAACCGCAGCAGCTAGGGAGTGCCAGAGCCGACTGCGCTTCGCTCGTATGATTGCTGCTTAAGCTTTGTACTTGCGCGCCTCATATTATTATGCTAACCAGAATAAACTTGTTGGTTATTGTCTTGTACCTGTCACTTTAAAGCTGGTTGCTCGACTCAATTTCACTGCAAGCTGCGAAAACGCACGTTGCCTCACTTGCGCCAAGTTGCAGCGGAATAGTCGATGCATTAAGGTCCCTAAGCATAGGTGGCAAGCGCCGCGGTGCGGCGGAAGACGCGGCCACGCCCCCTTTTCAACTTACGCTCTCTCCGGCCGATTGGGACGGCCGGAGCAAAACGCGCGCGGGGTGATCGCGGAGGCCATGCAATACGCCTCACCCTAGCCATGAAAAGTCTTGCAGGGAAGCTACGCAAACAACGTTGCAAGAAATCTACAATAAATAGTTTGTGACCCACAACCTGAACTACTGAAACCCGAGAGTCGTTTTTCCTATGTTTTCTGAGCGCCATAAATACGGCCCGGCCTGAGATCCAGCCTGTTCTCATAGGCAGCAGCAGAAGAAGTTAAGACGCCCTGGGAAGCTCGTACGTTAGTGGTACAAGACTAACATTTGGCCACAGCGTGCGCCCAGAGCCATGCTACGGATGTCCCGGAGTTGATTTTGCTAGCTGTCTTCGTTATCAAACGGCGGCCGTTTGTTTTTCGCGCCATTCAGTTACGTCCGGACGCGCGAAGCGCCGGGAGAGGGCGCAATCAGGTTTCGGCGGCGCGTGTCACGTAGTCCACCGTTCGATGAAAACTCGTCTGGCGAGGAAATAACGTTGCCCTGAAACGTCATTTGTTTTTACCTATTGTTTTTACCTTCTTTGCGAGTGTCAGTTTGGGGGAGAGAGAGAGAGAAAGACTTTATTGAATTGTCCTGCGGGGGGAGGTGGGCGGGAGCCACTCGGCCCCGAGATACTCACAGAGCGTTTCCTTCTCAAATGTTTTTAACATGACGTCACTGGTAGTTGCGCTTCCGACCGACGATGCGTGCATGTTCGCTTGCGATGCGCCTCGAAACGAGCATTTCAAAGGCGTTTCAGAAGCAATGATTTGTGAAAATATTTCCGAATTATGTTCTTAAAAGGTTGTTCAAGCAGATAAAGTTAAGCAAATACAAATGAATCCTCTATTCGCGAACCCTTTAATTATTGTTTATTGGTAAACGTTTATTTTAGTTTTTTTTTTTGTTCTCAATGTAGCCTTAGGCGTTGATTGTAATTGTTTTGTTGATCGCGTTCAGAACGCTTTTGTTTCTCGGTACTATTAGTTAATCGTTGTCAGCCCGCGTTTTACTTTGCAAGCCTTGATTCCTCGTGCATTGTTGCCACGTTTCCATTGTTTGGTGTGGATAAATCCCTACCTGATGGTGTTATCATGCACGTTGCTGGCAGTTAATAAATGCTTTAAGGGCGCCGTCAAAGGCGCCACAGCAAGAGTTTACGAATCAGAGCCCGATTCGCGAAGCTGTTCGCGCGTAAAATATCGTGAGGGAAGTTTGTGATTAGCGGGCGCTTGCTTTTCCGAGCGAACGGCGTTCTGAATCAGGGCTCAGTTTAGTTTCGAGTGCCAAACGTTCGCTGCGGACTGCGACACTCACAGCTGGACGGGATTCCTGGGGTGAGGGGGTCTCCTAGGACGTAGGCCGCGCTGTCCCTCGGGATGGCGTTTCCGTCGACCCACATGGAGTTGGGGAAAGCCGATTCTCCCGAGAACGGCGCCGCGTGGTCCGGGTTCAAGAAGATCACGATGCCCACAGCCCCCATCTGTTCGGCGTTGCGCACCTGCGAACGCCGCCTCGCTCGTCACGGGGGAACAAGTTCTCCCGCAGCACTCACCTTCTCGGAGGTGGTGATTTCTCCCGTCCGGGCAAGGACGACGCTGTCCCGTATTTGGATTTCTTGTCTGTTCAGTTCGCCGTAATCTTGAATTCTGCCGTAGTTCACGTACACAGCACGTCCCTAGAAAGAGACACGGAAACACCCCACGAAGGAGTTCTAATCACACGAGGCCATAGGAAGCCCGGGTTACAGCCACCCGGCTGTCGAGGTTCTGTCGCGCAAGTCACTCAGCATCGACTGGACAAGACCATACAGCAAGATGGACGCGAAGAAGGTGGGAATGGGAAGCAGTGCCAATTTCTATGCAGACGGCCGCAGCTTGCATGGCCGGACGGGAAGATGGCAGCGGTCCCCAAGAGATATATGCATGCCCACGACAGGTGCACGGCCCGTGGGGTGGACAGATACGATGCAATCCTTCCCGGCCGGACTGCGCACTGAAGCCTCACAAACAAATCGCCCGCCGTCACATCGCCCCCCCGCTTGCAGCCGATGTATTCTGTGTACTTTCGAAACCCCGCATCGAACAGTTTGTAAAGTAACCCTTTGTCCTTCCTTTGAATTCAATTACCGCATTCCAGAAACAGTGAAAGGACGTATGATTAAGCTAGCCGATTTTCAGTTCTGTATACAGACACCTTTCGAATTGCCGATTTTGCAAAATATAACGAACTTGTGAACTTAGACGACATGAAGATGATGTCTAAGGGCTTGTCTTTAAAACGGGGTGATGGCGAATGCCTCCCAGCCTGCGTGCGCTAGTTACCTTTTCCCATTTATGCTATTTAAACTAATGTTCAATTTGGCTTATCCTGATCCAATACGCGGTTGCGACGTGGCTTCCGTGTTTTCTTTCCACCAAAATCTCATTTTTCCTGTATGCACCGCAGGACAGTTAACACTTCCATAAGCTTTAACACCAAGTGTTGCAGGAAAGTGGACGTTTCCTATAGATTCCGTGCTGAATGGATACTTTGTCCTTACGCGTTGCGGTCTCAGGATCTTTGCCACGGCAAACCCAAATCCTATCCTGTCGCCTGTAGGTTTTTGTTCTCTGGTTGCTGCAGCTCGGGCTTCAAGTATTAACGAGCTCGTTTTTGCTTCGCCGTGGGGATTTCTCACTTGCGGCTTTGTATACCTCCACTGACCTTCTCGTTTCCATCCTTACTTCCCACCTAGCCGTCTCTGCTTCTTTTCTAAAGGGTGTGATAGTTCGTTTCGTAGTCCTTCCCCGGTAAATGTCGAGCTTTGAAGGTATACGCACCTGTGCACTCCCCGTGCCCATGCCTTGTGGTTACCTCTTCATACTTCTGAGCCTAAGGCCGGCACGGGCACCGCAGTGACCGTTATTCGACAGCAGTGTTTTCAGCAATAATCTCCGAACGCAGCAGCAATACGAATGCATCGATGCCCTCGGATACGCCGGATAACACGCAAGTGCTGAACGGTACTGGGAAGGTACTGTGCGCGAATTGAGTTGGATTTCAACGCTGCTCGACCTCTTCGTGCTGCGCGAAGAGTGCCACGGGCGTGGAGCTGTCCGCACGCAGGCGACGCTTGAGGAACAAACTGTAGCACTCTGTTTCATCGGAAAGCCACTGTTTTCTCACGACCTTGTGGATTCTCATATTCGTGGCTTTTTCGAGGAGAGTATTTAGGCGTACACCACGACCACCGCCACAAATGCAAGCAAACCATTACTCGTTTGGGCCGCATGTATATGATACGTTTCATGAGGAACCACTCCCAGTATCTTAACGGCCTGATGTGCAAGTGAAGATACATGTAATAAGCGACGGTGAGATAACCCCTGCGCACGGCACGGACGGGAACGACGATGCAGTACTTGCGCATCTGTTTCTGCATGGACGGTAAAGATCTGTGACTTCCACGACACCTTGGAAAGCTTGAGTTGTCGCCTATCACTGAAATTAACCCTTGGTCGTTGGCGACGAAAAGTGCCGACTGGAATTGTGGCGGTTTCCGCGTAGCCTATATAAGCTGCATCGGAGTCAAGTGGCACACTTTCTTTTTTGCCGGCACGAGAAGGCGTGGCGGAAGCAATGAAGAACATCGAGCATTAAAGAATGAGCGCAGCATTGCTGCTCTCAAGGCACGAGACCTGGCAGGCGTTGCATTTAGGTGCATTAATGAATGTACCACAAGCATAAAACACGATCCGATCTTGGCGTCGGCGTGTTACTGCAAGCATAGGAATTTCAACGTGCCAAAGCGAGTAATGTCGGCCGGTGCAGTGACCGCTGTTCGTGCACCCACCTGTGCGCGGGAAAACGGTGGCCTTCCTGTGATTCCCTAGCTGTTTTAGTGTGAGGAAAGTTATTCTTGAAGTAAGAAAACCAAGGTCGTCAACGTCGTCGACGCGTGGCCACAGCTCCTCGCACAGTCTCGTAGCACAGTCACCTTACACAACGGGATCGGTCCCCGTACAACCCAATTCTCTTCTCGTGCCTTGTCGACATCGTTTAGAGTCAGGCGGATCCGAGGGTTACTGCAGCGTCCGGTGACGACTACAGAGAAAACACTCCGCGGGCGAACCGCCAGCTTTGAAATACAACGAGATGGCGCCCTACCCAAGCCAACATACGACCGCTTGTCACATCAGTTGAAAATGGCGACTCGTATACGCGTCCCGGCTCGCTAGCCTTTCCGCGTAATACCATCTTGGGCTGGCTACAGGTGATGTTCAGTGAATTCCCTTCTGGAACGGAGCGACGTTGCACTGTGACCTTAACCGTAACGCCGCTCCACATCGACCTCGCCTTGGTAGTTAAAACAGAAACTAACTTTCTGTCGTATTTCTAGGCTAGCCTGACTTACTTTGTTCAGATTCCTTCATGGTTTCTTCTCTGCCTTTCTCTTACTAAAATTCTAACCTAACCTTCCTTTACAAACCTCTACTGCTTTCCAAATCACTTTTCCGATATATTTAAAGTGGCTTCCGAAAGCTGGACGCCTCGCTCACTGAGGACTGGTCGAATTCCTTCGCACTCGTGACAATTTGTCGCATGGTTGCTGCCCCCACCGCGCCTGCAACCCATATGGACAATTCTTCCTGCACCTGCTCGCGGTTAAGCGTCTTTGCTCGCAAGCAACCCGCCATGGATTCGAAACGCAACGCACCGCATTTAGTATTTTTGAAGAACTTTCCCTTTCTGATCTTTCGCTCCCTGATTTATATGTATCCATTTGCGCCACCGAACAGCGCGCAGCCCGGAGGCAGCACGAATTAAATAAAGGACTACTGACACGAAATTTTCGTGTTACGTTTTTTTCCCCGCTATTATGGGGGCCTACCAACCACAAATCATAGAACAGCACATTAGACGGTCGGTTCGGTCGCGGCAGCCTCATTTATTTGTGTCAGTTTTGGTTTCGACAAGACGAACACCGACAAGACGAAACTAGGGGCCATACGAAAACCGAGGCGGCCGCCATGACAGGAGAGCGCTCGCGACGTGATACACACGCCGGAGCAGCGCGCGCCAACCGCAGCCAGCGCGTTGGGCACGTCCCGGGGGCCCTCACGTCGGCAGTTTGGCGCCAGAAGGAACGGATGGCGTCAAGCTGGTGCCGATTGCGACAGCGTACCTGTTATGAGCTTTCTCGCGCGCGCAAAGAATAAAATACGTTATGTATACTGAACGTTTACAATTGAAACTAGCTGGGAGATATCTGCATATAAAAACAAAGCATTTTACAGTTATCTCGACTTTGAAATTTCGTGTCAGCACTCCTTTAACGAGGCCAGCGACGTAACATGGGAGGAGTCCCCCGGCTCTCAGCTGGTGATCTTACATGCGGCGTTCCTACCTGGCGTCACCCTTACAGCGCCGTTGCACTTGCACTACCCGTCGTTATCGACGACCCGTCGTTTTAGTGGTTGCCTTCCTCAAATTTATTTCATGCATGGCCTTTAGAGAATGGTTCACTTTTCGACATTTGCTCCGAAAATTATTCAGGGGTCTGCTTAACGTTGTGCCGTGAATTCCTAGCATTCATGTCTGCATTCATGTCTGGCGATATCTTTCCTTCCTTCAGCCCTGCTCAAGAGTGCTGCCAGGTTGGCCCTAAAGTACGCCTTTGCCTGCGCGGTGCAAAATACGCTCGTGAAAGACGGAAAAGAGCCCGCCTTGGCCCTCGCCATTTCGGCAATTGATGTTCGCACCAGCAGTCATAGAGGCGAGCTCGGAAATGTTCTTTGAAATGTAAAGGTATGATTACAAGCCAAGGGAGGGCACTATCAGACAGGAGAAAAACCTTCCCATCGCACCCTTACCGTGACGTTACCGGCCGGGGTAAAGGTGAAGTGGGCGGAGGGTATGTAAGCTTTGCCGCCAATGAGCGACGACTCTCTGTTGGTGGTTTCGAAAAGCACTCTTTCGTTGTCTTTCAGGAACACCTGCGCCAAGGGTACCACAACGGCTCTACCCCGCAGCCATTGCACTGTTTCCCCCTTGCGATGTCAAATGAAACAATTTCGCAGAGCGCAGGTTTCTGCCTGGGAACGCAACGTCGGGGTGGATATTTTCGAATGGTTCGCTTGCAGGAAATGAGTCCTGTTGTGTTTCTTTCTTTTTTTACAGCAAATGGCAAAAATGTAGCGAGAAAGCCCGTTCTATTCGCTATAGATAAAAGCAATTTAATGGGTCATTTCCCGATTTTGGATTCGTAAGAAATTTTCCATCTCAGAAAAAAAAAAAAAGTACACCGACGGGCCGGTGAGCAGCTTTTTATTTTTGTTCTCTTTAGTTTGTCCAAGGTAATATCGCCTCGCCAATTTGCTCAAATGTTTGTGGTCACATAATAGTATAACTTCACGCACACAAAACCCTCAGTGCAAAGCGGCCAATATAAGGAAGGCGTAGGGGAAAGGTTACATTTTTCTTATCGTTGAAGTAAGTTCGAATGGAAGAAAGGAATTAAGTGGAGTAAAATATGCTCCCCGTGTGGGAACCGAACCCACGAGCATCCGAATAAGCGTCGGATGTTATACCAACAGGTTGCGCGTGAAGACTCTGCTCTCCTCCAGTTTCTCGTGTATTCATTATGTGAATGTAACTGGAATACAGGGTCTCACAGAGAGAGTAATTGGAACATGATGCCACAGATAAAAGCTAGTACAAAAAGGCGACTTCAGTAAGGTGCCAACGTTTCGACAAAAGGACTTGTCGCATTCTTAGGCACTTTGAGAAATGGCACTGGACTCCTCCGCACGTCCTGTTTGACGTCCATGCAACTCCTCTCTGATTGGCAAGGAATCTCATCTAAACTTCGCTTCCCTTTCGCCAGCTCTCTCTTTAAAGAACAGCCTCATTTCTCTCTCGCCACCTCGCTTCTCTCAACGAACCCTCCTTTCAGATCTCGCCAACCTTCTCTCACTGTGTCCTATCTCTGAGGGTAGCTAGCTGTGAGGTGTCAAGGACGACCGTGGTTGCACTGGCGAAGACACGGCCTCTTGTCAAAACGTTGACACCGGACTGAGGCTCCCCCTTGCGCAAAGTTTTGTCTCCTGACACATAATTTGAACTGGCCCGCCAGTGCCGGCCAGGTGGCGTGTATTTGAATGGGGAAAAACTCTCCTCAGCTTAATCCGAGCCTGAAACCCCTGCCATGGTTAATTCGAACAAGATTGCCCGTACGTACAGAGTACTTTTCGTGTAACCCCGGTCCGAAATACGAATGTGTCACAATTTTTTAAAATGATGTTTGAGACGTGTTTTCATGCGCCTTTACGGCTGTTCTTGCTTTCCTCGGGGTATGGGTGTGTCTTTCGGTAGTCGGTGCTACCTGTGCACCACGTCTCGTAGTTGGGAAGCGCGCTTCTGCTTCTCTGGGTTCCCATTGCGAACTGTCCACTGCGTATGCCGCACTTGTGCGGTTCACAGTTATTAACACTCAGCTCCTGGGAATGTGCAGTATGGCCTACTTTATCGCGCATGCGCTTCTAATATTGTTGTTATGCGATGCACCACTAATCAAACAGAACCCCGCTAGTTCGAACACTGGTTAATTCGAAGAGATTTTCTGTCCCCCCCCCCCCCCCCCCCCCCCCCCCCCGGGTCTCACTTCCCAAAACCATTGCAGGTTCTTTCCAGGCACCGAACGAGAATATCCCGCTGAATATGTCTCCTTATTCGCACCACGTGGCATGCAGTGCGCCAGCTCCAGTGAGCAAGCCGAAATGTGAGCTGATCACCTTGTTGTCAAATGAAGTGTTCGGCCGGGTAGCGAGCATCATGTACGTTGGCACCTTCACCACGTCCATGCCAAGTTCCCTCCAGTACCTGGCCACTGCCCTTATAAGATCACGTCCGCCGGTGTCCTTCGTAGTCATATCGCTGCAAACGAGGCGAGTGCGGATTGTGAACAGAGCGGGTTCCACGATCCCTGCCTTGGAAAGACAAACTAAGTGCATACAGACAGGGTGTTGCGACAATAAATCAGCGTCTTCAACAGTTTTCCTGGGCAAACCCCGTCTCCGTTTCCGCTCAAACTTTACACGCACGAAGGTCGCATTTTGCGGTCTATTTTGTGCAACAGCAAGAACCGCGACGGCCCTTATTTTACTAATTCAGATACCGAACCGGCATCGCCTGTTTTGTTTTGGGGGGCACAGATGGCGCCTCTGTTCCAAGGTCTAAGGTGCTCTCGCAGGCGCAACTCGTTTTTCTTGGTTTTTTAAATAAGTAGGAAAGTGTCGTCGCCGTTCTTAGTCTTAAAGGAGTACTGACACGAAATTTTTATGTTACGTTTTTTTCGCTGCTATGCGTGCCTACCAGCCCACTAATCATAGAATGACAGATTAGACGACCGAGCGCAGCGTAAACATTCATTTACGGCGTCGTTTATTCGTGCCAGTTTCGGTTTCGACTGAAAAACGCCGAGCGTCCGCCATGACAGCATGTATAACATGACGTCACCATTCTTGCCGTATCGCTGCCTCTCTGGAAGCGCGCGCGAGCGAGCGCACGCGCGCGCCCAGACCGGCCGAGGTTTTCGCCGTCCCCACAGGCCCGGGCAGCATGACGTCAGTCCCAAAACCATGACACGTACACACGCCCGAGCAGCGCGCGCCAACCACAGCCAGCGCGTCGGCTTCGTCGCGGGAGCCCCGACGTCGGCAGTTTGGGGCACGTAGCAGATGATGTCACGTCGGCCCGCTCTGGGCTTTCTCGTGCGGGCGAAGATTAAAATGGATTTTAAATATGTTTCGCTGAACGGTTGCTGTTGAAACTTGCTGGGAGATATCTCCTGATAAAAAGGAAGCGTTTTACATAGTTATCTCAGCTTTGAAATTTCGTGTCAGTACTCCTTTAAGCGCGAAATTCGACCTTCCTGTCTAATTTTAGCGCCAACGGAGAAGCGGTTTGCTAAGGAAAAGTTTTTAAACACGTTCATTCATTGTTGTGACATCCTTACATGTGGCGATATCGCAAATAATATCACCTCCCCTATTTGGCAAACAGGCTCGGGTAAGGTCCTCGGTTATCAAAATTTTTACCGGCCCCCCGTCCCGATTTTGTTACTGTAATTGGAATTCTGGCGGCCTCAATGAGGTGGCGAGATTTCGAATGTCACGCTTGCTGCCGCCGCTGCTACACAACCCTGAAATGACAGAAGAAGGCGAAAACAGGATTGCTACCCACTTGAACTGCTGCTTGATGACTTTGGCCGTGATGTTGTGCATGATGGCGTTGAAGATTCTGTCGTGTTGGCGGTACTTCTCGGTAGAGATGTGGTCGTGGATGCTGAGAAGGCGGCTCATGTGATCCGTGACGACGGGCTTTTCGGCCAGCTTGAACAGGTACCACAGCATGAATGTCGTCGCCACGGCGGCGAACAGAACCCAGCAGATGACCCACTTGAGGAGCAACCGCTCGGCAGGCGTGCGGGCGTACTGCTTGCGCTGCTGTACGGCCGCCATACGGATCTTCTGGGCCGGCGACATGGCGCCTCGCCCCGGCGACATGGCGCCTCGCCCCGGCGACATAGGCGGCGTCCGGCTGCCGCGCCTCTGCAAGGCCATCGGACCCCCTGCACCGCCAGTCGTGGTACCACGGATTCAGCGGCCACCGAGAAGAGCGCACGGTACCGCCCACTGCAGCCTATAGACTGACCTCTTCCTCTCCACCCTCCCTAGGAATGGGTGGAGCTAAACGACTCGATCGCTCCCACTGGCGACACGAAATGCGACTGCCTCGCGTTTTCGAGGCAGTCGCGTTTTACGTCAGCACAAACACGGTCCCCGTCGGCAGCGTGAATGGCCAAAAAACTTGCTGCTTCAGCATCGCTGGTTACAGTAAATCCAGCGGGAAAGATACAAGCAGCACGAGAGGAAGAAAGAAGGCACGACGAACGCCGGACTTCCGTACGCTGGACGAAGCTAGTCGCACGGCTACCCAATTTGAGCAGATATTTCTGCTCAATCGGCCAGTTGCAGTGACATTACACTGACACGGTCTTGCATGCGGTTTTCATTTTAAAAACAATAATTCTCGCCGGACCTTTTTGAGGTGACCCTGCCGGTAACGCTTACTTCATTAAGCCGATGTCAGAAGTCACAGCAACGAGCGAGCACATTCGCTCACCCATAGACCGTTTACAGAGCGGCGGCCTGGGCGCAGCCATATTGGATGATGTGACGTCACTCGGCATTGCTGGCCTTTTCGTACGTATTTCTCGCCGAGGCCTTCAATGGGCCGGGGCGCGTCGGCGAACGCCGGAACAGCTTTATCGGCGAATTGTGCAATTATTTGGAGTGTCGCTTTGAATGAGGACCTCTCGGACGCGTATAGATATCGTATGCCAACCTTCAGAGACTACTTAGTCCTGAAAAATGGCCCATAAAGCTTTTTCAAGCGCTGTTGTGACTGGTGCCCATCGCTAAACTCCTGTTCACACGTTTCATAGCTGTTTGACGACATTTTTTTCTTCTATTTCTACGTACACAGCAACCATGTATATCAGGGGTGGAAATCTGTGGCCCGCGGGCCGCACGCGGGGAATTATTACGCGGGCCCTGTGACGACGTCAGAACCCCCTCCCCCTGTCACTTCTGAAGGCATGATGGCATGGCGATTCAAACCTCAAACGGGGTTATACAGGAGCAAAGCAAGCTCGCTTCCAGCTAACATTGATTCGCTAGATAATGTCTTCGCTTCCTTTCTTTGCGCCAGTCCAGAAATTCCCCGCCTCCCCCGCCCCTTGCCCCTATTTTCCATCCACCCTTGCCGTGTCGGCTTCATGCAACTCGGCCCTCCACCGCGAAAGATTGCCGACCCCTGATATAAATGTAACGGCTTGAGCAACTGGCTTACACTTCTCATGAGGATCTACCGATTCTTTCGCACATGGATTATTAAAGGCCAACTGCACTCAAATTTCACCTCGACCAAATTTATTTTTAATGCGTAGTAAGTACCCCCAAATCAGCTGTGACACAAGTGGTAGCTTCGTGAAACGCCTCGTTAACCAGTCAGAAGCGTTTAAAGAAGCTCGGCCGCAGACCACGCTGCACCTGCCGGCGGATCGCGTAAACAGCCATGACGCGCCTGTGACGTTCAAGCCGACGGGGGCTTCTTTCTCTGGCCAGCCACGCAGCTGGAGAGCCGGTCGAGCTCTGCTGCGCACGCGTCCCCCATTTGCTGCCCCGTGCGCTAGAGCACTGCACGGGCCGATTTTTTCTGGCCCGGGCCCGGCCCGGCCCGAAAGCGCCATGCTCCGGCCCGCCCGAGCCCGGCCTGGTGTTTTCAAATACGGCCCGTACCCGGCCCGGGCCCGAAAGGTTTGGGCCTGGCCCGGCCAGGCCCGTTTCAGCCAATTATGTCTTGAGCATTAACGAGGCACTGTCCACTCCTCAGTTATTGTGAAGATACCAGCAGCACACAAGATATTTTTTGGAGAGTGCTGTGAGAACTTGAGACAGTGTCACGATTTTCAGTGGTACTGCGTATACCTTCGGTTAATTACGCCCGTAACACTTCTTCGAAATACTTGCAGGGCGATATTATATGCAGAGGCATAGGTGGCTGCCTCATGCAAGCACTGCTAACCACGCAATGTTCTTATTGCATTTAAAAGAATGACTACAACATACAACGCCCACATAAAGTGGAAAAACCGTAGACATTTATATTTGAGTTTACATTAATTGCTGACAAGCTGGGACTGTTGAGTAACAACAGGAGAAAATTGTGTATATAAGTTGTGTATGCATATAAGTTCTGTATCAGTTGCGTATATATCGCCGAGAACATGTTTTGCTTTTTTTACCAGCGATTTTTCCCTGCGGTCACTCTTTCGCCATTGTTGATCAAAGATTTCTATTTGATCAACGATGTTCTCGATCTTATTCGATGGCTCGGGAATAGCGCTAAGAAATAAATGCTCGCCGGGCAAACCCCGTGGCATCCTATTTGACGGCGCTCGACTGTACATGTCGCTGTGTTGGGCGCTTCTTCACCGCTTGCGTTTATTTATTGATTGTTACGGAGCACCAGTTTCGCTACAATAAACTTTGCTTACTGAAAGAACCTTGCACATTTCTTGGCAACGCCACAATAAAAATATACAAGCACGTGCATGCGTATAAGTTTTTCCCCTTATGTCATTCCACTGTTCATCGATTGATACCTGTAAAGCAGTAACCGCATGGAGCGATTTTTGCGAGCGACGCGACGAGCGATGCGACAGGGATCCGCAATCGCTCGTCCCGATCGCTCGCTGAGGCAGCCACATGAAAGCGATTGGGCGAGCGGCGCGACGAGCGATCCTAATATTGCCGCACAGCGCCCAATACGATTATTGAAGAACACACGGCCTCAAGGTTTATTTTATGTGTGCATTTGTCACAAAAACTGGAAATAAACGTATTTTAGTGAGCAGAGGGTCGTACTTTTCTAGGATGCACTGTGCCGCCGCTCGCCCCTTCCCCTCGTTCTCTGCCTAAGGCGGAAGTTGCGCCCCTTAATGCTCTCCTATTGGCTAGTCGCTCAGGCCACTTCCGGGAGGTGAGCGACTTTTTCTGGCGAGCCAGAACCGAGCTATTCTAGTTCACTATACCGAGCGATTCGATGAGCGACTTGGTCCGCGGCGAAAAGTAGTTCGTCGCTAGTCGCGTCGCTCCCCAAATCGCTTGCAAAATCGCTGCACGTGGTTAGCGCTTAACTGTGCCTTTCTGTTTGAGCAAATTAACAGAACGTGCTGTTGGGCTAGTTGGTGCATACTGAATGGGAGGCTTAGCGCAAAAAAGACGAGGACGGTGGCAAACGTGACAGGCGCTTGTGACGTTTGCCACCGTCATTGTCTTTTTTGCGCTAAGCCTCCCATTCAGTTTGAGCAAATGTTTCTCATAACACTTTTCTCACGTAAAGTAACTAACATAGCCCTTAAACAGTACCGACTTGACAGGATGTGTCTGCGTTGTGGGACATACTAGGCGGAGACTGAATTATTTGACTTTACAGGGACGAAGGAGCGCGAATTCTGTAAGACTTGTTGTTGGGCTAGTTGGTATCGGTAATTGTACATGGTTGGAAAAGCGCTTTTGTAACACAAGGGACAAACGTAGTGCGAAAGAAAACCAGACAGAAAACCAGAGCGCCTCACTCGTTCTGTCTGGTTTTCTTTCGCTCTACGTTTGTCCCTTGTGTTACAAAAGCGCTTTTCCAACCGCGAATTCTGTATTACTCGCTGAAAGAGGATTAATTAGGCTTGGAGACCATAGCATTCGGCAACCTTTCAGGGGGGTTCCGATCGGTAGTTACTATTTCAAAAATGAAAATCAGTTAAACGAACTAGATCTCAGGACTGACCAACTTACCCAATGAAATATTTGCGATTACAAATGCTAAGATACATTAAAGGGGAGGCTAAACATGAGGTGCTGAGGTACACTTCCGTAGAATTGGTATAAAACGTGTCCTATGTTTGGGTACACCTTAAGAACGACAACGGAAGTTGTCCATGCGCCTTATCACCGTAGCCGCCTGTTCCTCCGCGGGGCGCAGAAGGCGCATTACTGTGAGTATTTCGAACGTGACACGAGACGTTTCCGTGATTTTTCGAACTTAAATACTGCAGCAACGATAAACCAACTAGGTGAGAAAAAGAAAACGATGTGACGCACTAAGCGTTATCTCCTTCCAAACGTGCGCGCGCGTCTACATCGCGGGCCAGTCGCTTCAGCGGAGTGATACACTACATGGGCCATTGCTGCCATTTTTAACTTGCTACCAAGTGAAGGACACAGTCTGGAACACAGATACTAAATTCGAGAAGTCCAAAATATGTCTCAAGCAGTCAGTAATCGTCGCCAGAAGCCATTAATAGTAATATAACTATGCATTGTGGCAAAGAGTATCTGTCTAGTTCTCACCAATAACTATGTAGTAGCTGTATTGTCCATAATTATCAAAATATCATAAGTTAAAAACCGCCACAAGCAGCCATTAATCGCAATATAAACTCCCGTAGATTTTTAACAAATACCCTTGCGGGCCGGAATGCTATGTTTTTATCCTTGCCTGCTCTGTTTTCAAGGCTACTCGGGGTCTACTCGGGGTCTACTCGGTGCGTCCCGCCGACGTGTCTACTCAGGGTAGACACGTCGGCGGGACGCACAGCATATTAACGTAATTATTTCGATTATTTCCTCTTTCCAGTGGGCTCGAAAAGCCGCACTGAACAATCGATACGTAGCAAGACCCACGACGTATTTGTGCGCTCGAGGGCTCGAGCGGCTGCGAGAACAGCAGCATCGTGGCAAGGTGGCCTGACCGCCCTCGCCGGACTGCCGAACCCAGAGAAGGACCCCTCCCTGGAGGCTATCTGGCTGGAGAAACAAGACGCTCACCAAAAGAGCCGACGGAACGAGGCTGGCGGTACATTCCGGCTTGGACCGCTCGCGGAAGGCCCCCGCTCCAAGAACGATGGCTTGGCGCGTTTCGCCGCTTTTCTTCTTCCTTGGCTTCTGGCTTGGGTTTTTTCTTCTTTCCTCTTGGTTCGAACGCTTCGTAAATTTTTTTCTCGGGTGCTTGGAAAATCTTTTTTACATATCTTACAAATCTTTCCGAGATCTGCTTCGAACAGGGTTTTGTTGCATACCTGAGAAAAGCCTGCTCACTCTCTAATATTCCTCACAGGAATTCTAAAGAGAGCATTGACGTCGGCTGGTAGTTCAGCGCACAAGAGAACGGGGCAGAGGAGGCAAACAGGATAAGAGTTAACCGGTTAGCATTTTTAGAACCTCCGGGAATTTAACTTACGAGAGAAATTGCAGAAATATGGCAAGATGTACCACCCCGCAACCGCAGCTTCTCCATTGCCTCCGTCCAGTGGCGTGTTCAGTCGCTTCGCGTGGCGTTTGCGAACTGTTCATGCTCGTTTCAGTCGTTAATGGTAGTCGCATTTCACCAATGAAGGGTCGATCCATTCATGTAAATGGGGAACCCCCTGCGGGAGTATGTGCCATTGTTTTTACGGACAATTTACCTTTTTGGCCAATTCCCCACAGACAGCGTGTGCCACCGACGTCCTCAGCGGAAGCTCCGCCCAGAGACGACGTATTTGCCCTCCCTTCGCTGCACTGCACATCAGTGACGGATTTATACACACACCCCAACATCATCCCCTTCCCCCTACGAAAAAAAAATTTCACCATCTTACCCTAGGGGAACCCTGAGTAGTATGCGAAGCAGCCATGGGGTGGACTCAAGTTCCCATTAGTTTTCAGTTCCATCGCGGCGTTCGGGAGGAGAATGAGAGGAGCGGAGCGCGCGAGCGGGTCATTTATACCGCAGAGCTACAGTGGCGCTCCCAGCGGAGCATGCAGCGGCTACCGTCGCGTCTCTAACCCTAAGTTGCTTCGCATTATCGCGCGCGGAGCCGCAGGTGTTGCCATTCGTTGCGCAATCCCGGAGAGAAGAGGAGCTTCGGAGAGGAGAGGAGGATGCCGGAGAGGAGAGGAGTGTAAAGAGAGGAGAGGAGGAATGCCTCGCATACTACTCAGGGTTGCCATACGGGAAGATGACGACGGTGGTTGAACGCCAAGCTATCTCGTGATGGATTCTTTGGTTGGCCAATCCCTATAGGGGCATCCTGCCACAATCATCATCAGCGGTGCCTGGCCAGGCATGCGCAGTGGGTGTGCGGACGGCGGACAACAACGACAAGGGAGGGAGGGACACAGCCCCGAGCATAAGATGCTCCGCATCTAAAAGATTCCGCAACCAAGAGCACCCTGCCCAGGGATTTATACACCCCCCAACATCCTCTCAACACCCCCCCCCCCCCCCCCCCCCCAGGAGGACTTCGGCACTCCCCCAAAATCGACATTGCGTGGTGGTCATTGACCACCACGCAAAGCGCCAGACGCGGAGCCTTCCGTGCAAGTTCTTTATTCATCGACTCGACATCAGATAAGGGGCGTTCCGCAAGGATCGCTACTCTCTGCCATCCTTTTCAAATATATTGATGAGCTCAGTTGAAATCAGTCAGGGTGTTTGCTCTTACGTATCTTTTTTGCTGAGCAGTACACCCATGACCTTTGCGGGTTACAAGCATATCTGGGTTCCATCGAAAGGTGGATTTCAGACTTGAACTTGCCCATCAATGTTGATAAGTTTGCGGTTCTGGTACTCCCAGTATCCTCTTCTGTTTACTTTTGTCTGACTTACCGGGAGGAGATCATCCTTCAGGTAACATCTTTAAAGGAGCCATGAAGAAAAAATACAAGGCTTCGTTTAATTTGAAAGAACTAGGATTCAGTATCTCACTCAGCTCCATTACAGCCACAAAAGATGTTTTTTAACGAAAAAAAGCAAGAAGTATTTAAAATTTTCAAATTTTGCACCACATTATGAGCAAGAATGACGTCATACGGGCCAACAATAAAACATAATTTTCAGTGCGTTAACTGCACGTTAGCATTCAAGTGATACGGTCAAATAGAACTAGAGGCTCCATTACAGACGTCCAGTCATGTGTCGTCGCGACAGGTCAGTTAGGCGGCCGCAAATCGCACAAACAAGGTTCCGTGACGTCATAGAAAAGTTGAGGGAAATTGGCTAGGGGGTCGCGACTGCTTCGCACGTTTTCTTTCATATCTCCGTTATTTGTTCGAAGATTGCGATGATATTGGTATCATACCAAGGCGCCAACCTCTTAATAAGTACATCCGTGACTACAATAAAGCTGACTTCTCTCTTATTAACGAAGAACTTGAACAATTCTACCTCCCATTCAACCAGAGTGCATTTACCAGATCGGTGAATGAAAACTGGCTGTTGTTTAAAAATAAGGAGCCAGGAAGAGAAAATGCAAGTTGGTTTGTTTTATTCGAAAGATTTCGTGTTTTATAGTGCCCCCAGCGCTTGTCCGGATACAAACGATGCTTTATTCACTGAGAAATTAAACAATTTAAGTTAAAATTTTGATTTTCCCGCTAAATCGTTTGTCTTCGGGGTCTGCAATGACATCACAGGAACCGACCGCTCTGCAGCCTAGAATCCCTTCATTCACGCATCCGCCATACAGGGTAGAGACACGTATACGCTGGCGCCGCCATTGTGGGTTGCTCGCTCGCCGCCGAAGCAAGTCATTGTGTCAAAAACGCGCTAAAATTATCGCCGCAACGCGGTTTACTGAAGACGTTTGAATCATATCGTCTGTTTCGCGTTGCTAGGTCTCGTGGAAAACGAAAAGAATAACGCGTTGAGCCCGTTGGCCCAATTGCGGCGGCACGGGACCGTTCAAAGGTTGTCTCCACCCTGTACAGCGGCGTTGGTTTGTTCCCGCGTTTCTTTACGTTACCCGAACCTAGATGGCGCCACCATACCGTGGCAAGCGTTTGGTTTGTTTTTGCCCGCATTTAAACTTGGCTTGTTTTTGTTCTGGGAGAAAATATTCGTTCCCTGAAACAGTGCTCGCTAGACAAATGGGGTCACGTAAGACACCGTTGCTTGCGTCAATCGGCCAGTGTCGTCTGAGACAACCCCAAGCCCCGTAGTGCTGTGCAGCTAAACCAAGCATGCTGTGCGCAGTACGAACAGCAGAACGCATCAGTACTTCTATGTTTACATGTGCTTTCGTAACTTCCACTGTTTGTCCCATCATTCTTATTGCTTTGTAAAGAATGTGCCCTAAATTTAAGCGCAAATCGCTCGTTCGTCTAGTTTCTAAGCTCTACCTAATTTGCGTCTGCTTCTGCCAGCCTCCACCAATCGCAGAGCTTAGCTCATGTGACATCATAGGTTCTGTTGCGGGAAATGAGCTGGTGGGTCGCATGACCATTCCCGTTTTTCCTAATTATGTAGCTTATTTGAGCGAAGTTTACGTTAAAAATGGTGTCAGTATGATTCTAACGAGACAATCTTTTGAATGAACCAAACTTGTGTTTTCTCTTCATGGCTCCTTTAACTGTATATCTGTTTTGCAAAAATGTTAAATACGGCTCAGAGCTCATTTTTTCCCGAATTTTGAGCCTTAAAGGAGCCATGAAGAGAAAGCACAAGTTTGGTTCATTCAAAAGATTGTCTCGTTAGAATCATACTGACACCATTTTTAACGTAAACTTCGCTCAAATAAGCTACATAATTAGGAAAAACGGGAATGGTCATGCGACCCACCAGCTCATTTCCCGCAACAGAACCTATGATGTCACATGAGCTAAGCTCTGCGATTGGTGGAGGCTGGCAGAAGCAGACGCAAATTAGGTAGAGCTTAGAAACTAGACGAACGAGCGATTTGCGCTTAAATTTAGGGCACATTCTTTACAAAGCAATAAAAATGATGGGATAAGAATGCTTGTTTTAAATGTACAGCAGAGTGCCGCTTTGGAGTTACCTTGCATCACCCTGGCCGACTGGCGTAAGCGACGTTGTTTTACGTGACCCTGTTTGTCGAGCATGCCCCATGTTTCACGAAACGATTAATTTCTCCCGTAACAAAAACAAGCCAGGTGCAAATACAGTCAAAAATAAAGCAATGGCAGAGAACGGTCCACGGCTCCATATGGTACCGCCCTCTGAACGGGCTAACTGTAAGCAAGGCTGCAAAGCCTAATGACACACTGGAAGTTTGTTTGAATACCCGCCCCTGTGACTTCATGGCAGATGCCACAAAAACATGATTTGGCAGGAGAATAAAAATTTTAACGTAAATTGATTAATTTCTCCGTGAATATGGCATCGTAATTGCTGCCATAAAAGTGCTGGGGGCACTATAAAGCACGAAATCTTTCAAATAAAATAAACCTGTATTTTGTCTGCATGGCCCCTTTGGAGGCGACAGTCAGCACTTTATGCTCTAACAAGCGAATGTAGTGGAAAGCCTAATCTTCGCCTTCTTCAAAATTGAATAGGTGAGTGGCATTCCATCTGACCATGACTTCTGAGCGGACGGGCATTTAAAAGCAAGTTGCTACATCCTCGTCCTCCTTGTTGATCTGAGCTTCTGACCTGAGATATCATGCCTGCATATGTCAGCGCACTGGCAACACACGCCACTGTACTCGCGCCCTCATCGACATAGCTCGTAAAAAAATGCGTCTTCCAAAATGTCCGCCATGTGGATTTAGATTCGTTTTACCCTGTTTTCCCTTCTCCATTCTACGCAGCCTCGTGTGTAGGCACACGGTGCATCTCTCAGGCCATGTGCCCGGCGACAAGGTGCTGCCGTAGTGGTGCGTAGTTAGAATTATCCGTGCCGGAATGTACTCGGGTTTGAATTAATGGGATTCTTTATACATAGACTTCCATGGAAAGTTGGCCAGATCAAATCATCCAGTTCGAATTATCCATAAATTTGAATTATAGAACTTTGAATTAACAAGCTTTCACTGTACGTGAGAGCTTGGAATACTGATTAAAAAAGCACTACTTTATGTTTGCCTGACACAGTCAAACTACAGCACAACAAAAACAAAAAAATAATAAACGCAAGAGAGACGAAAATTTATCAATAAATCACCATGTTTTTACACGCGGACTCTTAAAGGGGCAATGCAGACAAAAC
Source organism: Haemaphysalis longicornis (assembly GCF_048455015.1). Lineage (NCBI taxonomy): Eukaryota > Metazoa > Arthropoda > Arachnida > Ixodida > Ixodidae > Haemaphysalis > Haemaphysalis longicornis. Next base: position 349,728,877 of record NW_027526203.1, on the reverse strand, counting down.
ACCAAGTTTAATTCATTCGAAAGATTGCCTCATTAAAATCATACTGACACCACTTTTTATGTAAACTTGGCTCAAATAAGCTATATAATTAGGAAAAAAGGGAATGGACATGCGATTCACTAGCTCATTCCCCACAACAGAACCTATGATGTCATATGCGGCAGCTCTGCCATTGGCTGAGGCCTGTTGGGAATGACCTTCCCAGCGCTGCTCCCAGGTTGTGACTCGCATCCAGCTCGTCACCGATGTTGGGAATCAGCCATCCCGACGCTATCAGCGCTGTTGGGAGTGGCCATCCGAGCGCTGTCACCGGTGTAGCTACGTTGCCTTGCTCCGTCCACTATCGAAGCGGCGCAGAGCAGAGCGATGAAGTTCTCGAGCCGATGAAAGGTTGAAGCAACATTTATATACAGTATGTACTAGGGTAAGCAAACGTTACATGGCTCGCACAAAGGCGACAGCACCTCTCCACTCGGTGCCTCCGAATAGACTGGTGCCGAAGAATGCCGCCGGAGGGAAGCCGACGACACTCGATCCAGGCGGGTTTTTATACCCCCGGAAGGTCGTTGGAGCCCCGTGAAGTTTGAATCGGTCCAATCAGGGCTCTCGCTGGCTGAAGTTTGAAATCTGACGAATGGTAGCGAAGTGGTGATTCAGCCGCCCCACCATGATGGGGCACGGCCGGGCTCGACTCTTCTCCTCCCGCGCTCCCCTTACGGCCTTCGCAAAACCGGCTCGGCGCATGGGATTTTTTCTGACGCGTAGTTGGGGCGGCTGACCGCACGAGGGCAGCACCACCTCACCGAAAGGTCCGCGTCGCCGCGTCTCCGCGCAAGGGAAGAGCAAGGCAGCTTGAGCGTCGACAACATAAACAGTCAGCTTTCGCGGTGGCATTTCCGCGTGAAACGGGTCAGTTGGTGTAACTGATATGGCCCAGATTTTTTTTTGTTCTGGTATAAAAACGATATACACGGAAGGCACTTGTCTACGCAATAAAAACAAAGCGAAAGTTGTTCGCGTATATACTATATTTGCTTGCAACAATATTCCTGACTTGAGGCGCACCGTGACAGATAAAGTTTTATTTTATGCCCAGCTTTATACAATTTTGGGAAAAAAGTATATCCCGTATGACTATACCTGAATAAAAAAAGCAACACTCCTCACAAGAACTGCCTAATGTAGACGTGTAAAACGCAAAAAATAACACCAAGGACGAAAAAGGACGACAGGCACAAGCGCTACTTCCGACTATATTAGTACCGCAGGGATGCGGGTTCAAATCCCGGCCACGGCGGCTGCTTTTCTGGTGGAAGCGAAAAGCGAAAACGCCTGTGCGTTTGAGATTTCGAAGGACGTTTAAGATACACAGATGGTCAAAATTAATCCGGAGCTTTCCTCTACGGTGCGCCTAATCGCCTGTGTAGCGTCGGCGCATTTAACCCCATAATCAATCAGACAGCATTTATTCATAAAAACGCTCATATATTACACAAAAAATGCGCACATCAGCGAACAATTAGATTCCACAGCGTATGTAACCATCTGTCAGGCGACAAAATGGCAATATGTTCTGACACAGCTCGTGAGTACAGATGACTAGGCAACAACCGACCACTGTGTGACACCCGGTACCACACATAAAAAAGGAGGTGCAAGATACCCAATTTATTTGACTGATAAACCGAATGACGGCATACGTATGGGAGTGTGACCAAGGCGAGTCATCTACAACGCCAAATGCTTTCTTGTGCGAGCTGGTTTTTCTGCTTTGCTATCCCTACAGTCTCATTAAAGAGAGGCGTGCATTCGCATTTCCGGCAATGTGCACTGAGTTGCAGTGTATATATAAAAATATATATTCCTTGTGAGCTGTAGTGTTCCTACCCCATGGTGCGAGTTTTTCCGGTTGATTCCTCGGAAAAATTGGCGAGTCCTGCATATTTATATACAGCTTGGCAATCCTCCTTGACAAATCGTAAATCCGATTGTTGAGTGTATAGCAGTTCGGCGATGATGCTTCGACTGACGAAATAATGCTAGCTTGTTTGAAGGCAACAGCACTACAATACAGCAGCCACTATGTTAATGTAGCGATTTTAAGTCCTTCAATTGAACCTGCAGAATACGAAGCCATTTCTCCACATTGCGGTCGATCTTCACGACATCTTTCGCCGCTATGGGTGTAGGCCAGCGTTAGTAGGTAAAATGCTAGCAGCTTACTCGGCAACAGCGCATATTCATGGGAGGATGTGCAACCATGCACTTTCCGCGTCACAAGTTGTCAATCATGTGGCAGTATCCGGCGCTGCGGCGCACACACTGCGCTGTGAACGTGCTTGGCGGCGGCGGATCAACAGTGAGCTAGCAGCGCCACCCCAACTTGCGGCGGCAGGCAGCAAGGCGCCTCAATGCGAAGGCCGTAAGGGGAGCGCGGGAGGAGGAGAGTCGAGTCCGGCCGTGGATGGGGAAAGGGAGGGCGACGCCCACGCCGTCTCCGTGACCTTGCCTCCAGGTGAGTAGCGACAGGCACGCGTGGCGGGTCATTCACACGAGGCAGGATCTGGCCGCGCCGCCACGCCGGAAAAGGAGAGGCGATGTTGCGGCAGGACAAGTCTCGTCAAGTTTGCTGCGGGCGGTTTGGTCTGGTTTGGACGGGATCCGGACATTTCGGTGTAGGACATTTCGGTGCAGGTCGTTTCGGTGCACGGACTTTTGGGTGCACGGACTTTTGGGTGCACGGACTTTTGGGTGAACGGACATTTCGGTGAGGGACGTCTCGATGCGGACCATTTAGCTTTTAGCTTTAATATTTTAATTTCGTCAGACGATATGACTTTAACGTTCGAGATTTGTCTGCCTTTCAAATTTTACTTTCGTTCAACTTTTCTAAAAATTTTATTCTACAAATGAACAGTCTCTATCATTTATTCTCAGTGCTACTGAACCGCTTTGATTATAGCCAATTTTGAACTCTCCTACCCCGACCCCCCAACCGTCACAGAATATCTCCCACACTGCTCCACTTTCACAATACCAGTTAATAGACCGTTCCAGAAACTGCAGCGCCGCTCCTTCCCCTGGCGGGCGCGCGCAAGGCGTCATGGGAACTGCGTGCGCGCGCGGGGCGAGCGCCGACGGGGTGGTCGCGCCGCGCGCCGCGTTCGCGGCGTCCGTCAAAGGACCAAGTTTAAGTAGCGCGAAAGGATGGGCTTGCAAAGTTATGTTGCGCATCAATTAAATCATCTTTAAACCATAGAACCCAAAATAAGAAATAAACTCCGCATCCTTCTGAAGCTGCCTGCACCGCATGAGAACCTTTTGTCGTCTGCTAGCAACGTCGTCTGCTAGCTGCTGGCAGTTGAAAGGCGTCTTCGTGCTTCTTGCTGCCCGCGGGAAAATAGAAATTCCTCAACACGAGGAAATAAAAAACAAATGTGCACTTGAGCTCCCAGAGAAAAATACAAATAACCAGCTCTTGCCTCCGGCAGCCCGCGGGGAGCTGAGTGGGAAAACGAAGAAGCTCATATCGTGTGCACACGTTATTTGTGATGCATTTCCGCGTGTGTAAAGCTACACTCGTTTACGACCTGCCTTAGCGTTTGTAGTTCACGCGATACTGACGATATGGCGCCAAGGAAGCTGCAGGAGGCGGAAAAACGTGCTGTATGATCGGATGGGACAACAATACGCTTGGAGACCGGCATGTTTCATTGCACAAGTTTCCGAAGGACAAGAAACTTAAAAAGGAATAAGTTCGCCAGATAAATCGCCAGGGTCGTGATGGCCGATTCGCTTTGTGGGAGCCGTCCGAACATCACAGGATATGTGGAGCCCATTTCAACGCGAGCAGACGCAAATGTTACATGGACCGTATGCGACCATTTTTCCACACCGGGTCTTCTCCGAGAGGTGTCCTCCGGTAAAGACAGGTACGCCCAGCATTATAACGTAAATTCCAGGCATCCGCTTCCAGGCATCCAAGACGAACTAGTGGTATGCAGCACTGTCGAGATACCCCTGTCAGCTCAGAGTAATCAACGCCCGTTTTGTAATGAATTTTAGCACAAACGGCGTAACAGGGCATAAAGCAATATTTTCACTCCAGCAGGCAACGATGCGGTTTCTCCAACGGCAGCGACTGCCTGCAGCCCGTTTCCTGCGGCATTGGAGTAACGGAGTTTCTGCTGTAGTGAGTTAAGCATTTCGACTATTTCTTTTCGGTCGCTCATTGTGGAATTATTTCCCACTTTTAAGGTGTGGTGTACTTCCTGTGAGAAAACAAAGGAGACAGCTCGTCATAGCTGACCCAGGATTCTTGATCGAAGATGAGCTCCGTGAACTTGGCGTTAAATTGAACAGACCCCCCATGTTAAATGGTCGGCGTCAACTGACAGTAACGGAGGAAACACGCACACGGCAAATCACCAACCTATGGAGACACATTGAGCGAGTTATTCGAGAAGTGAAGAACTTGAGAATACCGTGGTATGTTTTCCCAAATGCGATGGCTGACAAGCCAAACCGGATACGGAAAATTTGTTGCTACCTGAGCAACTTCACACATGAACCACTTCTCAATTGATAATTAAGCAAAATGTCAACTATGCGTGTTTTGTATTAGCGCCCTCTGAACAGTTTTACCTTTTAGTCGGTATTGGTTAGTTTTTCTAACGGAGTAATTAAAAGTGTACGTGTCTTTTTTTCGACTGAAATAAACATTTCTATTTTCATATTTACACACAGACGAAAACATCAAAAGAGCTTAGGATTGCACAATAAGACTCGCCACCTCTTGGGCACCAGTACTTGAAACAAATGCAGACATAGTGTAGCATGAATGGACGGGATACACACTGCAACTCCCCAAAATGCAGCAGTTTGTTGAAGAAATGCCGGCGGTGGTAAGAACGCTGAAGTTTGAAAAAAAAAGCCAGTGAAGAAAACAGCTGTCCAGGACTTGATTGATTGATTGTGGGGTTTAACGCGCCAACGCAACGCAGGCGATGAGGCGCGCCGTAGTGGAGGGCTCCGGATTAATTTTGACCACCTGGGGATCTTTAATGTGCGCCGAAATCTCGTACACATAGGTGTTTTTGCTTTTCGCGTCCATCAGAAAAGCGGCCGCTGCGACCGGGAATCAAACCCGCGACCTCGTGCTCAGCAGCGCAAAGCCTTAGCCACTGAGCCACCGCGGCGGGTAAGCTGTCCAGGACAGCAGATGTTCTGCATGCATCACACAATGTTAAACGCCGAAGCTGCACCGTCAACAAATGCTCCCTCCACAGGCGCTGTCGCGCACGGCACGGTTTGGCACGGTAGAGCTACATGAAGAGCGTCCCGGGCGGCAGCGGCGGCGGCTGCTGCGGCGCTCACAGTTCCCAGGCTGCTTTGCGGCCGCCGTTTGGGGGCGCGCGCAACTTTCCGGAAAGGTCTATTCACCTACTGTGCCAATTTCCGTCGGTACACCCCAGAAGCTGGATTCACAAGATGACTTGGTTCAGCAAGCACTCATTACCACTGCGCGATCGATTCCTCTGTTCAATGGTGGATAATGTGACTACAGCAGAGGTACCGCCAAATAGCGCACAGCCAACGAACTTCAGGGACTGAGCCACCTTCACGCATGCAGCCCAAGCTGTGGGTCTTCACCTTGGGTCTTTAGCAGCCATTACTAAGAGACAGTTGTGCTGCCACCAAGGTACGGCTGCCATACTGCTCACCAGTATGGCAGCTTTAACCAGCAGCAATGTGAAATAAAAAAGGTGAGTGAAGGCTGAGGCTGCCTCAAGGCTCCTCCATGTCACCCTTATGTGTCTTCTGCCTCTTATTCTCAGTGTCACCTAAGTGGTACATTAAGTTTGGGCTAGTTGGTTCAACATAACCTCGACTACAGCACATAAAATTGAATAGAACAACAAGGAGACATACGCATATCCTCTTTTTTGCTATTCTGTCCGATTTTATGAGCTGTAGTCATGACCCAAGTTGGCAGTGATGGTTCCAGTGGGGTGTGACCTGTCACATGCCTTCTGAACTAGTATGCCACCAACAGTGTGCAGGTACCCCCATTCTATTAGCCCCTCCCAAAGGTCAGTCTGGAACTCCATCGGCTTCATTTTCGCCTCACCACACAAGGCCAAACACGGGAGAGGGGTCCTTCAACATGGTGTTGCATACTCGTGAGGGTGCCAGACACTGTCTGGCATGCTTTTTCTAGCTGCTGCTTTAAAAATCGAAGCTGACAGTTGAAACACATCGTAGCAGCCACTAAGCACTGCTGTTTAAATGCCACTGGTGAAGCACATTACACTACTGCGGCATTTTTTATTCTGTTTGCATGCCTGAGAGGCTTGTCTAAAAGTTCCATTGAATGCAAAGATAAAATGCAAAGATATAATAGGCCCAAGATCAAGTAGTTAAACTTTGCCCACACTTGGAAAAAACATAGGCAAGCAGCAATGCACTAACTACCACTCTCTTTGTGCAACCCTGGCCAGTTCACTTTCTTGTGAGAGTATTGACAAAAAGCCCAACGATAAATAATGTTTCCATAACAGTCTACAATAACAGGAGACAAGAAAAGTGCAGTTATTTTACGAAGTTCCTGATTTAGCAAAATAATTCATTAATCCCAGTGACTTTTTCAAAGCGATATTTATCTGTACAACTCACGCCATCCCTTCTTTTGTAACTAGTGCAAAAAGGTCCCGCCAAATTTTGGTCCGATTTGAAGCACCCACTGTGACTGCAGTATGTACAACACTTCTTTATTCGAGATGTCAGGAGACGTTTCTGCCTCAAGTGAACAGGCGCAAGGTCGCATCAGCTCCAGCAGTGATGACCCACGGCTGCTGAGGGTGGAAGGCACAGTCAAGGACACCCATGCCCTTCTGCGTCGAGTGACCCCTGAGAATCTTGACAGGAACTATCAGAGGGTTCTGCATGAGATCACTGCAAAAGGAAATGGGAGAGTATCTGTAAGTTGCACTAGTAGAATGGCAACTCAAAATTACACCAACTCAGAACCCAACTCTTGCCTTGTAGGTGCTTCCAGGAATTTCGACATGGAATACTGTACAGTTGAGCCCCGCAACAACGAAACCGCTGGGGAAAGTCAAAAAATTCGCTTTTGCGGGAATTTCATTGCTGCGAGCATGAAACATAAACGACAGGAAAATCGGCCAAAAGCTGAAAATGTATTTCTGAAAATCGGTTATATGTATTACTTTGCGGGGCTTACCTGGCAGCAACTTCACAGATCAGTTCTCACACTAAAGTAACTGCTTTAATGCTGGTTGTCGTGCGCACCTCAGAACGACAGGATCGTGTCAAACGCACCCATAACATCCTGCCGGTTCACCTTCTCTGCACGCTTTTCCTTTGGCCCTCAGCACTGCGTATGTCTAAGCACTCAAGCGAAGTCCAGCTTCTTCTTTCCGGAGAGTGCACCTTGGTACAATGCTGTTCACATTACTAAGTGAGCACCGCTTTGCTCACATCCAGAAAGGCCCCAGCCGCCACTGTTTTGTTTTGTGCACGTGCGTAGAGCGAGCTTCCGGTGGGTTCTAAACTCACCAGTGCTATCCTCACTTCGTCCATTTGGGCCAGTGTGACTTGGGAAGCGATAAAAACTTCCACTTTTGGGCTGGTGGAGCTACCTTACTGAGAGCAAACACGCCGATCACCGCACACACAACAAACGCACGCGTGCTGTTCAGCAGTAGCTAGCTAGCGTAGCCCAAGCCAAAGCCATGCGGCCGTGCCGTGAGTCATCATGTGTCACCCCCTGGTGGCGTCGCTGCGAGGCTGCCTCCACGGCCGGCAGCTGCCCGGTCTTTTTGTAAACAAACCTTCAGCATTACAAACAAAGTAATGCACCTTCAGTCCGAAAGAAAAAAAGAAGAGAGGAAGAAAAAAAAAAAAAAAAAAGTATTTGAGCACTTTTTGAACACTGTTAGCCTCAAACGGGTAGGTAAAATGCTGACTGGACTTGCAGCGAATTTCGTTAACGCGGGATCGCTTTCCAAAAACATTTCGTTGCCGTGAGATATGAAATACATGGGCAGTTATGGACGTTCATCGGGGATACCAAAATATTTCGTTGCCGCAGGAATTTCATACTTGTGAGATTTCGTTTTCACGGGGTTTGACTGTAGTTGTGTTTTATTTCACAACCTGAACCGAGCTCTCGGCCCGCAATCAGTGCTACTTCAGTACTGGTGCTACAAAAGTTTCTTTTGATTTCCTGTCTCCATCCGGATACCAGAACAGGGTACAATAAGAGATGCATTAAACCTGAGGCTTACCTGTACACCATGCCATGGCTGATGATGACGGTGCCATCGTCTGATGCGGATGCAAAAAGTGGGTATCTCCTGTGGAAGGTCACCTGCCGTATGGCCCCCTTGTGGTGCCTGTGTAGAGAACAATGGCAGTTAGTGGTGCTGATGATAGTAACAAAAATCTCAGCATTTAGACCACCAGAAAATATGGCTTCTCATAGCCTATAATACCCAGCCTATAGGTTACCTCACAGCCGTGTCCCCTGTGAGCAATTATCCGTAGGAAAAAGCGAAAAGGAGGTTTCAACTTGTATAAGACTGCCAGCGCGACACGGCTCACTGATTAGTTCCTGTATATAAATGCACTGTGGGTACACCTGTTTCCCCTACCGAAGTAAGCCACTGCACTTTGATGTGGTTGCAAGTGCTCAGAGTGTGATATATACAATCCTCACTCATTGCAAAAAATATATTTAGCATGCATTCGCGATGGGTAATTTTTCTTACTGTAAAGCATGATTCCCTGTATTTGAGCTTGCCAACTCCAAAATTAATTTAAAATGTTCGAAATTTTCAAACATTACTACTGAATTCAAGGCTGAAGTAAATATTCTAATATCCACTTCGACACTCAAAAGTTTCCAATATTCACAAAACCCTAATTAAGGCAGTTGACACTGATCAATAAACATCTATATTTAAGACTTTCAAACTTCGTGTATGTAGCAGTAGCATTTAAAAAGAAAGTTAAACGAAATTACAATAAAAGAAAAAAAAATTTCACCCTTAGCAAACACACATCAAATAATTCCTGTGAATGAAGTATTCCCACAGCTGTGCAATAGAAGTGGCACAAAATGCTAGAGAAAGTGCCTCAAAACTGTGAAACTCATTGCTTAAAGGGTCCGTAAAGACAATGTACAACTTTACTCGAGAGATTTGGCAGCTTACTTAACTACAATTTTGTTCTGACAGGACACACTGCTGCCATCACTGAGAAATTAGCATTTAAAAGGGGCTATTATCTGCTTACTGGGCCATTATATGACGTGGCAAAGGCTCTGGGACATGCTTGGGAAAGCAGACAATAATGGGCATGTTCTATACAAAATATTGGGTGTATTCTAGTGGCCCCAGTGCATGACCGGTAGCAAACGATGCTTTATTCGCTGAGACATTAAACATATTAAGCCAAAATTTCTATTCTCCCGCTGCTAAATCGTGTTTTGTGACATCGGCAAGGGGAAGGTGCCTGAAACGGAAGTTGGCATGTTGAGTAAGGCTGCTGCAAACGGCGAAAGGTGTCTTGTTTGCTCTGCGCCTGCACAAGTGGCGCCACGGTACCCCTCAGAGACCACTTGTCCGCACTTGCTCTGTTTTTGACTGGATTTGTACCTGGCTTACTTTTGTTACGGTTGGTGGTAATCTTTCGTGAAAGATCGCATATGCTCAAAGTCGCTAATGCCAGTTGGCCAGTGCCATTTCAGGCCGGCCTAATGCACCCGATGGCTGTGCAGTGCCCGCCGTACGCGCTGGTGCTTCTATGTTTACGTGTCCATTCGTAACTTCCGTTGTTTGCCCCACCATTCTTACTGCTATAAAAGGGATGTTCACTAACATTAAGCACATGCAGCTAGTCCTGCAAGCCTATTATCCCCATTTAAGCCGCGTTTGATTTTGTCGGCCTCAGCCAATTGCAACGAGCTGCCTATAATACATTATAAGTTCAGTGTGGAACAGTAGCTAAGGAGTCGCATGCCTATTCTCTGTTTTCCTCATTACAGTGAAGCTTGCATTCAAAGTGGTGTCAGTGTTATTCCAAAGAGGCAATTTTTCGAGAAAAAAAAAAAAAAAGCAAACTAGCATTTTGTTTTAATGGCTCCTTTAAGTACCCTCACTCAAGGTTGTCGTGAAGAAACAAGTTTAGAATCATTGACAAAACACCCAGTAAAACCCAGCAGCGCAGTTCGGCATGTAATAACCCTATGCTAAGTAACAGCACATCCTGGACTTTTGTTGCTGCTTTGGGTGATGAAAGTCTAGAAATGAACCTGAGCTCACCTGAACTCAATGCCCTCTGAGGAAATGCCGAGATCGACTCGTTCTTAATTCGTTCTACTTAAAAAGCCGTCACAATGTTGTTGAAGGCACTTTTAAGAGATGTAGCACAACCACAGCTTGAAAACCTGATCATAGTGTTCACCTCCAATTCATGTTCATTTCTTGAATAGTACTTTACTGCAGCCATTTCTCAGTTGCCTTTGCCACAACAAAATGACATTATTTTCATTGGGAACAATTGAATGATTTGTTAATTTGGTCAGCATCAGCTAATTGCCAAAATCAGACTTATCGCACCAGAAGTTGAGTGTAGGAAACCAGCTGATGAGTCGCCCCCCTTTCCTTTGTTTTCTTCAATATGTAAATTATTTGACCGAAGTTCACATTAAAACTGGCAGGATTGTTATCTTCACAATGCAATTTTTCCCCTGAAGGAAATTCATATGCCGTCTTCATTGTCTCTTGAAAAAAGTTTCTGAACAAAAATAATTGATTTGAATGAATTTGAAGGTTTATAATTGTATCAGGACTAAATTATTTTGCCTGAAGACTTGAAACTTGAGCTCGTCGGTACATGAGTGCAAGTGTTTGCCTCTTTTTCGTTCTGTCCCATCTGTTGCATTGTCCCCTCCTTACAATGATATTGTCCCGTACTCACTAACGCCAAAGGCAAGGAGCGAAGATGGCAACAATAAAAGATCATGCAACTCCAGTGGCAAGGAGTGAGTGATAACTTTTTATGTTAGGGTCATGCAACCAAGATATTTATGAAGCAGTGCTTACTGGGAAACCACAACACACCATCACCATTAGATGGCATGCTGGTGGCTGGGACTCGCTGCTTAAGCATTTTTTGGTCAAGACACTCCTTCGCCACCCCTAAAGTTCTCTCAAAACCCGCATTTACTGTACGCGAGATTATTTCCACCACCAAACTCGCAGTTTCTTACCGGAGCGTTTTGTAAGGCTTCACAGAGAGGTCCATGTCAAACCAAGTCAATCTGTTTTCAAAGCTGCCCGTGATGACATTATCACCTATGAAAGAAATGTGCACAGAGATAAGACAGGATGATATTGAACTGAGCAACCAATGAAATCTTAGTATGTATACACCAAAATTCACTGCAAGATGGCATGCAAGGTTAGTACCAGTGCACACATATATACAAGAAACAGTGGCAAAAAAGGGAAATAATTAGCGAAAGTGGTGAGGCGACTAAGCTGGCGGTTGACTTTACTGTTTGTACTTTCTATAACTACTTTAACGTGGCAGCAGCTCAGACTCTATTCAGCACAATGGAGGTAGTTGTCTTCTCTGCTGGTGATACTCTGTCTTACAATGTAAGGTTAAAAAAGGATCTAGGAGTGAGAAATGCCAGCTTCAATTATTAATTTCTGAACAAATAGAGCCCCATTTTCTGTCAAATGAAGGTTTAAAGAGCTGTGAAGAAAGTGATCTTTTAGTTCAAACACAAAGTATTCCACCTTTCGTGACCCTTTATACTGGCATTTCTTCCACATTTCCCTTTCATGTTTTCAAGACGCGAAACAGCGTGTCACAAAGTGGTGTGGGAATTGTGGAGATCCGTGATCTCAATTCAGCACATGCTATTGGGAAGAAATGCGAGCTAGTAGACGATGAGCTGAGCACGTGATGTCATGTGGCACCCATGCCTCCTTCCAAGAAGACATTCAGGTGGGCCTCGTTAAATGGCACCACTAATTCATGCAGTGCGGGAGTGAAGGTCTGTGAACGTGCATAGCAGAGAGAAGATAGATAGTGACCAACCCCGGCAGAGCTTGCATCTCAGGAGGTGGGAGCTGCCTTTGTAACAACCCATCTTTGTCTCCCATTCCAATCACAACCAGATGACGTGAATCGTGAGAGGCCTCGAGCCTCATGCTTACATACTTTCTTAGGGAGCTCCCAAATAAATGGCTCTTTCATCACTACTTTACCGTATTTACCCGATTCTAACGCGCACTTTTTTTCCGAAAAAATTCGCCGAAAAATCGCATGCGCGTTAGAATCGGATACAAAACCGAAACTGCTGAAACAGCAGAAATTTCGTCCCACCCATCGCCATCTCAAGATGGCGCCAAAGCTTTTAGCAACGATTTTTCGGACGCAGCAAGCCTAGGCACCTAGGTTTTTCTTTCGGTGTTCACAGAAATCGTGAAATCGTGTCACTTGCGCGCTTGATAACAGCAATGGCAGCAGCGGCTCCCACGCGTTCAAAACGACCGGTCGGCTGAAGCGTGCACCTCTGGAGAAGCTCTCGGGATGGGCGTGCGAGGCGTGGGCCACGATCCCATAGGCCATGGTTGAACGTTCGTTCAGAAGTGTGGCATCGCGAACGCGCTTGAAGGCACCGAGGCCGAGATGTTGTGGTCAGCGGAGAGCCACGAGGAGTGAGATGAGTAAGATTACTTCGGGAAATAAATCGCCCGTTTCTCTCGCATTCGTTTGTCTGGGTCACGAAGTCCCGTGCGCGTTACAATCGGAGGTGCAAGTTTTTTCGGTTTTCTTGCCAGGAAAATCGGGTGCGCGTTAGAATCGGGGGCGCGTTAGAATAGGGTAAATACGGTATTCTGTTCTTGTGTCCGCGAGCCTCCTTGAGTTTCTTTTGGCACACGGTGGACCCGTGGCAAGTAAAACGATTTTTGTATTTATAGACCAAATTGAATCAAATTAGGAGCATTTATGTAGCAAACCATTCTAACAACAAAACCAAGATCAGTTTAAGGATACCTTCTGTACTTTTTAAGTTAGAAGACTAATTACCTGAAAGTTGCATTCAGCACAATTTACTAGCGAAGTAGAGAAGATTTTTACGTCAGTGTGACCAGAAATGTCTATTCTGTGCAAGGAGGGTACTAAATTGTTGCATTCTACCCTTCAGGCATAAAGAAAGAACAAGAAAAGTTTCACCTTCTTTTCGAAATGAGAAATAGTTTCATGTAAAAAAAAGTGAAACTTCTGTCTTTTTTTGGACACCTACACCTTTTTTTGGACATGGATATTCTAATAGCTTCCTTGCACAGAATGGGCCTTCCAAATCACACTGACATAAAAATCTTGTTGAGTTCTTGCCTAATTAGTTAATTAATCTTGGGGCAACTTTGTGAAGGGAATTAGTTTGGTAACTTAAAAAGTATAGAAGATATTTTTAAACTGATTAAGTTTTGTAATTGGGTTAGTTAACTATATGAATTAACTTTAGTTGCCATGTCCCCCCTTAAGGGGGCTCACTGGTCTTTAACCAAAAAAGTTTATTTTTGCAGTTATGATGATGAAAATTTAGGGACACATGTAGTTTCTCATTCTGATTGTATATATCAATTTTTTTTTTGAGTAAAATGATTATATTGAAATTTATTTGGATTTTTATATTCAATTTTTTGACAGCCTTTGTAAAAAAACTGCTGGAGGGATGGCGCTAAACAGGGAACCAGTGAACTGTGCACTAATCAAAGAGTGCAATAAAACTAACATTATCGTTCTATCTGGTCTGTAGCAGAAGTTACAACCATTTGAAGTTTGGGCTTGAAAGGTGGCAACCAGAAAAACCGGTTTTGCCTTCCAGGCCCAAACTTCAAATGGTCGTAACTTCTGCTACAGACCAGATAGAACGATAATGTTAGTCTTATTGCACTCTTTGATTTGTGCAGAGTTAACTGGTTCCATGTTTAGCTGCATCCCTCCTGCAGTTTTTTTACAAAGGCTGTCAAAAAATTGAATATAAAATCCAAATAAATTTGAATATAATCATTTTACTCAAAAACAAATTTTATATCTACAATCAGAATGAGAAACTACATGTGCTCCCCAATTTTCATCATCATAACTGCAAAAATAAAGTTTTTGATCAAAGACCCATGTGCCCCCTTAACGAGCCCAGAGCTAGCATGGTGGCCTACACCGCAGAGTGTGTGGGGGGGGTGTCTAGCTCAAAGAATTCCCATTACCACAATGGGTAGAGGGACAGCCTCCTGAGTCAAATAGACCAGGGCACTGTTGCCACCTAGAAGAACATGTAGAAAATGTCAGCACAGTTCCTACAACCACCAGCCAGCATGGTCACACAGCCAATGGGACCAGTTATCCAGGACAGTTGCCGCTGGCGGTCATATAGTATACAGTACAGTCTAGCCCAAATATATCGAATTATTGCATACATCAAACAGTCTAAGCAACCCCTGGGAAATCCCATGCAAAAGCGTAACGCTGTTGTATGCATGTATCAAACTCCCGTTCACCGGCCCATTCGATATTTCAAACGCTGCACTGCAAGGGCCCCTGCAAGGGTGCTTCTCCTGATGAGATTCTGGCAATTACTTCTCGTTTGTGCGGCTGAGCTCGGTGAGAGGGAGGTGGCGACACATCACTTGGATGGCCTCTAACACCTGTTCGCAGCGCTAGCATGGGGTATAGTCACATGGTAACACGGACATGGCGAATGATTAGGTGGGAGAGAAGAGGAAGCCAACCAGAGGCTCTCAGTTTCTGCATGTTTGAGTGGTGACCACCCAGTGGTGGCTCTGCTGAAGCAGGGAGAATGGTGTGGCATGGTTTGTTTGCAGTGCCGTGCCACGGAAACGTTTCCGCCATGGTCATGGGTGGGGGGGAGGGGGGTGGTGGAATTTAGACCTAGCAATGAAGGCGGACAATAGAGAGAGCTTTAGCATTCCATATGTTCCGTGTCTTCCTTGCATACAATGTTTCATTGAAGCGGACATTCATTGAGGCGAAATCTGCCCCAACACACCATGGAAGGGCAAGAAAATTAGCCCTGTATATTGTCCGCATCATTGATAGCATAATGCAATGTTTAGAAAAAGGACTGATGATCAATTACGTCGTGTTTATTCAGATAACAAAGGTACCAATGGTTATCAACTTTTTATCTTCCCGTAAAGAGCGCGTTACGGGGGGATTTAGTTGCAAAACACACTGCTGTACAATAAGGCGTATCTACTGAGCTGATTACTTGCAGATAGCTGCTAGGTCATCGGAAGCCCCCCTCGCTTGTGGAAGGAGCGGTGCCGTTATCTTATCCTCTGACTGGGCACGGCGGCAACTGACCTTGGCAGGCTATTCATGTGCATCGCATTGATCGCTACTTCCACTGCGCGTTCGCGACTAACACAGGATTACGCGGGTTCAAGACTAAACATGAAAACATTAATTTTGGTTTTGACTTTGAAGAACTGTAGAAGGAAAACTGCAATGACAGCTGCTCACAACGTATACATGACGACATTGCGCCAGATGCAGAGCACATTTACCTGATTCGCACGACTTCAACTGGATATGGATCGGCTGTAGCTCTGGCTTGGTGAGCCGGGCTTGTGCCTCATGTAAAGACGGCCAGCCACGTCATTATCACCCGCAAACAATGGTGGCCATCAATGAATTTGTTTCTGTTAATGGGTGGTGGTGTGGGTGCCCGGCGCACGTTTTTGGCGAAACTAAGAGCCCTGAATGTATAAAAAGTTAGATAGCTGGTGTTATGCTTAATTTATTGTAAAATAAATGTTCGAACCCACCCCCAATGAGCAAAAATTTCTTTGAAGCGAAAGCAAGTCAGACAAATGGTTCGTTGTGGCAAGGACTTTGTTGCGTTGGCTTCTATGGCTAGCTGATGGGGAATTGGAAATATTTCGTTGAAGTGGGGTTCGACTGTAGTTCCGCGGGAAAGCCCTCGCCATGCCCACGCATTCGTGACGGTGAAGCGTGTCCTGCTTGCTGTGCCCGCACGTGCAGGCAGTCGGGTTCTGGTACTGACAGTGTGCATGGAATAGACAGAACACACAGAATGCTAAAACTTTCTATTATTCAACGGTTGGAGGCCGCTGAAAACAAGCAATTTGTTGCAGACCCATTTGAAATTCTTTGCAGCACTTTTAGGCAAAGGCAAAGAAAGGCAGCACATCCTGGTCATTCAGGAGGGCGTCATGTGCGTGTTCCTGCAACCGGTTCCACAAAGTGGCTTCATGGTGGCTCCAGACGAGAGGGGCTTGGACACACAAGACGACGGTGTTGAGTGCCTTGAGAGTGAATTTAGAGAGCTGTCAGCAATCCCATATCCCATCCCGGATGGTGCAACAGCACGAGAGCTCGTAAGTGCTGACGACAGCATGCAGGCTGTGGCCGATTGCAATGATGTGGACATCATGGCGAACATCGCCAATGCTGAGGAAACAGATGCTACTGGCAACCCTGACAATGTTCTCAACCCCCTACCAGAGCCGAGCTTGCATCAGCATTCAGTAAGGCTTGCCGCTGTTGTGGTGAAATGGACGACCCCGGACTTCTACATTTGGACAGAGTCAATAAGCTCGAGGAACTTCATGAGGTTTATGACACAGAAGAAAGCAAGGCTAATGGACCTTTCTCATGCTAAATAAAGCGCAGTGGTCATTGCACTGTGCTTCGTATTTTCTGTGCTTTGAGACACAAATTGGTTAGCTACCGCTTGTCCCGATCCTAGAAAGCCGTCAGTGATGTGTGGGGTTATCAGAAGGGCAGAGCACGCACGCACGCACACACGCGCATGCATTCTATGAAAAGGGCAAGAGCTTGTGTTCATGCACATAACTGTCTTGATTGTTCTAGAAAAAGGTGCACCATTTGAGTGAAATCAAAACTGACACAAAATTCACTGCACTGCCAGTGATAGTTACAGAACCTGCTAAGTAATGGTTAAAAGCTGGTAGTCTGCGTGCCTTTAGGTATTTTAAATATACAAAGGTCCTGTGGTCTACAGAAGGCATGACATTTGATTGCTAAAATTTCTTTGATCAGTTTTTATAGTTCTGAAACATTCATTTTTCCACACAGCAGAGAACAACACTTTACAAGAAAAGCAGCAGAACACGTCCATGATAAAATTACCATACAACCTCCATTCATTACTTCCATTTAAACATGCTAGGGAATGTGTCAGATAACAAAAGTGGATCTTGCGATATTTTTTAAAGGTGGCGCAAGTTTTTTCAACAAATAAACTGAAGCACAATGCAGAAACTAGAGTGCAGAGGAGCCCGGGGTAGTCACCTTTGGGGTGGACGGCAATGCTGGAGATCCACTTGCAGTTGGAGATGAGCTTCTTCGAGAGCTCCTGCTTGAGCAGGTTGTAGACACGCACAAACCTCTGCATGGCCACAAAGAAGTATGGCCGAACCGGGTGGAACAGCACCTTCGAAATGGTCCCCTTCAGCTTGGCAAAAGGTGCCTGCACGGGACAGCCAGGCTAAGAAAACAGCCCTGCTACACCACCGGCCAAATAAGCTCTCGTATGGTGTACAGCCCCAGGCCAACAGAAGTTCCTTCTCAAGTTTCGTGCACACATTATACACTCAAAACCGAATGTAACAAAGTTCGACGAAACAAAGCCCCGGTGAGGATATACATAAAATGCTCTAAATTTACAGGAAGCACACTATGTATTTTTAACCTTTCAGAGAAAGAAAAAAAAAAAAAAAAAAAAAACGAATTTTAATGTATTAAATTTTTATGGGCAATTCAATGCCAGCTTTACGTTGTCTAAATAGGTTTCAGGAAGCACGAGTGCTGAAACGGGCTTGTGACAACACATCGGCACTGAAACAGACTGCCTCATGCTGCGGGTAATCCATGCAGCAAGCACAATGCCTAGAAACTCTATGCCTACAAGCTGCAAAAAGTGCCTGCCTTCTGGGGAGAGGTAGGTAAGTCTGACAAGTGTGGTGTATAGAACTGCCACCAAAGGACATTGCCGCCCCCGCTTTTTTCCTTCAGCTTCATTTGTGCTGAGTGGTGCCAGGGTGTCTACCAAAGTTGACATTTTCAAATTCCCCAAGTTTTCCAGGTTTTCCCCGGGTCTTTTTGCAGAATTCACTGAGTGGCACGCAGAATATTTTTTTGGTCAAGATGGGCCGACACCATGTTGACAAATGCTGTCACTCCCTAAAAAGCATGTTATGAAATAATAATAAAAAAACGACATAATATAGATTGAATGGTAACGAGTGACTTTTATTTTCTTAAAAAGAAAACAGAACGGAGTGGTTAGTAAAACTCAAAGGGAAAAAAATATTGAAAAAAATGTTTCCAGCTCACGCCCAATGCCACAGTGCTGTATTTCACTGCTTCAAAAAGTTTATTTTGGTTTATATGAGGGACACCTGCAACTCGGCATCAGCCACCACATTGGTTTTGGAGCTCACGGTCCTTCAAAGCGTCCGTGGCACGTTTCCTTTCCTGTTGATTCCTCAATGCATTGGCTCTTTCTTTTCTCGTCCTCTCCAGCTCTTACTTCCACCGCGCATTCGCCCCACATACCATTTGAAGCATCCTTTTGGTCAGGCCACGGAGCAAGATATAAAGAGGAGCGCCGACTGTGGCACAGAAAAATTCTTTTGCTCGGGCCGATAATGTCCACGCGCCGCCGGCCGCCCAGCTTTCCCTTTGCTCTCTTCCTCCTTCGTTTGCCCTCTTGTCGCTGTGCCTCTGTACATGGCTCTTCCCTTCTTCGCTCTCCCCAGAGGCGTCATTTCTTTCACAACGACGTCTGTCGTATGCCTGTCCTACTATGCAGGAGGAATGCTTGCACGCGCGGAATTTAAACACCCGTGCGCAGCCGGAATAGACGGCGCAGATAATCGCACGCCACCGCATACATGGCGATCGCTTATTCTCTATCAGGGGGCGTTTATTCTGACAATATGAAGACCCGCTAAAAATATTGTACTAACCCAGCAGATGTAAGACGCAACTGAACGACGACGACTTTAGAATCACCAAAGAATGAGTAAGAGTAATATCAAACGCCACAACATGCAGTCTAGCGTGATTCTGCTTACGACAAATCGATGCAGCGCAAAAATTACCCTATGTTGTTGGCCCGCTCTCCGGCCGCCTGCTTAATTATTTATGCCGCTTCCGCGCACGAACAATGCTTACAAGGGTCGCCCGGAGTCTCCATCGGCAAACGGCAATGAGACACACATTTATGTGCCAATGACTGAATTGGACGGCTGCCCTGTTGTAATAAGTGTACAAAAACACTGTCATCTTGATAAGGCACCCAAGAATATCAAACGCAACCTTCATTGTAACTCATACCGCAACTTACCGCCCGATGTTCACTGTCGCTCTACGGTCGTGTTATCTCGTCGATAACGCTGTGGACTCCAAATAAAATGCTGCGATTTGTATGGCTGCAATTTCGAGCCTACGAGAATTCCCGGCGTTTTTTTTTTTTTTTTTCTTTAAGCGGCTGACCAGCAAAACAACCGGCTACTGAAACCTTTTCTTTTGGCGAGTCATCACCACAGAGATATAGGGTCCGGACGAATTCAAATATCGCGAAATGAGGGCTTGTGAAAAGACCGCACTGTCAGGGCCTCGATCTTGAGCAGATTGCTACGTCGCGGGCAGTCGCGGGTGATGTTATCGCGTTTCTGTTATTTTCTGATGAGCGTGTGAGTGCCGGTCCGTGTTCTAGGCACACTCTGTTTTGGACGCAAGTTGGAGAACGGCGAGAAAGCTGAGGCAACTTTTATAATCGCTAGTGATCAGAACCAGTTGCTCCTTTCTCCTTTTGTAAAACCTGTTAAAACACAGCCGAATTGGTGTTCACAAATTTACAAAACGGAGTCACATTTTCGGCAAGCACTGCGCAAAAGGTAGTGTTTGTATAGCAGCCATATGTCTATATGTGTGCTCTACATTTTGTTTTCTCGCCATGCAAATCAATCCTTAACGCATCTTTGCCGTGCCGTACGACCACTCACTTCCTTCGGGTTCGGGTTACCCAGAAGGTGCTGTCGAACAAGTTAATCAAGCCGTGCGAAGGAGGAGCGCAATGAACGCGAAGCGGCGCCACCGCAGGCCCAAAGCACTCCGTGCCCAAAACTACTGTCGCCGAAGCAGACGACAAAAGCCGACGGAATGCGTTCCGCCAACGCGCCCGCCGGCGCACAGGGAACGCCAGCCGCTTAGCCGCTGGACCATTCGCTGCGCCATCTACATTGCGCTCCGCGAGCGATGGACATTAAGAGCCCGCAGGAGAGAGCGAAGTCGGCGCTCCTGTTTATCTTGCTCCGTGGGTCAGGCTGCACACTGGCAACTAGGGGTGCACGAATAGTGAATATTACCTCTCGAATTGAATATCGAATGGAACTAGAGACAAAAGCTGACTATCGAATCGAATATATTGTTTACAGGCCTAGATTTTCCACAGATTCTAGTGCAAGAACAGAAGCTACTTCGTACATTCGGAAATCATGAGTTTTACTTGATGACTCAAAGAACGCGCTTTTCAACTCTCATTCGCAGCCGCCCAGTCGCTAAACTGCTACGAGGCGGTACTTCAGAAATCCGGAGCGGGAACAATGCGCATTTGAAGAAGGACTGACACAAGTTGCAGTGCTGCAATCATAGGAACGACTAGATAGTGCTTCTGAACTCCTACTTTGCGGGCATGAATAATAATGACGCGAAAACGTGTCACAACCACGATCACGGACCACGATAATGCCCTTCTTCAGAAGCACATGGAGAGCGTGAACCCTGAGCGATACGTCATGGAAAAAAAGGCTCACAATACAATCACCGTGCATGAGCCTGCACTGCTCTGTGCAAGGGCATCTTGCTATGGTACCACGATCAGGGAACACCATGAAGCAGGATATGCGGCGGAGAGATGGCTTGCACTGACCACTGACCGATTTGCGCTGACTGCTCATCGGTTCAACAAAGGAGTCGTAAAACTATTGTCCCCTGGGGTCTAGAACGCAAACAAATAAAATAATACACTAAGCATACACCAACTACATTAAATGCCAGAACCTCTTTCGTTTTCAAATTAATGGAGACGCTCTCAAAAACACATCAAAACCGGAGGCAATAGGAGGTATTCAATGAAAAGTTTAGCTGTCAATTTCTTCGCTTGGCAACACTGGAAACGGCCACAGACATGGCCGATGCACCACAGACGTGGCACGGCTTGGGCCACTGTGCCCGCACGCCGAAGAAATAAAAACACTGGCGTGCGTCGTCTGCTCCGTTTCAACCCGATTCTCAATGGTGGTGTCAACAGAGATATTATTAATCGCACTCACATTGAAGTCGAGGCATTACTTTGCGTTCCATGGGGTAGACTTTGTAACAACGTCCAACCCACATCATGTGCTTAGCACGGACAAGTACCGCTATCCCGCAAAGCCCGATATAACCAGTGAGGGCGCACTCACACAGTTGCCTGCATGCGCGCCTCGCCAGTGAATACAAGCAATTGCTTCGCAGGAAGCTTCAATTCTCTAACGTGTAAAAATCCGGTCGCGGAATTCAAAATGGCGGCCCGAGTCCACAACATACAAAAAAGATCTCATCTACAAATTACTCCTTCCTGTGTAATAAAATTCACGGCCTCTACAGTTAGCGCTCAATGAAAGCACGATTTGGGTTGAGCTTGGCGAGTACATGGGAAATGAGCAGACGGTGAGCAGCAGTTCGTTAGAGTGCGCCAATGTCACTCGATTTTGCAGGGCCGGACCCATTCGGAAAATCTATTTGACTGCTCAAAAAATCGAATATTAGATATTCCTTTTGCGAACCGAATTATTTGTGGGGGTACTATTCTATTCATATTCCAATTTTCATGTATTCGCACACCCCTACTTGCAACTCCTCCAGCCGACGACACGGCGTCAAAGACAATTTGCTGGGCGACCAGAGATTGTTTCGTCGGAGTTTTGACAAGCCAGTCCTTTAGAGCTAATTTTCCCTGATAGAAGCATAAATTCCCTGAGTTTTCTCGGTTTTCCCGGTTGGTAGACCCCCTGGGTGCATTTTGGCACATGTTCATGCACGTTGACGCTGTGCATTGCTGCCCTTTTTGTAACTTCATGCTGCGTGTCGTCTTTTGATTCCCACGTAAACGATTTCACCCGTACAGCGGTCACTGTTTTGGCATTCCCTTGAAGCAATGGGCTTGGGTAGAAGATGCGCGCGTTGGGAGTGACTCGCTAAGCAGGGTCCGCTGTGCAGGCGGGGCCTGATAATTTGTGCCAATAGGGAAAAGTACGTTGATGGTACTATTTTATAAACTTTCACAGCAGCGAAATCTTTTCGGGGGACCTAGAGATTTGAAGGCTGCTTCAATTAGCAACTTAGATGAAGATTCCTAGCCCTTACCACCCTTAGATTCCTTACTGCCCCATGGCAAAGTGGCACCGAAACCAGCACAGAACAAAGCGAGGAAAAAGTTCTCAAAATAGCAGAAAGCGAGCTCTCGACAAATAATTGGAGTGACTACTGCAGTGCTGCTTCTCCAACGAAGGGGCAACTGTGGGTTGTGCGAACAATATGCGCGAACAAACCTGGATACAATTTTGGGGGTGCAAGGATTATGCCAGGAAACAAAAATCCAAGTTCCAGCAGCTCACATTAGGAGTACGAGCATCACACGAGTGCGAGCATTATGCGAGTAAATACAGTAAATGCTCAACAATGACACAAGCACTGTTTCAGGAAAGAAGAATTTATCACACATTCTCTTTCAATAAATTGTACAGTGTAGACCATTTATAACGTAATCGCTTATAGTGTGGGACCGGATATAACGCGGGTTTTTGTGGCTACCGGTTTGCTTCCCATAGAACTCAATGCATACGCATACAGCTTAAAATGCGGTTGGCGAAGCACAATACCGTTTATAGTGCGGTTTTTCGGAAGGCTGTGGCTAGCGTTACGTCCAGACGGAATACAACTGAGAGCTTAGCGTTCCGTCCAGACGGAGCCGGCGTGAAATTTGTACAGTTCCGTCTAGACGAAAGCAAAACCGGCTGATTAGACGCCGTGCTCAGTCTTCAGATTTGGTGTAGGGGTTGCGCCTCGGATAATGGCGCTATTGAACAACGTTCCGATTCCCCCTGGACATGTTTTTTTTTTTTTTTTTTTTTTTTTTGCGTGGTTGCGCCAGCGTTTTGCAACAGTTAACTTCTTGCCCACTTTACAATTGATGCGGGGAGAGCAGTCGGTCTTGATTTTGCACTCAACCGGCTGCTCCGCTACCGCTCAATAGAGCCAAGGCAGACGTGTCCATCGCCAGAGTTCCGATCACCTCTAGTTCGTAATGGTGATTCGGTGATTCGTAACGGTGACTCTGGCTAGTCAATGAGCGGAAGCGGTTTGACCGCTTGGGTCTGCCCGCGAAAACGCGCCGCGCAAGCCACAGGCGCGCTGACGCTGCAGCGGAACCACCGGTACGCTGTGCGTGGCGCGGCCGGTGGCGGGAACATGGCGGCAGCTTTGGCCGCGAAGTGGTGTCGGGAAACTATGGTGTCGGGAGCACAAGCAACCGCTCCTAAGCGCTCTCTAAAATGCCACTCAAGACACGCACGAAGTTGCTTGAGCGGTAAAGGAGCTTATAATTTTGGGTGAAAACGGTACTACAAAACATCATTCGCGCAGCTAGTGAAAGCGCCCATGCAGTATCTGCCGGGGTGGTAGGCCTAAACATCTCTGGCGGTCTATGCTGGCGGAGCCAACCGGCTGACTCGAGCGCTTCGAAACTGCCGCCATGAGGCGCGCGCCTCCCCAATGGCACAAGTCGCAGGCTCCTCCCACTGCCGCGCGCTACGCGCGTCATTTTCTGAGTACTCCGTCAAACGGAACTCCAAGCCACTACCTTGAACACGCCCGCTTCACAACAAGCAGCGAGGGCAGTCGTTCTTGATATTTACCCAGCCGAACGAACCGCTTCCGCTCATTGACTAGCCAGAATAACCGTTAATTAGTAATCACCATTACGAAAAAAAGCCGAAAAAAATTTTCACTGTAAGATGTCATATGCGTCGCTTACGAAAGCGCCCATCAAATATCCTCTGCGGTGGTAAGCCTTATCGTCTGGCCAGCCGGCATCCCCGAGCGCTTCGAAGTTCCCGCCATAGGGTGCGCGCCTCCCCATTGGCGAAACTGGTCAGGCTCCTCTCACTGCCGCGCGCAGCGCGAGTCACTTCATGACTGAGGCAGGGCCATCGTCGGCACGCAATCGCTTGCACGGGTGTGAAAAAAAAAAAACACGCGTGCAAGGCTCATAGAGGTTCACAAATGCTTGCTGGAACAATGAACCAAAACAAGTATGACCAAACTCGAACGAAGGGCAAAGTGGCGGCATGCGGCAACGGTGGCAACGCCAGAGGCGATTAGGCTTACCACCGCGTAGGATATTTGATGGGCGCTTTCGTAAGCGGCGCGTGTGACGTTTTACAGTGAAAATTTTGCTCAAGTTATCCGCTTTTTTTCTTGCGTGCCCCTCTCGCTTGCCCCTCGAGTTGCGTTTCAGCGAGCAGTTAGAAGCGGTCGCTGGAGCTAATAGCATTGCGCGGGTGGCCTCCGCGGCTGTGTCAGCGGGCCTGTGGCTTGCGGCGGGGCGCGTTTTGCGTTTTTAAAGGGACACTGAAGTGAATTTGTCAAGCTCCCGTTTTTGCTTGGACTGCGTAGACTGGCTCAAATTAGCACACTTTTCATCGTTTATCCGGTTGACAAATCGGTAATTATTTTACAAAGCGCGAAAGAAGAAAAACTACCATGCGCGGTTTGCGGCGGCCGCACCAACTAAAGCTGTGACGTTAGGAGGAGCGGGCACCGTGATTGGACGATGCCCAAGGTGAGCAACCAAACGAGTTTCGGTTTCGGTTATGTAAAACACAACTGGTGGCGTTGTTGGATGGACATTCTGAATAACTCAGTAATCATCGTACCGCGCTTCTGCCATGTTGTCAGCTGTGGAAATGCATAAAGATAAGCCTCCGAGGACAACTTGGAATCGTAGCATTCACTAGCCGAGGCCTACGCAGTGCATGGACGCCCTCCGCGTACCCGCAGACGCCCAAATGTCATGCGCTTTTCCCCCATATTTGGAGCTTGCCTCACTCATGCCTGTACCGTAAAAAGCGTGTTCGCACCAGGCCAAGGGTCTGTTCATTCTGGTCTGTGCCCACTGCCCGCAAGCAGTCGGTGCTTATTGCAACAGCACGCCAACGAGAACTCGCTAGCGCGCCAGTGCCGGCCTGCGCGCGTTCTGTGAACTAGTTCGTGGAGCCATGAACGTTGCGGCCCCAAAAAAAGGTGAACTCAATGTAGAAAACATAGGCAGAAAACGGAAAAGTTAACTTACAGAAAAAAAAAAAAAAAAAAAAAAAAGCACGTACCCGCGGGGACTCGAACTCCTGACCTGCAAAACACTTGCGACAACACACCTAGAGCCCCAGACCACGAGGCCACGAGACCGGCTCAGCAGACCTCGGTAATATAAGGTATATATTGTACAACACGTTTACATTTTTATTTAGTTTTGGCATTTCAAGCAGCTTAGGTGACTATTTGTTGTATTGCGCTCGTGCAATAAGCGTACCCCGAGTTTCCACAATAGCTCACGTCTAGCAATTGCATTTCGTAGACGGAAAAGCGTTCGCAGAAGCGTAGTCGTGCTGCTGACCGCTGTGGTTGTTCGCCCAGCGCAAAAAAGTGCTTCGCGCACCCTAGTTTTACGCTCTACGGTAAAAATATCAGTTGATTTTATTTCCTTAGTACCTATATTGACTTCGCTGACTCTTCTCCCGCCTTCAAGAGGCCTTATATTTTCCTACTGGCGTACCAGTCAGCGAAGCGTCGCATGTGCGCTTGTGCAGCGCTTGTGTGAAGCGACCTTGACTTGGAGCTAGATACAGTGTACAAACTAACCAAGTAAAGAAAGGCACATTCTTCCATTCACAAAGGTGTCCTGGCTTCGTTTCAACTGAGCGAACGAATTGCGACAACCCGTCGGCGGCCGGCGGACGAAACGCTGGGCCGACTGACTCTGTCTGAAGGCCGGGGAGCCGTGCAGTAGCGCAGCCAATTGCGAGCTCGGCACCTCCTGACGTCACACGAAAACGCCACAGAAAATGGGCGAGCGTAAAGAGAGGAGGACAGCATTTTCGAATTAATTTTTCTACTAAATAAAATCGCGTAAACGCGCCCAGAGTGGTCGAAACATGGCCTGAGGACTCCGGGCTACAATTTGCGCTAGTAATCCCGCAATGTTTACGTATCACTTCAGTGTCCCTTTAAGGGGAGAAAACGCTCTGTTCGATTCACGCTGATGCCCGCTTAGACGATTAAGCTCCGATAGAAACAAAAACTTGGACAGAAACTTGGAGGCCCACTAAGAGGGTTCAACTTAAATTGAGAACGACTCAGCGGGCCATGGAGCGGAAAATGATAGGTGTAACATTAAGGGACAAGAAGAGAGCGTAGTGAGCAGTCTTGGGCAGTAACTAGTTACTAGTAATGCGTTACCGGTAACTAGTTACTTTTTTCAGTAACTTGTAACTGTAACTAGTTACTTTTAAGTTATAGGAACTTGTAACTGTAACACTGTTACTTTTTTGTGCAGTAACTGTAACGAGAAATATCGTTACAGTTACTTTATTTCGATAAAAAAATTATCCTTCTGCAACACTCATTAACAACCAATGTACAGTTTGCGCGTTTCACTTTTTCGGCCTCTCTTCCGCAGAACCTTCGTCTACTTCATCTATGCCAGCTCACTTCCTTCTCATGGGTGAAAAACATCTGGACTAGAAATGTTTAGGCGCGCATGTGTGCGTGGTGTCCCACGCGGTCTACTAAGGGCTCAAAGTTTCTAAGCTGCAGTATTTTCCTCAGCAACGCGAGATCGTCTCACTCAGGCCATAAATAACGCTGCGACACGCGCCTAAGCGCACGGGGATGCATGTTGATGTCCGACGCGCGGCTGCACCATTTTCACCACATCTGGAGTGCAGTAAAAGTGTTTGACACAAAGGGAAACAGGAAAACAAACACCCACAAATGCCGAACAACGCACTGAAACCTTTTCACTTTCGCGAAAGCCTGGAAAACTCCGTTCAGGACGTCGCTTTCTCATTAGCGACGTGCAGCCCCGTTACAGAACAACGCAAAGCTCCTAAAATTTCACCCATTCCAAAGAACATGAGCCCCCTCTACAACAATTTGGAGTCTCTCGGCGGCCTCGCGCTCGTCCAGCCCTGTGCGCGCTGTAGAGTGTTCGATTCACAAGTCGCAGTTGCTTGCGACCATTGTTCGCTTTAGAGACTCCTGCCCGTATTTGGGACCACGCGTTTGGCACCCCTGGTCTAGAGGCTTCATCGAGCTGTACCAAGTGCTCGAACGAGGTCGAGGAAGTAATAAATTTCATGCCGCTCCACACATACGACGACCCCAACGGTGGTGGCCCCCGAGTGCCCTCACACCAGCCAGCATCTCTGCCGGCAGACGTCTGACCACACTGCCACTGCACGAAGAAATGTTCTTGGAAAGCTGGAAAGCCTCGCGACTTCGTTTCGAGGGCTGTAGGCGAAACGAACACAGTAGCTACATCTGCTTTTGAATGTTGGGTGCAAGGAATACTTGGGCGACCTTCGTTCGGCCTACGCCTCGAAGCAAACGAAGGGATCCGAGGGGTTCCTGGGATCGGCGATGTGATTGCTGTGGAAGGCTGTGATTGTGAGAGCAGTTTTTTCCGGTCGAGACGGCAAAATCTGCCTTTGTGAGGACGGGGGGGAGTAAGGAGAGGGGGAAAACAGTAAAGCGTTCATTTCAGTTTCTATTCCCTTTGGAAATATCTTTACTCCTTCCGGGGATGGGGGCTGGGGGTTGGGGCGGGAGAACGACTCCGAGGGCCCACGGACAAACGTCGCTTCGGCAAAGGCTCAAATTGGTCTCCGTCTCCGACCACAAGTACGAAATAAAAAGTTAACGAAGTGCTTTTTTTTAGTATCTTTCAAAAACACCTCGACAACCGATGTACTCCGACGTCCGTTTCCCCTTTCCTCCAGGGGCCTTCCGTCGATCCGCCACCTCCGCCACCTCCGCCCCCTTTTTTTCATTCGGGGCGGTCAAGCGACGGCATTGTAGGCGAAAATAAATTAAGTTGACATTGAAAGAGTGTTTCGGCTGTGTTGTCCTCCAGCTCGGTATAGTATAAGTTCGGCCTTTCTGATTCCAACTTTGAAAAACAACTAATTCTATGCTACAGTGATAATTGCAAATAAATTTCTTGCAGTGAGAGTGCAGCAACCAAAAAATAAAGTTCCTTATGATGGATAGCAAAACTTCCGTAATAAAAAAATGATGCTACACAACGATTGTTGGTTTGGGCATGAGTGTGCATCATTTTAGGATCCCCTCGTGGAGGCTTTTCTAGGCGTAATTTTTACTACCTGCATGCCTTCGTACGTTTCGGTTAAATAAGCCAAATCTTTTTAGCTAATACTTAGTTTTATACAGTAACGGAAAAGTAACGACGTTACTTTTTTGCAGTAACTGTAACAGTAATTAGTTACTTTTGGAAAATTTATAACTGTAACTGTAACAGAGTTACTTTTTTGGGTTAGGTAACTGTAACTGTAACACTGTTACTTTTGTGCCCATGACTGGTAGTGGGTCAGGGAGCAAACTGGTGTTAAAGACATAGTAGAAATTAAGAAGAAGAAATGGACGCGGGCAGGGCATGTAATGCGAAGGCAAGATAACCGCTGGTCGTTAAGGGCAACAGAGTGGATCCCTAGAGAAGGCAAGCGTTGCAGGGGGCGGCAGGAAAGTTAGATGGGCAGATGAGATCAAGAAGTTTGCGGGGATAAATTGGTCACAGTTGGCACAGGACCGAGGTAATTGGAGAATAATAGGAGAGGCCTTTGCCCTGCAGTGGGCGTAGATAGGCTGGTGATGATGATGATGATGATGAGAAACAAAAACAGTGCGCCAGCCGTGTATGCACGCCACGCAGTTTGTAGGCAAGGAGCTTGCTCACAGACTCCGTGGCTCGCACCATCCGTGCCATTGGGTGGCCCGTGCCGCCGTTCGCGTTTTATTGAGACCCCATTTCGGCGCTTGCGTCTCCCAAAATCTACCTCTACAACCTAAATTTCGTGCCTAGTTTTCCATAAAACTTCGTTACATTGAAATTCCAGCAAACGAGACTTCGTTACACAGAGGGTAAATATACATGGTGTGCATACACTTGAAGTTACAAAAAATTCCGTGGTTCGTTACATCGACGGTTTCGTTACATTGAAGTTCATTACACCGAGGTTTAACTGTAGTGCGGATTTTTGCGGCTCCCGCGACATACGTTATAAGCGGTTTACACTGTACTTAGTTTTCTGTTAGAGGGGACCTGAATCTCACACCATTTGCAAGCAATCATTTCTCACTTTAAAAAACTACCACCTCCCCTCGCGAGAACCCCTGCGTAGATGAGATGCATAGGGGGTTCACGTTGCAGCGTTGGACAGAGGAGGAACGGCGCTGGAACGATGGAGTGGAGCGGCGCAGGCACCGCGTTTTATAGCACACATAATGGTGAGGGGACGCGCCGGCGCCAGTGCGTCTGCCGCGGCTATGACGCAACACAATCCACTTTAATCCAATCCAAGCCAATCGAATCCAATCCAATGCCCCTCGCGAGAGAGTGTTTGCTATCGGATAGGAGAGGGGGTGAGTGGCGGAGAGCGCAGCTGGCGCGGCGAGGAGAATGGGGGAGGGGTGGATGCCGACAACGCCGGATGGATGCAGGGACAAGGCGAGTGAATGAGATGCGTTCGCATCTAAAAATTTGGGATTCCAGTTAGGGGTTTGGAAATTACACCAGGACACAAGTTACGGACCAAATATGTATGGAAGTTTCAATAAGTTCCTAGCCTACCTGACAGGCAAGACTGTGTACAACCTTATCATACGATGTTTACACAGGGTCCCGAGGGTGCCACAGTACCATGAAAGCCAGTGCAATTACAAATGTGGCTGCAAACAGTTGCACAGTTTGCACAAAGACTGGGGCTTCCGTGATTTCAAGATTGGCTGCTAAGAAAACATTTGGCGAATGGCACAAAATAACACAAAAACTATTGAGAGAAATTGTGAAATAACAGCAAAGTACACCAAAAAAGATTTAACATGGTGGAAGCAATAATAGGCAAAATCACATAATACCCACGTTTTTCGTTTTTCTGAAAAATTCTGAACAAGCACCCCCTCCCTTGCCCCCCTTGTGTAAGGGCCCCCACTAAATCCTTGCTAATGTCAAATTTCCGCATAGTCCCCCCCCCCCTTTTCGCCGATGATCTTGACTTGCTTACAGGGGGGCACTTGCTCAGAATTTTACGGTACTACTATTAAGGAATAATACAGTGAAGTAAGAATAAATTAAAAATCCCAGCAAAGTTAATGAACTTTTCTTCACAATTAGGCATGACAAACCTTTAACATCAAACATTAGTGTTTTCATGTTCTGCCACCGCAACAAATTGAACAGAGAAAAGAAAAACAATGCCTCAAACCTGGGATCTCCTGTGGGAGAGCTGGTGGATCACTACTCCACTCTCGCCACCACTGCCGCCAGTAAGCACCACAGCAAAGTAGTCGCCCTTGGCATGCCAAGTCACTTGGGACACTGTGTGGCGGTGCACCACACTCAACCGCAGTCCCTGGCTGGTGAACTCCTCAGATGCTGGTGACACTGCTTCCCAGTTGGCTGCTGTGAACTTGGTGCCTTCTGTAAACAGAATATTGTGTGAAATGGTGCCGCGCCACTGGAACTGAACTATGCAGCATTATTTTATCCATGAGCTTGCGACTATCTAAAAGAATACTGAGGGATAACTGACTTGCGCATTCTCCTGGGCATTCTGGGTTTACTGCTGTGCCACTTTTGCAGAAACCGCATTGAAAAATGGGCAATTGCCCCTTTTAAAACCAACCGACATGCTTGCATCAGAAGTCCTGTTCTTACCAGAGGGTTTGCTTTCCTCGGGCAAGGATGAAAGGACTGTGTCAGTGTTGCTCAGCACCAATTTGTCTCCGACACCAGGATTGATGATGTGGACGGTCTTTTCCCTGCATAAAATGCATTCTTTGTATAACACCAGACTTATTTTCTGCCACCAGATACCACACACTGCTTTGACTGGAGGCATGCTAATGTGCCACAGCTGGCCTATCTTCAATGAAAGATCACTCTCATTCTAAGCACTCTCCTACCTTTGGTAAAGAGCAAGTTCTAAAAAAAATTAGAATATAAGTAAGATGTACTGTAGATCTAAGCACCCCTCCCCAATTTGAAGAGACCATGAAGACAAAATACAAGTTCAGTTCATTTGCTTTGTCCTAATAACTACGATGCCCATTTCAATGCAAACTAAGCTAGATAACAAGAAAAACAGATGTAGTGGCAATTCCCCAGGCACTTTCTCATTCAGCTCATATGATGTCACGGGGACTTGTTTGTGCCCTTGATGGCTGCTGACCAAAGTCCCCGCAAAGAAATATGACTGCGTGATTGTAGCAATACCTCTACAATCGAACCCAGGGTTCGTACAGGATTCAGTGACAAGAATTCAATAGGGGTGTGCGAATACTCGAATATTTGAATACAAATAGAATAGTATCTCCACAAATAATTCGATTTGCGAATCGAATATCTACTATTCGATTTTCCGAATAGTAGACTGGAGTTTCCGAACGTTCCCTGGATTTGTGAAAGCGATACGTCGGCGCACGCTAACGTACTGCTGCTACACCGTCTGCTTGGCAAGTTTCATCCAAATAGCGATTTCGACCAGCACGCCTTGCAGCGGCCGTAAATTTTATCCCGCTGCATGGAGTAATCTGCTATTGCATCGATAAGATCTTGTTTTCAAGCCGTGGGCGTCGACTCTGGCCGCCATTTTGAATTCTGCTAGTGGATGTTTACATGTTAGGGTAGCTTCCGGTAAAGACCGCCACCGTGTTGACAGCGGTTGTGGCTGTTTTTAATGCGGGTGCTGTATGGTTACTGCGTGTGTACTTGTTTTTCAGACCACAGTGGATAGCGCAAGCTTGTGCACGGCGACTGTAGTGCGAGCTTTCCTTCCGCAATGTAGTATTCACGCTTCACGCTGCCCATGTGCTTCTGAAGAAGTGCCTCATTGTGGTCCACGATTGTGGTTGTGCCGTGTTTTCGCGTTCATGCCTGCAAAGTGCTCGTTTCCGAGTTACAAGGCAGTGTATAGTCGTTGCCTATGATTGCAGTACAGCAACTCCAGTGCAAGTGCCCCCCCTCTCTTTCTCTCTCTCTCTCTTTTTTCTTTTCAATTGCGTATTGTGCCCGCTCCAGATTCCTGGAGTACCGCTGCTCCGAGTTCAAAAGTGCATTCTATGTCTCCCGAACATGCGAAGTAGCTTCTGCTTTTGTACAAAAACATATAAAAAATCAAAACCTGTAAAAAAAAAAAAAAAAAAAAAAAAAAAAAAAAAACCACCCGAAGATATTCAATATTCGATTTGATATTTGGCTTTTATTTCCAAATTCGATTCGATATTCGTTTTGCAAGTTACTAGGCATTCGCACACCCCTAGAATTCAAAGATATTCAAGGACTTTCAAGGCCCTGACAAGGCATTTTCAGGGGTGCAGGGGAGCTTTTGCAAGTTACTAGGCATTCGCACACCCCTAGAATTCAAAGATATTCAAGGACTTTCAAGGCCCTGACAAGGCATTTTCAGGGGTGCAGGGGAGCACGTGTACTAACGTTTCATTACATTTGCTTCTTCACATCTTAAAAAATGACAAGAAAAATTGTTTTGGAACAGCTCCACCCTTTGTAAGTGCACAAGTTTAGCCATAACCACAGCAATACTGAGGGAGCTTTACTTAGCCACATCTTGAACTTTTTGGAGCGCTGCAAATGCTCTAATACGGAGTCTCGGATAGCGAGGAAGATAACTTAATATCCCCGCCATTATTTTTTCTCTTTACTTCGTATTTTTCCCATTCTCAACCCCAAATTTCTGTGTTCATTAAGGGGCGACGACTCTATTGGCTCTGCCTACCATCACACCCATCAAAATAAAATATTCTAGTAAAGCTTAGGAGCTAGATGCCCTGTGTTCTCATATTCAGAGTTTTGCTTATCTGTACTCATTTTTATTTCACTCTGGAGTGTAAGTACCGTTCATTTTCGAAATGTAGTAGGGCATAGCTATGGCGGGGAAAAGCAACGGGAAGATATGTACAATGAACAACAGGATAAGGCAATGCAGAAAGTAGTACAGAAAATTGGAAGGGGACTGGTGCTAATTTCTGCCTTGCCCGATGCAGGGATTTCTTTCCGTACAAGCCATTATATAAAGCAGCACGCCTGTGCTCCCAAGCTCACTTTAAACTGTAAAAGCTGTATAAAGCAGCACTACTGCACCTCTAAGCTGGCTTTATATTGAAAAAAACATGTTTTGGATTTGGAAGGTGCAGGGCCACACTGATATAAGCCACGAAGACCCGCTCTCGTAATCGGGTTTAACCTTTGTTGCCCGAACAAATAAAGGGTTTTCAAGGAGAAGGAAAAAATTCCAGGCTCTCAAGGTGCTTGGTTTTCAAGGTTTTCAAGGACCTGTACGAACCCTGGTCGACCCCCGCAAAAAACGAAAACACCAGGAAAGCCCAGAAAATTCATTTTTGCGGGAATTTCGTTGTTGCGAGAATAAAACAAACTACAGAAAAATCGTCCCCAAGCCGAAAATTTATTTTCGAAAGTCGGTTCTATTATTTTGCGAGCCATACCTTGCTACAACTTGCAGCTCAGCTCTCACGCTACAAGAAATGGTTATTTACTATTTGGTGTGAGTGCCTAAGAACGACGGTATCGTGTCAAATGCATCCCAAACATCCCACGGGTTCGCCTTCTCTGCACGTTTTTCTCCTTGGCCTTCGGCACCGAGTATGTCCGAGCATGCAAGTGAAGTCCAGCTTTTTTTGTGATTGTCGACCTTTGCCATACAGCGGCACCTCGTTGTTCCAATGCTGTTCACAACGCTAAGCGAGCACCGCTTTGTTGACGTCCAGAAAGGCCACAGCTGTCACTGTTTTGTTTTGTGTACATGCGCCATTAAAGAGTGATGTTCTAACTTTCAAAATGGTAGGGCAAGCGGCAGGCAGTTCTAAACTCGTAGGCGCTATCCTCCTTTGCTTCACTTGGGCCATTGACTTGGGTGATGATGGCTGCCCTACTTGTAGCAATAAAAACTTTACTTTTGGCCTGGCAGAGGCATGTTACTGAGAGAAAAGGTGCCGATCGGCGCACACACAACAAACCCATGTGCTCTGTTCTGCGGTAGCGGGCTAGCGTAGCCCAGGCCAAAGCCGCATCATGAGTCACCATGTGTTGCCCCCTGGTGGTGTCGCTACAAGGCTGCCTTCGTGGCTGCCTGCTGCATGGTCTTTTTTTAAACAAATATGGCGGCGACCATGCAAGCGTACTGGCGAAAGTTTACATAACTTAAGTTAAAAAAAAAAAAAAAACACACACACACATTTGGGCACTTTGTGGATACTGATAACCTCTAATTTGTAGGTAAAATGCCGACCGGACTAGCAGCGAATTTCATTAATGCGGGATCGCTCCCCAAAAACATTTCGTTGCCGAAAGATATGAAATACATGGGCGTCTATGGACGTTCGCCAGGGATCCGAAAATATTTTGTTGTGGCGGGAATTTCGCACCCGCCAGATTTCGTTATTGCGGGGTTCAACTGTAGTTCCATGTAATCATACCACTTGAATGCCAACATCGAGTTAATGAACTGATAACCGTTTTTAGTATCTCCCCTCATGGGAATGTTGATGCCAAGAGCAAAGACCTCCGTGTAGAGAGGGGTGATCATAAAGGTCGCTAGCTTTAATGGCGACTGTGAAGAAGAGGAGAAGCTCAAGTAACAGCAGCCGCTTTGATTACCAGCACCAGCAATGATGTCACATGTACCATTTTTTTCTTTGGCCGGGGGAGGGGGCATGCTACTATTCTATAATAAAACAGGGTTGTGTTTTGTCATTATGGTCTCTTTAAAGAAAAAAAAAATGGGGGGGGGGGAAAGGGGGGGAGCATCGTGTTCATGTCTTGATGAGAGAGCAGACTGCTAAAAAGAAGGAAGCATATTTTAAATGTTACACTATAGTTCTATAAATAAAGAATAAACATCTGCAATGAATTACAGCAACCTGCTGCAGGTTGCAGTAATTAAAGCACAGTGACCGCCATCATGTCACCCCTTGACAACCTCTCTGAGCCTTCTTGATACTTTGGGGAGACCAGTTGTGTTTGCCATTGCATTGCCTTGAGTGAGTGGCTCGTTACATTGATCGACAAGGCCCGTGAGTTTAGTTAGGACTGTCCCGTCACCTGTCAGGAGTTCTTTCAGGAGACTGCTATGGTGCCCTGCAGTTTTACACTGTGAATTCTTTCAAGCATATGTTGACTGTTGCGAATACTACAGAAAGACTACGAAGCTCCGGCCAGCTGTTTAGCCGGCAGACAGTGAAGGAAGCACACTCGTGAAAACAACAGCGCCCCGCATCAATGGCTGTCGCCATAAAAATACGCTTTCGTTAGTGCAGGAACTGTTGTGATGAAAACCAGAAAAAGTGAACTGGCTTGGCTCTGAGGGGTCTGACAAGTTTGCATAGTTTGTAGTGCAGTCAACGACCCAACACATCTACTGAACATTTCCTCGCACAATAGAACCAGTGTTGTAAAGGCACAGCTGCAAGCTCGACATAAAGCTATGTCTAGCCCTGCCGACTCAAAAGTGTCAGCCCATCACTGATTCGACCAGTGTGCAACAGGATTTGCAGCATGGATGCACAGTGCCTGCAGGCGGCTCAGCTTGGCTTTAGTATGGGCACAACGTGAAAGAAATGCACCAATGGGCTCTTTTATATGCAAGGAATTATAAAAGTGAGCCTTAGTTGCCCTTGGCACCGCACAAGCTGCATGAGAAACAGCTCACAGTGCAACAGCAACCAGGCAGATGCTTTGATTGGGACACCAGGCGACTCCTCGGACAGGATGTTCAAACTTGAAGGTCTTCAGACAACGGCCAGTCAGGACTTCCCAAATGCGTACCGTGCCATCATCGCTGCCTGCAGTTTCCAAAAGACAGAACATGAAGAAGGGGGCAAGATCTCTTTCACCATCTGCTGCGGAATTCTTTTTGGGGGGTTCCTGGAAATTGTGTATTATTTTTGCGCTCTATTGTGCCAGCCCATCTAGACAATCAGACTGAAAGTGTTGCAAAAGCAGACAAAGCTTAGACTCAGGCAGCCAAAAGAAAGCGACCAGTAAAAGTGAAGGTGCATGAGTTAGGCACTAGAATGTATGCGTGGATGGGCAGCTTGTTTCTTCATTCTTTTTTTTTTCTCGTGAACAAACAAGCTGTTTGTGCTCATGATCACTACTTGATGTGGGGGCCCTCATGGGTCCCAACGTATTCCTTGCATGCAGATAGGCCCGAACAGCGACCAAAGGGGCCACCTTGACGGCCGGGGGCTATGTTGCAGCCGGCCTTGCTGGTCCATGTCTCGGCGCTCCCTTCCCCAGAGGTTGTTGTGACAGGCAGTAAGAGCTGCCCTCTCCCCTCCAATATGGCCACAGAAAATCAGATAATGCAGCCTTTCGTTTGCCCATTCCATTTGAAGTCTTGTGATAACAACAACCGCCCTTTCCCTCTTTGCACCTCTGGAGATGGAGCCACACAAAGAGTTGTCTCGACCTAAATGTTATGCCAGTCACACTGCCAGCAAAGTAGTGCCTCACATTGTGTGTTTTTCTTTCTCTTTTGTTTGCTTGCCTTCTGTGTCGTACCCCTGTTCTGTTTTGTCCATTGTTTTCCTGTTACCTATGCCCTGTGGCAAAATGGAGCAAAAAAAAAAAAAAAAAGTAATAAACGCTTGTGTTCTGATGTGTGATGTCGATGCTGAAGGCATTTGAATCAATTTCATCACAGAGTAGCAAGTTAGAAAGATGGTAAATATAGCAGCTTGGGGCACACAAAGACAGTGCACATGATCCTTTCCATTTACTAATGTTTTCTTTCCGGATGGCTTATTTAAGCCGACAGCATGGCATGATAGGGGCTTACTTTATAATGAGTACATGGTACCTTTCACATTTCACCCAAAATTGAATGGCCTTTCATGTGAACTCACTCGGGTCATATCAAGAATAAAAAAGCGAAAAAGCACAGTAACAATGTAGCCTGTTTTACCACGGCAATGCGTGGCAAAGCTGGAAGTTCCAAGTTGGCTTCTCTGCATTGATGTATTAGATAGAAAACTAGAACACCATCTGGACCAGTAAAAAATAAGCCTTTAATTAGTTACCAGCTAGGCAAAAACCTGGTAAAAGGGCACAGTTTTTACACACCTGACGCAAAGAACTGCCCGGCCGGCTCCAGGGAAAGGCCTCGAACACAGTCAGTATGCCCCTCATACACCTGGAAAGAAGCAAGCGATAAAAAGTTGACCTCTCAAAAATGTGCATAGACTCAGCCAGTGTGCCACGTACAATATCTAAGAATATTAAAGCCCAACTGCACTCAAATTTCACCTCGGCCAACCTTACTTTGAACGTACAGTATGTACCACCAAACTAACTGGGACATGACTGGTAGCCCCGTGAAATGCGTTGCTAGTTAGTTAGAGACGTTCAAAAAAACTCTGTTGCAGGCGATGCTGCCCCTGCCGGTGGACCGCGCAAACAGCCATGAAGCGGAAGTGACACTGTGGCCGGCCCTAGGCTTTTTCCTACGGCCAGCCAGGAGAACCAGTTGAGTGCCACTGGGCACACTTCTGCTAGGGCTGCAGCGAGGGCGAAGCGTTGAGTGCACGTTTGCCCCGGCAGGCCGCGTGCGGCTGTTCGCTTGCCAGCTGTGCCAGCTGGAACATCACTTCAGCCTGGCCATAATGGCCGCGCTCTTCTCAATTTCAGTTTTGAAATCTCCGATTTTTCATAGTTGTTCGTGCCATGGAGACACGTATTTCAGCTGTCATATTTGGTATCGCGCAGTCTTTTTCGGCAGACTATACGGCAATAACGTTTTTAAGAGGTTGCAATTTTGAGTGCAGTTGGCCCTTAAGAACCTATATTATCCGTAAAACTAAAAGTTGGCCTGCATGGGAAGATTATAGCACCCAGTATATAAATATACCCCTCTCGGCCATGGCAGTTGTCTAGCGGTTAAAAAAAAATGAAGGAAGTGCACACTGACGCGCAAGACTCGAAGGTAGCGAAGCTGTATGCAACCTTCACAACCATCACGAAGGTTTAAGTCCACGATTGCAGCTGATTTGCTTCTTCTTCCCTGCCGCAACGGCCTTTACTGCATCAATGTTGCTATAAGTGTGAGCTTCTTTCATTTTTTGGACGTGATAATCATTGGACCTCACCTTGGAGGAGTGCATGCTATGACGCGTCTTTCTCATTCCGAGCAACTGTTGCCACAATTACACAATTACGGTGAACGCTGGAGTTTGGCCATTTTCTCGGCCAATCTCCCTAAGTGGCTATGCTGGCTTGACAAATGTGCTCAGGGGACACAGGACAGTCAGTGCAAGGCACGCACACACCAGCGCTAGGATTTTTCTTCGTTTTATTAACTGCCGGGCGGTCACTGCGAGGCCCGCGCTCACCTGCGTGCTCGGCAATTTCTTGGTATTTTTAACTGTGGACATTGTCACCACTTCTTGCTGCCAGCAACCTCTTTACAGCCGGCATTAAAACTCTGAAATAATCACCACAGGTAATCGGCACTCATGGTAGCCAGCAGCTTTATTGTTAAACATAATACAATCGAACCCGTTGACATCGAAATATCCTTTGTATCGAACTATTTCTGGTCACGGTATATTTGCAGACATATCAAACCCCAAATGACACAAAAAAAAACTTTTATCAGTTCGCTTTAAAACTCGAGCTCATTGGGCAGCTGCTGGGCTGTGATGAGCAACATCTTGCCGGCCCCACTGTTCCTCCTGTTGTATCCCTTAAAACTGCACCTCAGGGTCACCAGCACCAACCACAAAAAATTGAAAAATACCGGAACTGCAAACTGTGTTACGAAGAAAGGAAGATTTAGCAGACAACAAATGTTGTCTGCGAAACATGCGCAACCAACCTCTGTTTCACCGCTTCGAGAAACTGCTTCGCGCGGTGGCATAATAGACACTAGTGTTTATACTTTTATGTATGGAAATAACTTTTGTACTTACACAGCTCATATTTGCAGTATTAGTCTATAAAGGCCTTATGTTCAAATTGTATATTTCAATTTTTTTATGTGTACCCTGTTCAAAGTAGCATTGACATTTCCATCATTTTTTTCTTTTTGTTACTTTTTGTTTTGATATTTTTTTTGATGAAATTCGTAACAAATCTGCTGTTTGAAATTATTACTGTTGGAAAGACCTATCCTTCCTTTATCATTTCACACTTTACACTTTAGCATCAATCATTTTCTGTGGCAAGAAAAAATATTTCCTGGACTACCTAAAAACAACTGATTTTTCCATGGTCACGAAAGTGTTAAGGACTTGTTAGCGGTCAGACAAAAGCCAAAAGAGATATGAAAGGTGTGGCATTAAAGTTAAGTAAACGGTCACTCAGCCTTTAGCGTCCTTTTAGAGGATTAAAAAAAAGAGGTTATCTTGGCACTGCATGCATCACATAAATACGACTCCTGCTATCAACGTGTTGCTATGGAATACTAGATGCTAAAGTTTAATAGAATGCACAGAAAAGACATCTTACTATGGACTGGACACTAGGGAAAGGTTGCAAATCTTTTGGCTTCGGAAGCTGCGGGATCAGGTCCTCCGCATCGACATTGACCTAAAGGAGGGGGGAGGGGGGGAGAGAGGAAGACGGTAAAAACCTAACCTCCCCTCATAATAAAAAGACGGTCACAGTTCACACAAAGCAGTAAAACCAGGAAAACACAACAGAAACCAGGAAACCAGTAAAACCAGGAAACAACAGAATTAACTATGTAGCTTTTTGCAGAATATTATTTGTATTTCTGCAAAGGGCTAACCAACACTTGGGGTAAGGAGTAAGTCTGTCAGGTCTTCCCTCACTTCCTTTCTTGCGATGTTGGCCAAGCTGCTTACAGATTTCAACTCTTATCACCCTAGGTCACTGATGTATGCAAGGGGGTGAGCCAAGGACGACTAGACCAGCTGAGTTGGAATTTTGAAGAAGAAGGCATGCAAAATGATAGGCAGACCAAAACAAGCCAAAAGTACTGAAGTAATGAATAGATGAGTATGTGTATGTCATTAAGGATCTGTTGTTCTCAACACATTTATGAAAACTACACATCGTATAGCCCTGATGCCAGCACGTCGCTGAGAACACTATGTAAAGAGAATTTGAAGAGCACAAAGTGCATACCCTCATCTTGCGCTGCCGTGGGCACAGGTACAAGTCGAGGCAGCGCGCAAAGCGCTCGTTGATGAAGCGGTCATAGGCTGGCACTAGCCGCAAGCAGGAGTACTTGCGCGGGATGAAATTGATGCGGCGCTCTTCTGGTTCTTGCTCCCGCCACTTCTCTTCCTGGAAAGAGAATGCTCATCAGATGAACTAATTGATACGTAAAAATGAAGTTCACCTCCCTGAATGACAGCTTTTTACTTTGAAAGATTTTTCACTCTAATGTTAGGTTAATGAAACACCCTGTAGAACATTTGCAGTACTGCAATATGTACTAGAAACGGTAATCACAAAAATGAAAGATATTTACCTGGTCTGTTATGCCCACAAATCTTAAAAATTGGGGTTTTGCACCCCAAAGCTACAACTGGGCACACTGTAGTGGTGGGCTAGGGATTAATTTAGATCACCTGGGGATTTTTAACAAATGTTTATCTTGACCCCTGAGACCTCGTTTTTCGTCGTAGTGGCTCGGATCAAACCTGCTTCCTCATGCTCAGCAGCCCAATAGTAGTACGTACAGAAGTCCAAAACTTTACCTTATTCTATTCTCTTTGCGGATGGATATAGCAACTGTCAATGTGTTAACAGTGGATAACTAGGCATTCAATTTTGGAATAATGCACACTTCATTGCCCACTCAGCACCCCCCTCTGCTCGCTTTCTAGAAAAAAAATTCTACAGATGCTTACAACTTGAATGAAACAGCGACACTTGAGTTGCTTGGCTTTGTAAGTAGGCCGATGGAGCTCTCAGCAACAGAACCTCCGACATGTAACAGATCTTCCTGACTGCACGTTGCACTATACACTGAGAATGAAAGGACTTTAAGGACAGGGAGCCTTGCCTCCTCCTTGGTGAATAAGTATTCTGGGGGTGGATTGTAGGACTCCTCGTGACCAGGGAGTTTCATCTTTGGGGCTGGAATGTAGCGCTGCATGCGATCATTGGGCGTGTCCTGCAAGAAGTGACAACCCAGAATGAGCAAGCACAGAGGAAACCTGGGAACCTAGCGCCCACAATAAAATTTTGTTTCACAAATCCATGCAAAATTCAAACTATTGCTTGCACTATAGCAGCTACAAGTCTAGTTTCAGCAACTCCAAAATGATCTGCAAAGAAATCCAGTGAACAGCCGTGTCTACTGATCCCGTGGCTTAACAGACTACAAATAGTATTACCTTAATGGACTACATGTATTATTGCCAATTTTATGGAACCACAAATTATAAATAGAACATCAAACCAACAGATAAAGACAAAATCAATGTTTCAAACTAAGACGGCAAAGTTCTCACAGTGTACCCTCACGCTGCAAAAGCAAGACCATAAAAATGTGAAAGGCAAAACACAATTGAATGCTGTTGCCCTGTGGTGGACATGACTTCAATATCTGACAGTTTTAGCTCAATTCAGAACTATAAAATATGTTCAGTAAAAGTGTGTCCACATTACAGACACACCACTGCAAGCCAAGAGACGTTTATTCTCGGGGTTCTGTGCCGTTTTCTCACTTTCCTTCGGAGCCTGCCTCTGTCTGTGGAACATGAATGACTGCAGCTAATCATGTTTTTCTTCATATCCAGGATTTAAGAAAAAGCAACAAAACTTTGGGTGGTAGAAAAAATGGCGAAAAAAAAAAAAAAAAATAGAGAAGCAAAACCACTTTCGGCTATGCAAGGTCCCTTATTAGTGCACTGCCATCCTGACGACAGATTTATATTACACAAAGGGCACCATTGATTACTGCTTTGGAACAATGTTGCCAACCACATAAAACCAACTATTTCTTAGCACAAATCTCAAAGCAGTAAAAATTCAGACTCTGGAGCATGCACACGCAGCAGTGGCTTTTTAGGAGTAAACCATTGTTAGGGCTTGTGATAATAGGCGGCACTACAGTGGCTAGAATAGGAAAGTGTGATTAGCGGCATGCAGCGCCTATGAGGCGCCTTGAAGCCGCCGTTAGGGATCCGCGAGGGGGCGCGTGCGATCGTTTACACGTCGTCTGGTGAGGCGCGCGCGGATCGTCTGCAATGCGATTCGCTTTGCCCAGAGAGAAGCACCGCTTGTTTCCTGTGCCGTAGCAGGTTTAAGGGTGCATTAGTGCCGCAAAAGTAGATCCACAGTTTTGTGCCGGGCCGCTCTACGGTGTACAAGTCTTGCAAAAAGAAACGATCGTTGTTTGTCGTTCCGAAGGACGTGCGTCTGTACTGGCGCAGTGGCGATGAGAAATACCACGTACTGAGAAGCGACTCAAAGAAAACACCGCTATGTGCGAGCTACACTTCGACGTAAGATACATCTCCCGGCACATTGAACATACCGTGAACGGAAAAGTTGTCTCAATCTACATAGGCGGGCGCCTAGGTTGCCCCCGGAAAATCTGCCCACGCAATCTCCAAGTCCTTCGAAGTACCAGCCGAAACAACTTCCCCGAGCAGGAAGTGTCAAGCGAGAAGCGCACCCGCAGCCCCACCCAGCAATAAAAGCTAAGGATGGTGACTCCCCTGTGAGTGCAGAGTTTGAAGAACCCCATGCTTCTTTTCTGTCAAGAACTTGACCCTACCTACAGCAACATGGGGGAAACCACACGCTGATTGAGTGTTTCCCCCTTCACTGTGGCTTACAGCGTGTGTCGCACTTCGCAGGATAAAGCGAAAGCCCGTACACGTACAATTCCAGACATTGGAAGCACTTACGAGGCATCTGACATACTGAAGAAGTCTGCCACTCTCCCCGTCCATGACTATCAAATTCGTTTTGGTCGTTTTGGCTTTGTCGTGAAAGAAAGAAGCACTTAAAGCTCGATTTCCTCACGTAGCTGCAGAATCGAAGGTCGAAAATGGTTTTCCGAAGACAATTCGAGAAAAAAAATGCTTGAATTTGTTCACACACAAAAAAGAACTAGCAGCGAAAGGCAAGGCCCATTGAGCAAAGAAAGCTGATGGCCTCGAGACTTTGTAGTTTTGAACGAATCATGAGAAATTCACCAAAAGTGAGCCGTTTTTGTCTGTCTGTAACGAGCACGTCGAAAATAAAATGCGTGTTTACCAGTTACCAGCCCACAATTAATTCTCTGATGTGCGTTTCATAAGTGTCAGAGCCAGCCGGCTATATTCGGCTGTTGAAACGCGTCCAGTCGGTTGTAAACTGCGATGATAGTAGTTCTTAAAAAAATACGACATTTATTGCATCTCAATTTTCACTAGCATGTAGAATAGCAAGGTTCGTACAGGCTTCAAAAGCAAAAATTCAAGGGTTTTCAAGGACTTTCAAGGACCAGAAAACACATTTTCAAGGTCCCCATCTAATTTTTTTATCTGGCAGTATTTATAACCTTTCCAACACAATGCAAAAGTTTTTATACCACAATACCTAAGCACATTAGTACACATCGAGATAGATGCTAACGGGTTCGTAAAGGCTCCCCCAGCTTTATTTTTTTATTTTATGGCTGGTATTTACAGGTTTTTCTGAGGCTGTTTGATTTCAAAACTTAATGTTGCCTGCATCTCCTGCTTTGTCAGCCAGAGTATCAGCTGAAATTAAATCGAGCAAGTGTTGCTTCAAGGCAGGATGAACTATGTACACGTCCACCATTTGCACGTAAAAGCAAACGTAGATGGAGCGTATGAGGCACAGTAAACATGCAATGAGCAAGCGTCCACAGACTAGATGCAAAATAGAGAACAGAAGCTGGCTTTTACTTGATTGTATTGTGATATGAATTGGATTGACAAGTGCCTGCTCCCAATGTAGCCTTGTAATAATGAAAATCCACCAATTTTGTAATTTCACGCAATACACTGAAACTTGATTGTTACAATGTTTCTTTACATTTGTTAACACCTAAAATCCATGGCAAACACTTTAAATTCTTGTGAAAAGACGGGGCCAATGATTCTCTCCGGAAAAATCAAGGGTTTTCAAGGACCATGTAAAAATTCCAGGACTTTCCAGGCCTTGAAATTGACACTTCTGAATTCAAGGGTTTTCCAGGTTTTCAAGGACCTGTGCGAACCCTGGAATAGCTATCAAGGAGGCTTTCTCAATGTGGTGCTGCGCG
The DNA here is from genome assembly GCF_048455015.1 of Haemaphysalis longicornis. Lineage (NCBI taxonomy): Eukaryota > Metazoa > Arthropoda > Arachnida > Ixodida > Ixodidae > Haemaphysalis > Haemaphysalis longicornis. Next base: position 349,684,130 of record NW_027526203.1, on the reverse strand, counting down.
CGAATACACTCGTACTCCATAATCCGCCGCCACCGCAGCGAACGTGTAAGCGTGCGACAGCGCCACCTGGAATTTCCTCCAATAGCGTCACGCGGAAGTGGGAACGGTCATCACACTTTCCTATTCTAGCCACTGTAGCGGCACTGTTATCAGTATCCAAAGAAATCTCATTCTGTTGCGGCTGACCCTTGGCACTGCCAAAGGATGCGAAGCACAGTGTTTATTTTTGAGCCCTTGTTGGTCTTGCTCTTCCCCCCCCCCCCCCCTTTTTTTTCATACAGTTACTGCATACCTGACCTAAAAAAAAAAAAAAAAAAAAAGAAGAAGAAGAAAAGAAAAATGCAGCAGCTCCCATGTGGGAATCGTCAGCCATTGGCTAAGCATTCTTTCCAGAGGCACATGTACATCTGTGCACATGTACATAGATGCCCATGTACATGTACATCTTTGCACATGCACATCTATGTATGTTCATCTCAGAGGCCCTATGCCCTTTTACTAAATGTTTCTTTAGTATTATTAGACGGCCTTCCATTAAAGGAGCCATGAAGAGAAAACCCAAGTTTGGTTCATTCAAAAGATTGTCTCGTTAGAATCATACTGACACCACTTTTAACGTAAACTTCGCTCAAATAAGCTACATAATTAGGAAAAACGGGAATGGTCATGCGACCCACCAGCTCATTTTCCGCAACAGAACCTGTGATGTCACATGGGCTAAGCTCTGCGATTGGCGGAGGCTGGCAGAAGCAGACGCAAATTAGGTAGAGCTTACAGACTAGACGAACGAGCGATTTGCGCTTAAATTTAGGGCACATTCTTTACAAAGCAATAAGAATGATGGGACAAACAGTGGAAGTTACGAAAGCACATGTAAACATAGAAGTACTGATGCGTTCTGCTGTTCGTACTGCGCACAGCATGCTTGGTTTAGCTGCACAGCACTACGGGGCTTGGGGTTGTCTCAGACGACACTGGCCGATTGACGCAAGCAACGGTGTCTTACGTGACCCCATTTGTCGAGCGAGCACTGTTTCAGGGAACGAATATTTTCTCCCAGAACAAAAACAAGCCAGGTTTAAATGCGGGCAAAAACAAACCAAACGCTTGCCACGGTATGGTGGCGCCATCTAGGTTACGGAACATAAAGAAACGCGGGAACAAACCAACACCGCTGTACAGGGTGGAGACAACCTTTGAACGGTCCCGTGCCGCCGCAATTGGGCCAACGGGCTCAACGCGTTATTCTTTTCGTTTCCCACGAGACCTAGCAACGCGAAACAGACAATATGATTCAAACTTATTCAGTAAACCGCGTTGCAGCGATAATTTTAGCGCAGTTTTGACACAATGACTTGCTTCGGCGGCGAGCGAGCAACCGAACATGGCGGCGCCAGCGTTACGTGTCTCTACCCTGTACGGTGGATGCGTGAATGAAGGTACTCTAGGCTGCAGAGCGGTCGGTTCCCGTGATGTCACTTGGGACTACGAAAACGCACGATTGAGCGGGAAAATCCAAATTTTAACCTAAATTGTTTAATTTCTCAGTGAATAAAGCACCGTTTGTATCCGGACAAGCGCTGGGGGCACTATAAAACACGAAATCTTTCGAATAAAACCAACTTGCATTTTCTCTTCATGGCTCCTTTAAATACCCCATATGGCCCATGTACACCTACACATGCCTGCCAACCTGGAGACCTCGGAAATCGGGAGATTGGCCACATTTCTTTTTTTTTTTTTTTTTTTTTGCAGCACATGGCCTGTCTAGCCTGCGACATCACCTTTGATTTAAATGCCACAACAACACTGCAAAGCAAGCAAATTCAAAATGACATTTATTTACAATCTGGAGGAGCAGGGTACACTGGGAAGTCTCCACCTAGTTCACTGACTGATTATTTTGCGGCGACTTCACTGCGGCGGACTTTGCTTCCTTTAAGTACTTGTTAGAGTATTTCTCCTAGCACCTCCATGACTAGAATCTGTTGAGGAGGCTCTTTGGATGTGCAACACTGTCTTTATTGCTGTTAACAAAGAAATTGTCCAAGATCCCCTGCTTCTCAGCAAGTGCAGTGCTTGGTCGTTGCGAAATGCAGCTTAAATCGCTTCTCCCGCCATGTGCCATGCGCCATGTCCATATCGCATGCATAAGTCATGCAAAATCCAAAGTGCTTGCCTTTTGCCTTTACGAGACAGCAGAAATCACGACAATTCTGTGTATAAAAGCTTAAAAGAAAAACTGCAAATACTTCTTCAACAACGCCATGTTGTCAACGGAGCTATATAAAAAAGGCCTACCCGTTCACTGAACTCAAATGGCTTGGATAAGACTTCTGCTGACTTCGGCAGGCTACCTAACTCCTGATAGCAATTACAATGCGGTGGGGTCCTGCTTGAAATATCTTTTTTCTTCCGCAGCAAGGTTGGGGCACCTTTCAAGATATTTATGACTGTTTCGCACAATCAGGAGGATAGGTAAAAAATCAGGAGCTTCCCGGGCAAATCAGGAGAGTTGGCAGGCATAGCTACGGAGTGATTGTGTCCGGATAGATTCCTGGTGGGAGTCACCAAAGATTGCTTAATTAAGGGGCGACATGGCTCTTAAAACTATTTATTTTAATATTTAAGCAAACTCTGTGAAACTTGTCAGTCTTGCTGCTTTTTCCCCACGGATTTCAAATATGGCCTTATTTTTTTAGTTGGTCAATTAGTTCCCGTGGTAATTGGAGATAATTAGTCATTTTTGGAGGAACAATAGACAAAACTGTGTTGGTCATAAAACGGTAATCTTTACATTTTCCAATGCTATGAACCCTGGTGAGTGCAATAAGACAATCAGTTTTTTGATGCATCGCTTGGAACTAATTTTACAGCTCATTTAAACTTCAGTGTTTGAAATAGGCACTCAAAATGGTTCCTTTCCACTGGTGCCACCAAGGTTTAATGAGCTGTAAAATTAGTTCCAAGCGATGCATCAAGAACTGATTCTCTTATTGCACTCACCAGGGTTTAGTGTTAGACAATGTAATGATTACAGTTTTATGACCACCACTGTTTTGTCTATTGTTCCTCCAGAAATGGTTAATTACCTCTAATTATCTCGGGAACTAATTCACCAACTAAAAAAATAATACCATATTTGAAATCAGTGGGGAAAAGCAGCAAGACTGTTAAGTTTCACAGAGTTTACTTAAAAATTAAAAAAGTTTTTTTGAGAGCAGTGCCCCCCTTAAAGGGACACTGCAGCGCTTACTATTGACTACTCGGAATGTATTTTGGGGTAAAGTTTATTGTCCCAGCAATCTCCCCTCGCAAAAATTATGAAAATCCGTTCACTATCACCGAAACTACGCGCAATGAGAAATCGCGCATGATTGTTCCCTCTCAACTCAGCCGCAAACAACGCGATGAAAGCTGCGCGCTCTCTCCCGGAGAGGGGGGTGGCTCGCAGCGTACTCTTTGGCAGCCTTCGATATATATCACAGGCGGGAAGTTTTCTCCTTTTCTTGGCAACGTGCAGGGGTCTATTTCCTGTCTGGCGCCACAAAAAAGCAGGCATGGCTGCCTGCTCGCAAGCGTGCGCTCAGGCTGGTAGGGCGTTTCTGAAGCAATAAACGTTTGTTGTCAAGTGGTCTGGTTGTAAGGGGGTATTGAGTTGGTCACTCAAACTCCGCACGCACTCAAAACACAAAAGAAATGCCAAAACTGTGCGTACAGGTTCAGGCATAGAAGAGGTTGGTACACAGCGCCGACGACGGCGGATCGTCACAGGAAATCCGAGAAATACGCTGCGAAGTTGACCAGCGACAGCCAACAGGACAGCCATGGCTGCAATGACATCATTTTAGCCATGCCAGGGGTGCAAATAAGGAAAATATGAAGAGAGCGCGGTTGGTTTATCCGCGTCTTTCCCAGCGATTTGCGCGCTCACCGCTTTGCGTGCAGGTGTAATATTTTGGCTCAGGCATTGCTGGCAGTGTAATATAAACGTCACGCAGGTTTACTTGCACTGCTCAAAGAGTGTTGCAGGGTCCCTTTAAGCATTAAAAGCTGGCAGTGCTTTCTCACTCCCTGAAGGAGGCATAAAACATGTAATGCCTTATAACTGAAGAAATTGCAGCGAGATATTAAAGCCCAAATTTGTTGTGCATTAGTGTATGTAACATTCTCTTTGTTTAGCTTCTAGAGTGGTTGGTGCTGGTGCCCTTTAGTTTCTCTCATAACTCAGCGTCATCCTCGTCTCGTTTCCCGGGTGGCCGCAATGCTCCGAGACAAAGTCAGCTATCACGTGCACTTCCCCACTTTCCTCTGGATCCCAAGCAGCTGGCTTCTTAGCCCTCAGTAGATGCTCTAATAACTAGCATTCACAGTGCAAAGGTTGTACACTAAGCTGCGCTTTGTGTTGACCAGAAAACACCGAATGCACGGAAGAGAAATGGCAAAGCAAAGGGTGCAGCGGTTGCCTCATTTTGGCGTGGTGGCTGGTCGTCTCCAAACATGCCAGCGAGCAGTATAATTTTGTTTTGGACATGGTAACTTTTACAAGAACAGTGCAAGGTAATTTGACTTAGATCGAGCAGATAAGGTTTGCGGACCTGCAGCAAGGGTTGAGGAAAGTGCCCAACAGCTTCCACAATTCCATTTTTGTTTTTGTGAATTCAGAAACCAGGAATTCGAACTCCGAATTGAATTCTTCGCACATCCCTAATGTGTACGTGTGTGTAGTATAGCAAAACAATATTTGAGCCCGGGGCAGGGTTCCCGAACCAAGAAACCAAAATAAAATTAAGAAATGGCTCAGCACCTCATCATCCTTGTCCCAGAGGAGTGAAAAACGGTTCGGGTCATCCCGCTTGACTCGTGGCTTGATCCAGCCCATCTTGATGGCATGCACCATTCTTGACACCTATGGAAGACACCGAGCATGTCACCAGGATGAAGAATCACTACTTTCCAGTTACACCGTCTCACGTTGTGGCTTTCAAAAACAGTGAAGAATTAAGGCACAAGACAGCTGTCCAGCTCAAACACACTCCTTAGTCAAATGTTACTGTGATTTTGCAAGCCCTAAAGGCAAGGTATGCAGAAACATAGGGCAGTATTCCCTTTTTAACTGAAAGAACATTATGCATATTAATGGCCTTAGATGCAGAGCCACTGATTGGGCACACAGAACACATGAATTCACCTTGCTAGACAGAGCAACACAATACAGGGCAAGGAGGTAGGTTGAAGTGCAGAAGGGAAAGAAAGCCAGACACAGCAGTAGTACTTTCTTTTGACAAACCAAGTTTGTCAAGAAGAAAGACACTAAGTAAAGTTGCCGCCTGGCTTGTCTATGACTGGCCTAGCCAGCTTTTAGGTCCTTTGGCAGGCTACTGGTTCAAACTTTAGACCAGCAGGTGGGCTTTTGTAGCAGTCCTCTTGTGTCATGCTACGTATCAGCAAAAACTGGTTTACATGTACGTACTGCAATGCTGCCATGATAGCTGGTACGATTCAGTGTGGCCCTGCCCTATCTCCACTGCATACAGGCCACCAAGGAAAGAAATAACAGCTGATCACTTTTATTTGCAGCTGACAGTAACAATAATAGCTAAATGACCGGCAATGAACTTTGAGCCCAATCTCACCAAAAGCATATTCTCACCATTTGCTTCTCAATCTTTGAAGGGACGAAACTTCGCTTCTGAGGAGGGTGGCTTGTGACAGGATGAATCATTTTTTCGTGCGAGAAAATGTCCTCGAATGGCTTTCGTCAAAATGGAGAAAATCCCACATGAAAAAGAAGGAGAAACAGTGAGTGCTCTCCCTATTCTGGATTTTAAAAAAAATGCACACAATAACCTCTGCAAGTCAGAAGTGCTTTTGCACTGCTAGGCGTACAAATTTATTGAAGCAGCACTTGGCTCTTCTCACAAGTCTACCAGCTGGACTGAAAGGTTTCATTATGATTCACAATGACTGCTCCCTTCCCCTTGCTACAGTAACAAACGGTGCATTTTCCCAAGCTGCAGCAGCGCGTATTGCAAGCAGGAGATAGTCTTTGTCTATAGGGAAAATTTCAACAGCAGAATACTAGCACCAAAGTAACTACAAAAGTACAAAAGGCATTATCCACTTCACTAACTTACCTCGTATGGGTCGTAAGTGGCACTGGGGTAGCGTCCTTGCTGGAGCCGTTGAATAAGGTCCACATCTTCATCAGACAGAACAACATTCTGCCCTGTGCTTTTGTCTTTCACTGTTCGCCTGCAATGGAGTGAGACAAAATAAGGTGCAAAGTTGAGCACAAGAAAAAAAAAAAAAAAGAAAAAAAAAAAAAGAATTTTGCAGCTTACAAAAGGGCACAAAACCCTTTTTTGTTTGTTTTGCACAAGGCCACCATAAACGAAATGAAGGCTGCTGAACAAACAAAGGCGGTTGGACGGTTTGTCATGAATGCTGCTGTGTCGGCCCAACTATGGCCGTATTCCCCACTGTTGGACAAGATGCATTCAAACGGTTCCGTTTATTTCCCTGTGCTGTTCATTTCGGTGACTTAAAGGGACCCTGCAACACTTGCCATCGACTACTAGTAATGTATTTCGGGATAAAGTCTATTGTCCCAGAAATCTCCTCCTGCAAGAATTATGAAAATCCGTTCACAATTAACGAAACTACGCGCGATGAGAAATCGCGCATAATCGTTCTCTCTCAACTCGACCGCGGACAGCGCGACGAAAGCTGCGCGCTCTCTCCCGGAGAGGGGGGCGGCTCGCGGCGTTCTCTTCGGCGGTCTTCGATATATCACATGCCGGGTAGTTTTCTCCTTTTCTCCACAACGCGGAGGGGCCTATTTCCGGTCTGGTGCCACAAAAAAGCAGGCATGGGTGCCTGCTCGCAAGTGCGCGCTCGGGCTGGTAGGGCGTTTTTGAAGCAATAAACGTTTGTAGTGGAGTGGTCCCGTTGAAAGGGAAGTATTGAGCTCATCACTCAAACTCTGCGCGCACTCAAAACACAAAATAAACGGCAAAACTGTGCCTACAGGTTCAGGCATAGAAGAGGTTCGTGCACAGCGATGACGATGACGGAAATGGGAGAATCTAGCCGCGAAGTTGACCAGTGACAGCCGATCGCGCAGCCATGGCCTATGTGACGTCCCTGAGGCCATGCCAGGGGTTGCATAATGAGGACAACTGAAGAGAGAGCGGTTGGTTTTTCCGCGTCTTTCCCATCGATTTGCGCGCTCACCGCTTCACGTGCACGTGTAATATTTGGCTCAGGTATTCCTGGCAGTGTAATCTAAACGTCGCGCAGGTTTACTTGCACTGCTCAAAGAGTGTTGCAGGGTCCCTTTAAGAGCCCACACAAGTGTCCTCTCCTCCACTTTTTACACACACATCAACTTATACAAATCACACAATTCTTATTTGACAAAACGGTACTTTGCTCTAAAAAAACCATGCTATGCAGCACTTGTGCTGGCTAGATATGCCTTAACAAGAGCAGGGTATTGCAAAGTAGCAAGGTGCCCAAACAGTGGCCCAAAATGTGTTTCACGATAAATTTTCTCATAGTAGCCAACAGCAAACTACAAGTTTCCACATAGCTTCCTTCACAATTACAGCAGTAAAGAATTAAACTGGCTTCCATTTATTTGGTTCAGCATCAAAAAAAATCTGCCACCTGCAAGCACAAAGCTCCTGGCTTATGTGTGTGAACAAGTGGAAAGAATAACAATAATAAAAAATCGGCAAAGATTGGGCCAGGGCTCCCACCAGTAATTCGGATCATCCATGCGGCGCAAGAACTCGTCCAACTCGTTGCCTCGAGGTGGCTTGAGAATAGGCTTGCCATCCAAGTCATAGCCAATGTGTGGATAATGTTCATACCACTCCATCGGTATATTGCCCACAGTGTTGCGCACATCCTGCAACAAGGCAGCAGTAAGCCCTCCATTCAGAAGTGCACAACCAGGCCAATAAATAAGATAAACACATCGAATATATCTACTTCCTTTTTTTAGTCACTGTGGCATCAAGCTCTCATCACACAACCGCCGTTAAATTGAACAGAAAGAATATAAACGAATGCCTACTGAGTGATTTCAGATAAAATCGAACAATGGGTGACTGGTTGACCTCTTCAATTTGCTTGAACTTTTTTATATCATGCCCTGATTATTCTAAGGATTGGATTCAACAATATTTTCTCTGGAAAAACTTTCGGAATGCGACAAGGTAGACCCCCCCCCTGCTTTCTGCCCGTGCGTCTTGGGCAACTTTAGCTATGTCTAGCTACGAAAATATGCATGAGCAGCAATTCCCAAATTGTATGCTGAATTTAAGCCTTCTGTACATTTCTCTAAAAAGTTTTGTTGGTGACAAGAATATAAATTTATGTCAAATTGGGCACAGAGCCCAATTTGTTTCGAACTTTTAGCTTGAATATTTCAAAAAGTACTGGAAAAAAAGTGCTGTGCCCCTTACAGCTAGCATCAAAAGTTTCAACACTGGATAATTTTCTTTAGCATTAATTAATGATGCCAACTTCCATTTGCATTGTGCATTTTTCAGCAACGAAGCCAAGTTTGATGGTACAACTGGTAAAGCAAATTTGTAGTTACAGTGTTAAACCTGCAACCACACATGCTGAGAATTCGTATTCATGCATTTTGTGCTTGATAAATTGTATCCCATAGAGAGAGAAAAAAAAAAAAAAAAGAGACCAAATGGCAACATCAGCCTGATTCGTTAAGAACTTCCCTGTAAAATGGCCAAAAGATTAATCTGCCCACTTTTCAAAATAAAGTAGAACCCCGATTAAGCGACTTTCTCGGGACCGTGAAAAAGCATCGTAAAATGCGGGCGTCGTAAAGTCTGAACAACAACAATAATGCCTATAAATACAGTTTCGATTCCCAGAGCAGGTTCAATTCACAGCCGCGGTGGCTGCTTTTCTGATGAAGGCGAAAAGCAAAAACGCCCGTGTGTTCGTGATTTCGGCGCACGTTAAAGATTTCCAGGTGGTCAAAATTAATCTGGAGCCCTCCACTACAGCGCACCTAATCGCCTGTGTAGTGTCGCCACATTAAACCTCATAATTAATCATACAGTTTCACGTGACAGATGTGCAAAAAAGTTCAACGTAAACTACAAACTAGTGTTTTGTAGTACTCGGAAACTCAAATCACTTAAAAATTAAATGCGAAAAGAATAATGCAGTGCGGGTGCCAATCACGCTGTATAAAAACAAACTTTGTATCACACTACACTGCACGATTCTTACGAGCCAGTGCGAAGCATGGCATGCACAATCACGACAAACACATGTGGAAGCCTAAGCCTGCCAGTGTAACCTGTTGGCAATTCACTGCTGAGTGGGAGAAATGAGCCCCTGCACACTGCCCCTGCGACCGCTGCGCAACAAGACGAGGAGAGAGGCCAGCGAAGAGAGGGAGGAAGCGACTGTGTAAAGGAGCAGGTGGCTGCTGGAGGAGAGAAACATGAAAGATGAGACAGAGAAGAAAGCTATGTCGGAGAGAACTGATTGAGCGGGCTCAAGGTCCAAGAACAGGCCTACAGTGCTTTCAATTCATAAGCCGATCAATCGTGTGCTTCGCGTGGGTGATCGGATAGTGCCGGTCAGGCATGAAATCGCAACAGATAACCAAGGTTTTTAATGCATTGTTTATACAGGGACTTCACCGGGACTTGACTTGCCCGTCGTAAAACCTGGGTTATTGTAAAAGCTGGGTTGTAAAACCTGGGGACATATAACCGGGGTTCCACTGTACTGTTTAACTGTAATTAGAATATGGTAAAAAAAAAAAAAAAAGTGGTTGATACCTCTTGCATAGAAACTAGTAAAACATGAAAGTGAAATGTGCCTTCACAGGAGCAGTTTAATGCTTATTGTGCATCGATATGAACTTGCACACCGCTATTTATATTTCGTCGGTATGCACCGTTATACACATCAACGTTAGACATTGGATTGCACGCGCCAGAGCATTGCGCAAATCCGAGTGAAACCACAGGCGCTCGTAAACCGTCCGTGCGAACGAAACTAAAAGGGTTGTCAGCGAATCGTTTGGTGAACACACACCGCTGCAGTGAAAAGGAGCGGCGGACCGTGTCACAAGCGTTACATTCGCAAGTCGGTGGCCGCACCTTACGCTGCACGTCCCCCGTACGTGTAGGCACTTGCATCGAGGCGCCAACTGTCAGCACTCAATAGCGTCATGATGCACTACTTCCCTTCGCGTCTCCTAGAGGGTAGCACCATCTGAAGGGAAGGATATAAGGCGCATTCGTCGTCCTATTTACGTGCCTGTTCATAGTGCAGTTGGGAGTGCGTTTCGTACCTTCCGTTGCGGTGAAAGAGTTTATGGCTTGAATCCCAGCACAGCCGCGACAATCGAAGCTTTTCTGGTGATGCCATTTTCGTGACGGATATGACGTCAGTGAGATCTTGGTGGACCCCGGCATAAAACACTTTCGTTTTAAAAATCTCACCAAGACAGCAGTATTTTTCTAAGATTGAAGCGAAAGAAAACTGGCAAAAAAGATTCACGTGCAGCAGCATGTCAATGCCTCACCTCTTCATCAGATGAATCAAATGCGTACTCATCCACCTTGGACCCCGAGGACTCAATTTGGGCATCTTCCTGCTTGACAGCCTCTGATGAACGCTTGCCAGGTTCAGCCTTGGGAGTTCTGCTGGCAGCCTTTTGTTTTTTCCCAAGGAGGAAGTCATCCTCGTTTCCCCCAACAAACTTCATCTTTGTGCTTTCCTCCTAATAAACAGAAGACAAAACAATTACAATTCCAGGGCTCTCCATATTCACCCTTGCAGCTCGAAGAGCCGCTAAAACACTTTTATAAACTATAAAGGCACGTCCAGTCTTAGATCATCTAAGTTGGCCGCAAATATCAAAGCCACATATTACAAGTCACACTAACAAACTTGCTCAAAGAATTTTTTCATGTTTCAGTTCTTCAAAGTCTGGGTATTTTTGGGTGCACATGCAGCCAATAGCAACTTTGCCACTATTGGCTGGCTTTATTTCTGTCACAGCAATGGAAGCATTCAACAGCCACCTTTACGAAAGTTGCAACAAAAGGAAATGCAGAGACTAAAAAAGCTACCTGTGCAGCAGGCAAAACAGTGAGCACAGTTCCGTTTGGGCTGGAGATTGCTACAGCTTTTGCAGTGCTTCCAGGCACGGGGGAAAAAAAGGAGAAAGAAACACATTCGACCTACTGCAGGGCCCCTCTAAAGGCCAGTTTCCTGAGCAGAGAATTATAAAACCTGCTGCAGTACAAACATGGAGAAGCCTCCCAATTTTTTGCTGCACTGCGTCAGTTGTATTACCAATGAAAAGGAAAAAGTGCTTTCTTGTTTTGTTTCTCTTAACTCACTTCGAAGCTGTGCCAGAACTTTTGAGGGTGTTATTGGTCACACACCAAAACGCATGCTTTCAGTTAAACAGTTATAAACTAAAGCTGTGCACTGCTAACAAGAGAGGCTTGAAATATGACCAAATCCAGCACATCCTAAAGCAATAACGCTACATTTTCAGGTGATAACTTGAAGCCTACAAGCTAAATTAAACACTGATCTCGTAACAAATAGTCACACCCGACTACATTGAATCATCCTTTATATCGAACCATTTCTGGACACACTACACTTACAATGAAATGTATAGCAAAAACTACGCTTATATCGAACAAAATATCAGCAATAACCAATATATCGAACTTGAAATGCCGCAGCAGAGCTTTCCAAAGTTGGCTTTCCCCTGGCGCAGAGGAGAAATTCCACTGGTGCACCCCTCAAAGTGGTTTAGCCCCACTTTGAGGGGTGCGAGCGGCTCTTTTCCCTCCGTCATTTCACTCTCCCTATTGTAACTACGCCATCGCACCATGTAGCGAGAGTCATGGCTTGTGCCGTGATCCTGGCCCGCATGCCGTGCTTTTTTTTGTTTGTTGTGTTCCCGTCATACGCGCTTTGTGGGCTTTTTCGGAAGTGTAGCTGTGGTGGCTAGCGCTCGTCTCACTAAATAAAGGTATATTTAGTGACTCTAGCTAGCACGAAGCGGGCAAATTTTCCTTTTGCCGTGAAGCTGGTAATCGTAAATCGAGTTGAACTTGGTGAGAATTCAGATATCCCCGTCAGGCACGAGATTCCCAAGAACACTTTGTCAAAGTAGGTTCTGCGCAGATGTTACTAAAAGAACCGCCTGAAATTGCTTCAACTCTGCCAGCTTATGCGTGTTGTTATGACTGAAATCATGAGGAGTGCAACGAAGCCACCACCAGTGTTGCCAAAGAGTGGAGTGGCTCTCGGTATTTCTGGAGGTCGTTGCCGGATCCACGGTCGGTGAGTTTGTGAATGTAGATCGTGGTGTCGCGACCACAGGAGAGTTTGGAGGACAACATTCCCGACATCGTACAGAGCGTAAGTGAGAGCGGGCACAACGAGGAAGGCAACGACGATCCTTTGCCTACAACCTCCGAAATGACTGGTGCACTCGCACTAGTCCAGTGCTTCTTCGAAAATGTGAAAGATTGCGGCTTCAGCTTCTTCAAGCCATCACACAATGTGGAGAAGTGCGTACTGTCTTGGGCAGCGAGGATGTTCAAGTAGAAGAAGATACAGGGCTATTTTGTGCAAAAGTAAGGCAGCTTCACCAATAAAGGGTTTTTTTGAAAATGCTATGTGCTTTTATGATGTCCAGTTCCTTAGCTTGCTTTTATAAAATGTCGAACTGATAGGTGTTTTTTTGCGAGTTCGATATAACCGTGTTTGACTGTATATAGTCATACATCTGTCGATGGTCTAGCTGGTTTGCTCACAGCTGCCCACCTCAGCAGGTTGACTATCACAGGCCTCCTGAAGGCACTCCTGTGGTGCCAATTTACCGTCCCTAGCATAAGGGGCACCGACTCCACTCACACCTAGCATGAGGAGGAGACGGCTCCCACTCCCACTTCCCAGGAATGTAACTCTTTAAGAATTAGAAATACACTTCATTGCTATTCCTGTAGGGTGTGCTTGTTGGTACTGCAGCTGTACTTGTTGGTACGTTTTAGTAGCTCCCGAATCAGTCCTAGGCACTGAAATTATTAGCCAAGCATGTATGACCACGCAGTGTTTGTCAGAAAGACAAAACAACACTTTGTTCCTTACAGTGCAATAATTTCTGAGCTCCGTCATTTGCTGACGCAAAATGAAAAGAGGCGGACTATAGATTGATGCTATAAGACTTTTCATACACACTTCCCAAATACCACTTAATCTCCACAATCATCATCATCAATGTCCACTGCAGGACGAAGGCCTCTCCCATTGACATCCAACCGCTCCTGCCCTGCGCTTCTCGAGTCCATTCTTTGCCCCCGAATTTCCCTATTTCATCCCTCCATCATGTTATTTGCCTTCCCCTTCTTCTAGACTGGTCTCTTGGTATCCACTCTATTGCCCTGGTGGTTCACAGGTTGTCATTTGAAGACTTAAAAGATGAGGTGAACTTGCAACTATGCAGCCTCTGTAAACATAAAAGTGGTTGTGCTGCAGTGCAATAGCTACAAACCACAGAAGAGGACTGCAAATGCCTAATGGGATGAAACGCTATTTCCTCATGAGACGTTCGGGGTGGTGCAGATGAAAACACAGACACATATGCAGATATCAAATCTTGAGCAAAGAGCCCACTAACACCTCCAACTTCATTACATGTTACAAGAGACCTTTTTCCAGCAGCGTAGCTATCTTGTGGCTGCCACTGTGGCCCTGATTTGACAGAAAAACTCTGAACATGCCCTTTCCAAGTTCAGGCAATGAAAATGCAATTGAAATGCACGCTGCAGCCCTTCTCTTCAGTAAAATATGCTGTTTAGCTAGTTGGTACATATTGCTTCAAGAAAAAGAGTGCTACGAACCACGACAGAAAAAAGCGTCCCGTCTCGTCCTTCTTCATTTTTTTCTGTCGTGGTTTGTAGTGCTCTCTTTCTTGAAGCCCTTCTCTCCTGGCACACAAACTTTCCCAACACCTCAATTACCAAATTATCTTACAGGATGGTCAGCCTTCAGCGGGCAAATAAAGCCGCTGTCTTGGCGGGGAAACAAACAGGAATACCTGACCAGATGTGTATGTTTCGATTATGTGGTGAGTTTTTTTGGTGTCGTTCTTTTAAATTCCGTCTTCCGACTGGTACAAAAGAGTGTCATCCAATCAGGTAGAACATGCACAGATTACCGGAAAAAGGTTCATTAGTCATAAAACCAAAACAATCCCCCAGCGACAACACATTATCATCATGGCGTGCTTCGACGCACTGCCCCTTCATTAAGTGGCACTGTTTATCCCTTTTGTCATGCAAACTCACATTCTCCGATTCATCGTCTGTCTGCTGTTCAACATCGTCCAGCTCCTCGACAAATTCATCTCCGGATTCATCGTCGGTTCCGTGGCCTTCGTCGTTTTCATCTTGGCTACTGATGTCCCCTTCATCAGCTTCGCTGGCGCTTTCGTCCAGCTCTGACGAATCATCTTCCTCACTCCCCAAATCCGAGTAGACACTCGAATCGGAGTCATCTTCAAGTTGCTACAAACAAGAGCAAGTAAATTTTTGATAGCCGGTAAAACTCGTGGCAATGGGACACACTACTCATTCCCACGTACCAGCAGGCGCTAGATTTCTCAGAGGCATGTACCGAAAGAAAGAGGATGGCGTACAAAGACGGGCCAGAGCAAGATGGACAAACAGCGCTGTTTGTCTACCTTACGCTCGTTGCCACATCTTTGCAGTTTTCACTCTTGTTCGCGTATGTTAAGCTGCTCACAGTAGCGCTGTTTTTCAAAGGTGAGATGCTTTTGGGAAAAAAAAAACACACACACATAACCAAAATACGCTTGAGCAAAGCCGCGGCATGCAGCGATGCGCAGACAGGCTCATTATTTCGGCAGTCACCTGAGAGTCACTTGTCGCAGCTTGACTTTTGCGTGCCTCTCCAGCCTTAGAGGCCGGCTTGGCGGGCGCTTTCGCTTTCAAACGCTTCGGAGGCATGGTTTTTCCGACAAACACCTGCTTACCGCTACCCAAAGGTGGATCATGCGCAAAAACTCGCAACCTCGTGAGCCTCCCGCTTGCAACGATCCTACGAACACGCGGGCACGCGGCACATGCATGCGCGTTCTGTCAGCAGTGCAAATAGGTAATGGCTACTAACGGCTAACGGCTAATATCAACGACACTGAACATGGTTGTCACAGTAAATTATGCAACAAGTATGCAAATAAATTATGTAATTTTATTTTGTGCGCTGTTTAATGTTAAAATATTATTCACTCATTGTCATATAGTTAATCTCATTGTAATGTACAATGTACATGGTTGCCAGCGTGCTCATCAAAAAATCAATCCAATCCGCACAGAAAACCGACGCTAGACGAAAGCAGCATATTTCTGTAAACAAAACGAAAACTGCAAAAACTTAGTTTGACGTGCGTGAAGCCGTTTGTGTTGAAGCGTCGTGTGCTCATCATGTGTGACCACACTTGACCCTTGGGTGCTGCTTCTTGGCGCTTTTAATCTGACTGAATGCTGGAAAAACGTGTGTGTACTTTCACTGGACTACGGTGTGATTTGGTTGGCGGAGCCCTGAGGAACAGGAAGACGAGTGCCGTTTGAATCTGCGCGCTGATGCCCGAGGTGATCGCCTCTTGGCTTCCGTGTTTTGCGATAGTCGGCTGTGTCTGCGTCAATAGAATATTACTCACTTGTACAGTTTGTTCCTTAGATTACGGTCAAGCTTCGCCCAGTTGCGTTCTGATTGTTTAAGCGTGCCGCACTAAATCATCTGGATGAGACCTTCCAGCCCGACGGGAACAACTTGCGGCACATCGACGGATGGGTGAGTGCCAATCAACTTCCCTTTTTCCTTAGAATTTATTTTTATGCTTTTTCATATACTGGGAAATAAGAGAAGCGAAGGTGTCCTTGTAATGTGTTTCCGTGGGGATTGTGTTGTGTAGACGACGCTTAATTGCGCGTCTGTGGGGAACAGGTCAAGCCGATCCAGCGTCACCTCAGTGGGCGGCACGCATTTATTGAATTCGCCGCTGCGCTTGCGTGCTGCGGGAAGATATGGTGTTCGAAAGACGACGACGGAACTCGGATCAATGATCGTATTGCGTGTTTGATCAAGAATAGCGTTGCTCGGCGAATGCAGGGTCCGCGCGGCTGAACGGAGATGTTTTCGGACGGCGCTCTCTGGAAGATGACTATCTACAGCTACGGGACGAAAACGTGCACCTCAAGAAGCATGCCAGGGACCAGGAGGAGAGGGCCAAAAGGTGAGACTACCATTGTTTCGACGGTGTACTGATCGTGGAGGTTGCGCGTGTGTACAGGATCGACAGGAATTTATCGGCACCTCTTCGTATTTTTTTTGCGTGTCAAATTCTTCTGGGGAGTCATATTTTCCTAGCAAAGAGACCGCCGTAATGAGACGGGCTACGGAGGCTGCTAACAAGGGTGGCCCCATCATGCATTTCTTCAGCTAGAAGTGTCAATTGATGTAGGTTATTCCAAGTTATTCTCGACATGTCATTTTAAAGGAAACTGTGAGCGCGCTACAAATGCCGTTTTTGCAGTTAGTTTATGCGAAATGAATTATGTGCGAGATTTATGCCACTTGATGAATGAAAACATATAATTACTCTTCAATGACTGCATGGTTTTGAGGCACTACGTTTTGGACAGGGTAGCAGCCTCAGTCCTGTGGCAATGTCTCGACAAGAAGACTTCTCGGACGAAGGCAAGCTTTCATGTCAAAATGGTGGCACCGGACTGAGACCTTGTCCAAAGTTTTGGGCCTTGTTTCGAGAGAGAGAGAGAGAGAACGGTGAAGCTTGGAAGATGGTGAGCAAACAGGAAACAAAACTTTGAACAAGCAGTTTGCCTCAGAGCGGTGCCAACAGTGCTGAAGCCTGGTGCCAAAAATACTTGTCGACACGTGGCTCCGGTTGAGATGTGTATCATACGTGTATGCATATATACTACATATATGTATTACACGTATCAGCTGACAAAAGTGATTCTACTTTCTGAAAGATGTACTCTCAAATTAGGGGGCATAGACCCCGTCAAGCCTGTCTGAATGGCTTTTTGTTGGTGCTCTTTATGGGGTGTCTGCCAAGTAATACTCAAAATAATGTTTTTTTTTTTCACCTGTGTGTATAATAGTAAAAGCTTCAAACATACAGAACAGTCTATTTCCTACAATTTTTTATAATTGCATTAAAAACATTTTAAAAACATCTATGGCGGTTCTGCTGTGATGCAAGATAACTTCAATCATATTTTCGCAAGTTGCAAAGACATGTGGTGCATTTTTATGAAACCATTGATCCGTAGCCAAACCAGCCAGATCAGCGGAGTGTAGAATTGCACAAAAAGGGTGTTTTTACCTAGTTTCATGCTAAAGAAAACATACAACACACAATTAGGCAGGCCATTGTAATCTTATGAGTAACGTGAATATATGCACTGCTGGATGCATTACTCGAGGTTTCATTGGAAGAGAAGGGATGTTCTTTGGGTAGGTGTCAACCTGCTAGGAATGGGATTAGGATCCATTCCCAATTAGTGACAGCAGTGTTTGTCTCCACTCTACACTAGCGTAACGAGCACCGTAAGGAAGAGAATCACGCCCCACTGAGCGACATTCGCTTTTCATTTGACCCCTCACGTGAGCGAAGGGCAGGGTTTGAGACATAGACACATGGCAAACATGGAGAACTGTCGTAGTAGCATCTCGAGCACTGGAGGGCTGTCCTGTCACAGAAGTTGCTGTCTGAAACTTTTTGCCACTTTTTCTTTGCCTGAAAAGACTATATTTATACATCTCTGAGTGCGCAATTCTGGAGAATGCATCAGAGGATGCTGGGCAACTGAATATGTCTCCGGATTACTGATTGTACGACACATACTTGAAAATCAAATTCCGAAGTCTATCATTTACACAGATTCCTTGAGTGTTGTTCGCGCACTGTCATCGCATACACCCCCCAAAAACCACATAGTTAATCTTGTATTTAACACTATCATGTCTGTGTATGCACATAAGCATCAGCTGCTCCTCTGCTGGGTCCCAGGACACGCTGGGAACGAGTTGGCAGACGAGAGGGCCGCTGCTGCTGCACTCAGGAACACTGTCGACATTACAATGATACCCTACACAGACCTCAAGCCACACATAAGACAACACCTGCGCAGAACATGGCAAACACACTGGGACGAACAGACAGACAACAAACTACATGTAATAAAGCCACACTTGGGACGGTACACAGCTGACTCACACAACAGACACACGGAAGTCGCCTTGGGTAGGCTGCGGATAGGGCACACCCATGCGACGCACTCGTATCTGCTGACGGGATCTTCTAGACCCCAGTGCAGCAGGTGCGGAGAGGCCCTATCCGTAGTGCACATACTAATCACATGCAGGGCACTTCACACAACACGACACAAACACTTCAGAGAACTCTACAGACAACATATTCCCCTACATCCATCTCTGTTTCTGGGTGATGATGCCATGTTTTCCGTTAAACGTGTGTTTGATTACTTGTCAGATGTGAATTTTTTAAACCTCATTTCCTATCACGCATAATCAAATCTGGCCCTATACACCAGCCATCACCATTGCCGTTAATTGATTTTATTGTTGTTTTGGCTTTAGTAGCCACTATTTTATTTTAGATACTTTTGTTTGGCGCTCTTTGCCCCAGCTGGCCTTGCGCCAAAAAACTCTAACCATCATCATCATCATGAATATGTCTCCGGAGGGAAAAAAAGTAAAATCTTTTAAAAGTAAAATCTAAGTAAAAGTAAAAAAGTGTAAAATCTTGTTCTACACACGTGCTCTTAGGTGATTTGAAAGCCTGTGCAGCAAGCTCACCATTTTGTTGTTTTTGGTTAAAGCTAAGTCTTTAAAATTGGAACCAATGTTTTACTATTGACATTAAGAAAAAAATGCGGCACACGTATTTCAGTACAGTAGGCTGAAATTTTCTGTATGGTTACACTTGTCAGTTAAGTTCAGGCAATGGCTTATTCATCCTTTATAACTTTCTTTAAGGCTCGCTACTCGACTGTCAAGGGTTATCAATGAAAAGATCAAACAAGGTGCAACACCTAGTGAGTTGGGTGAGTTCATTTCACTGTATAAAATTGCAGTTTTTAATGCTGCCTTTATCTTCTAAAAAATGCTTAAATGAAAATGGGCTATTGTGTGTTCATAATGTTTTTTTTTTTTTTTCTTTTTCCTGATGAATCTGTGAACTGTTATTCACGGACTTCCTTAAAGAGGTTAAATAAGCACTGTATTTTTCTCTTTGGGATGCCCGAACTTTCTAACTAATTTGTTGTTGGTTGAACTAGGGATAACCAATCAATATAATGACAAAATGAACCTGACACAATTCCTCATTGACATGCTTGAGAGGCATTCGTTGGAGCCGTGCAACTGTGCTGCAGTGACGTTGCTTGGTCACTACTAACACAACAGTGTGGGAATGAGTTGAGCTGCGTAAAATTTTAGATACTCCTGAACCTGGGGCGAGAACTGTGTCGCAAGACTTGTTAATTCAGTGCAAACTCGTTTGCTGCCAATGTTTAGCCACCATCACTTCAGATGCCCCAACTTGAAACATCTGAGAGATACAACATACTTTGCTTATGCAATATAGATAATTTTCTGAGATAATGTGAAAAAAGTTTCAGTTAAAGGAGATAAAACTTTGGTCTGTCTACTTTTATGGTAGCATGCTTTCCTTTTCAAGCTACTCTGCCCTTTTAGGAACAACGCGCCACTGAAGCAAATGAACAGTTTCAACACATTTTTTTTTGTTCTGTTTTACTAGGGCCCAGGCGTCACATGGTTGAAATGGAGCAAAAGGTGGAAGACTTGGATGACAAAGTTAGAGCTCTTGAGAAGCAAAACATGCAGCTGAAGGGCAAGGTGAGGGAAAAAAAAATGCTGACATAGGGTCTTACCTTGCTACCCTTGCTCAGATTTCTTCTTAATTATAATTCACATGTCAATTTTTTTTTTTGCGGTCATTTCTTTTTTGTGCGGGTTTGTGTAAATTGCTGCCTGGCACCACGTCAAGACAGTTGCAGTTAATGTTTTTTTAGTGCTAGCGTACAAAAGTAATTTTTTGTTGTTTTATTGAAGTGAAACAGGAAGGGCTATTATTAAGCTTCATCTGAAATTACTTGCTTCAACAGTACCTTAATTTTAATTGTTGGAATGTGTTGGGCAAATGATAGGCTTATAGCATTTTCAGCAGGAAATGTTTAAATGCTTCAAAGAGGCTGTCTACTAATTAATTAGCCCAAAAAATGCACATAGCACATTATTCAAATTGGAACTGAATGCTTTACAGCTGTATACCTGGCCATGATACTGCTCTGCGAAGTTCACAAGATGGACCAGCTTTGACTGGGTCACACCACTGATGTTCTCTGATTCCGGGCAAAAATTGGTGGTGTGCGGGCCATTCAACAGCTGCTGCACTATCAGATTGTTGAAATTTAGTTTGGAGGAATGTGGAATGCTTTACGAACATATTTTTGCCGGTAACCTTTAAAACAATGTTGCGCTGCAAAGACAGTTGATGCATGGTATTGCTGCTTTATAGTTAAACTGAACTATATCAAAATCATTTTAGTGATAACCTTAAGTGAGGTAGTAAAGATATGCTGTATTCGCCTGTAATGTTTTATCACTGCATTTCAGCTTCAGGTCAGCAGGCAGCTGATCTCTACAGCTTCCCAACTTCAAGGGCCATACAACAAAGTACAGTCTAGAGTCAACTCTGTAAGTCACTTGAGTCCTTGGGGCATCTTTGTGCCTTGTATGTGAGCTTTTTAGAGTGACATTTCTTGGGAGTGACCAAGTACACTGAAATTCAAAGTAATGCATGCATTGTAAGAAATCATGACTGCTGCATTTCTTCAACATTATTTATTGGCTGAGGTTTCGCGTGGTCAGCTGAAAGCTACCAACTCGTTGCAATGGCTTCAGTTAGAGGGGCATGCAATGCAAAAGTTCCAGTCTACCACAGTAGACAGATATGTGGACAAATCCCAGGTGGTTTTAATTGTTTCAGGGTTACTTTTCCTGTGGGTGGCATTTTGCAGTTTTTAGTGCTCGCGTCGTAGAGTCATGTAATGCAATTCCAGGTGCTTTGACTTTCAAATCATTGGCTCTAAACAGTGAAGTTTGCACGAGTTCTAGGAATTTGTTCACCAGCGTTGTTATTCATAAGTGAGGCTAAAATCACACATCATTTAAAATAATACATTACTAAAGAATAAACATTAGTGCTTGTCTATTGATGTATGTACAAGTGCAGCATTTAGGATGATCTGTTTTTGTTTGTTCACTTTAGTCCTTCTGAGTTTTTGTGCGTGTGATCAAACTGATTTTTTGTTCTATTTTAAACAGGGTCTACGCCGTCCTGTTCAAAAACCCCAGGCATTTACGAATACATCAGCAAGGGCTGCAGCTTCTCTACAAAAGTAAGTGAAGTCCCACCTGGTTTATAATGTTAACCTCGATGCATGTTTCTTTTTTCATGAAAAAAAAAAATAAAACAATGCATGTTTACACTGCTTTTTATTGCACATGTGGCAGGTTAACTTTTATTGTGTATTTTTGGTGTCAGTTAGCTTTGTACGGAGTTGTGTTGTACCTATTGTTGCGACCGGGAAAGGCCGACCTGAGCCGAGCTCCGTCGCTTCCGATATACGTGTGGTAGCGTGGTGTGATGCGAGCGGCCAGCCGCTGTTGCAGCCGTGAAGAAGTCCAGAATCCGCGGGGCCTTGAAGCCCCTTGTGTCCTTGAAGCGCATTGAGACGTGCCTCACCTGGCCGGCAACCCTGGAAGTTTGAACGAAGTGTCTGACCCGGGCTTTGTCGAGACGTGAAAACATGAGCCACCGACACGGTGGGGCTTGTTTGAAAGGCGCACGTAGTGGAGGCTTTGCCGCACAGCCGAGGAGTGATGAGACGAAGCCCAGCGACGGGCTCACTCGTAACACTGTGTACTCGGGATTACCGTCTGGTGAAAAGGTAGAGCTGTCCAGTTAGTGAAATGTCAGCTCAAGTTCAATTTAAAAGGGCCATAAGGACAAAATACAACTTTGTTCAATTTGAAATAACTGGGCAAGCAATCACTTGGTAGCAAGGTGCATTTTGTTAAGGGGTTCAGAATATGTTTAACCCCTTGAGGGTCAAATTTTTTTGCCAAATGCGACCTCCCAGGGTCGATTTTTTTATTGCTAATATAAATTCGTCGTATGAATCTATTTTGAGAAAAAATTGTCATAATTTGTTTAGGGTGATCATACAGTGACAAAAAAATCGTTTGTGTTGTTATACACACGTGGTTGATTCATGAGAAACATAAAAAAAATTCTAAGAAAGTTTCGCGGGCGCAAGACGCAAGAGAAGCACAAGAAGCGCATCAGTTTCGCGGACGCAAGAAGCGGGAATCGCCCGGAGGACGAAGCAGAAACCAGCCGCTGCTCACCCAGGCATGATATGATGCGCACGCGATAGCCGGCAAACCACTGTAGTAGAGCATAAAAAAAGAAAAGAGCAAACTGCGCGTATTTCCGCAGTGTGGCAGCGCATGCCAAGCGAGAGAAATGATCGAAAAAGGCACGTGTTTTGAACATACCAGTGATGATGTACACATGTGTCATTGACCATTTTGGAGGTGTTTACCTGAAATGGGTTAAAGGGGCCATGCAGACAAAATACAAGTTCATTTCATTTGAAAGATTTGGTGTTTTATAGTGCCCCCAGCGCTTTTCCGGCAGCAAACGATGCTTTATTCACAGAGAAGTTACCTAATCAATTTAAGTTAAAATTTTGATTCTCCCGCCAAATCGTGTGTTTCGTGACGTCTGCGATGATGTAGCTACGACAGGTCTTCAAGCGAACATTAGTGCGGTGTTTAGTCTGCAGTGGACTCCGGAACACCTTGTTTACCGTCAGTCCTCCTAGATGTTGCCACCATATTGCGTAAGACCGCTGCCCACCTTTGCTTTGTTAATGATTGTGTTTGCACCTGGCTTGTTTTTGTTACGGTAGGTAGTAATCATTTTGTGAAACATGGAGTAGTGCACTGCACGGGCCCGGGCCGGCCCGAAAGCCCGAGCCCGGCCCGGCCCGCGGGCCGGGCTCGGGCCGGGTAGCACACATTTTCTCGGGCCCGGGCCGGGCTCGGGCTTGAAAGAAAAATGTTTCGGGCCTTGCCGGCCCTAGCCGGTCCGAGCAGTGCCTGAGGCACGGCAGTGGTGTGACGCTAATTCTAAATTGTTGATAGCAAGAAGTTTTCCCATTGATATTTGAGGTTAAGTGAAAAGAAAAAAAAAGCGAAGTGCAATGTCACTATGGCGCCGTTAAAAAACATGATAAATAGACGATTCCGCTCAGAAAGCCTTCACATCAATTATAAAACAGGCAGTCTGGGCAGCATAGTGGGAGAGAGCAGGCCAGACGAGGGCACTCCAGACACACAGTACAACATGCTTTTTGAAATAAAACAAACAGAACAAAGGCGGCATAGACTTCGCACTGTCTACTGTTGCCACCTCCGTGGTAGCAAGCGGCTCCTCGGTCACGACGCGTGGCCCTGCATTCCAAGCGCCTGGGCCTCCACGAGAAGCGGGAGACTGAAGAATGGGAGTACAGCTCTTTATTTTGAGTGCACAGGTCGAATACACTGCTGTGTACAGGATGGGGGTTGGTGGAATAGGCACGAGAGAGGAGACGCGGGGAGAAGTAGTCATTCACAAAACAACACAAACACATCCCCTGAGGCTGGGAGCTGTAAAGATTCCGTCGCCGGGGTCCGCCTCACAGAAGTTCCACGAAGGGTCGTGCGGCCTGCGTCGTCGCTTTGTCTCGAACGGTTGCCAGAACCCCCCCGGTGGTGGCGGGCTGGCTCGAAGTCGTCGTCGAACAAAATAAATGGGTCAGTCACAGCGCACATGCGTGGCCGCAGCGTCGTCTGGATGCTACGGGTCCGTGGAGGGCGAAACCAAACCCTAATGAAGCGGTTCCTCCACTTCGGAAAGCAAGCTGTCACCCAAAAATGCCGAGGCAAGGCAGACAAGATTTGTTGCCATCAGCTGCTGCCTTCAAGGTCCGCACATCTCCATTCTCTTGCCGAAAGTAGAAACGCCGGACGCCCACATGTTTTCGTATGGGCGGTAGTCACAACCGTGCATAGTTTCGGAAACCAATTTTCGAAGCAGAGCCAATGTTTCGGATAAAAAGTTTTAAAACCATGATTCAAGACAGAAAAGAAAACAAACGAAGACAAAATAATGCTGCCTTCATCACTGAATGGAAAAACAGAAATGAAGTCATTACAGCGGACACGTCATCTGCTCAAATTTCAGGCGCGTTCGTGTATGGACCCGAATTGAACCCGTGGCGCAATCTCCGAGTTCCTTTAGCAACAGATAGTAAAAGCAAAATGCTGTCAAATATTCCAGCAGTAAATGTACGTAAACTTACTCTGTTGAGTCAACACTAACAAAATCCTAATTATATTACTGTGATCACAGTATTTCCCATTCATTGCTTTATGTAGTCCCTTTATGCTTACGCTTTTAGGTTAAAAACAGAAAACGTTTTCGGGCTCATGTTTATAGCCTTTTGGACTCGGGCTGATACTTAGAAAGTCTGGCGGGCACGGACTTATTTCATTTAAATTCTACCGGACTCGGGTCGGGCTCGGGCTGATATTTTAAATTTTTGTCGGGCTCGGGCCGGGCTCGGGCTCACATTTTAAAAATTTGTCGGGCTCGGGCCGGGCTCGGGCTCCCGTTTTAAAAACTTGTCGGGCCCGAGCCGGGCCCGGGCCGTGTCTCTACCGGGCCGGGTTGGGCCGGGCCTAGAAATTCCGGCCCGTGCAGTGCTCTAACATGGAGTATGCTCAACAAACGGGCACAAAAGACTTACGCCAGTCGGCGAGTGTTGTGCGAGACAACCCCAAAGCGCGCCGCAGGGCTGTGCAGCTAAAACAAGCATAGTGCGCGCAGTACCAACAGCAGTACGCACTGGTACTTCTATGTTTTCGTGTACTTTCGTAACTTCAATTGTTTACCCTGCAATTCTTACTGTTATAAAATGAATAGGAATTACACTTAAGCGAAAGTAGCTTGCATAGGCGTGCGCAGAGTTCTCGATTTGGGGGGGCAAAGTCTTATCACGGCGCCCCCCCCCCACAGCAACTCCAGACCTCTTCCCACTGAAGGCCTAACGGTCCAAACGCAGTGCAAAGAGGGATAGTTATAAAATTTTGATTTCAATACGATGGAATTGTAACACACACAAAATATTTATGAGCAGAAACTTTTATTTTCATGTGTTACATCGGCAAGGTATGGGGCAAATTTGGCGCCCCCCTTGAGATGATTAGGGGGGGCGGCCGCCCCCCCCTGCCCCCCCTGTGCGCACGCCTATGGTAGCTTGTTATGCAAGCCCTGCCTAACTTGCGGTTACTTTCGCCGGCCTCACCCAATCACATAGCTGTGCATACTACGTCATAGGTTCTAGTGTTGAAAATGAGCTAGTGAGTCACATGGCCATTCCCATTTTTACTAATCATAGAGCTTATTTGGGCAAAGTTTTCGTTAAAAGTGGTGTCAATATGAATCTAACGAGGCAATCTTTCGAATGAATCAAGCTTGTGTTTTGTACTTTAAATGTAATGTAAAGGAGTACTGACACGTAATGTTCATGTTTCATTTGTTTTCCTCTGCTATGGGTGCCCTCCAGCGCAGTAATCAGAATGGCACATTACATGGTCGAGGTCAGCGTAAATAATTATTTACCGATTCTATTATTTAGTCAGTTTTGGTTTCGACAAAACGACCACCGAGGCAGCCGCCATGACAGGGCGGCACTCTTGTAACTGTTTGCCTTGCACGCGCCCGGGCAGCATGGCGCCAGTCCCAAAACTATGACGGGATACGCAAGGCAGAGCAGCAAGTGTAAACAGCAGCCAGCGCCTTGACTATGTTACGGGAGCCGTCGTCAGCAGTTTGGAGCGAGGCTGATGCCAATGTCGGAAAAGTATCCATTCTGAGCTGTCTTGTGGGTGAAAAGATTAAAATTGATTTAAGATATTGTCACGGAGCCAAAGATGAGGCAGTCGTCTTGAAGGAAAAAGCACGTTTATTGGAGCGAACTTGTGCTCCCCTAACAACTCAAAGTATACAGAGGCGGTGAAGCGGCGGTCAACAAAGTGACGCATGCAGGCGAGCTCCGGCGATTCGAATGCCGCGGCGTCTGCTCTGCAGGCTTTTATCTTTCGGCGCAAGTGTTTCTGGAACCGTCGATTCACATCCAGAACATTGTAGATCACAGAAGATTATTCTGGGCTGGCGACGTTAGGGCGAAACAGTCTGCTTATCTGAATGTGATAGCCCGTGCGGCATAAAAATACAGAATGGAAGCCGCGCTTAGCGTGGAACGCAGATAACACAGCCGGGCTTGGCCCGGCAGTAAAAACAAACAATAAATAAACAATACATGGTTCGTGCCAATATTTTACACTGACCGGTTATCGTTGAAACTTCCTGGGAGATATCTCCCTATGCAAAAAAAAGCTTTTTACTTAGTTATTTCAGCTTTGAAATTTCGTACCAGTACTGGATTAAATATTTGCTTCTTTCTGAATGTTTTCTTTTTCTAAAAATTTGCAGGAAGGCGGTGACTTCAGAACTGCTCCATGCATCTCCATATGTTCTTACTCTTGTCAAAGAAGCAAAGGAGGAAATCGAAAAACTGTGAGTATCATCATTCATCAGGCTGAGGACCAAAGTACTCCCTTCCAAGTGCCCACAAACACTGCTGTGTTGCGCACGATGGCCTGTGCTGTTCAAATACTTTCACAGACAAAAGTGAATGCTTCTAAGGCTTCTGAGCAGCACTCTCGGTCTGGAAAAATGAGGCACTAACAGACACACCGAGGCTGCTGCTGATGATAATAATGATGATGATGATGAATGGGAACAAGTTGAATTACCTCCAGGCTTCAAATACCTGGAGGGAAATTATTGCGCTTCATGCAGGAAACAGCTACACAGCAGGCTGAATATTCCAGGGAATGCTCAAGGCTCTTCTCAGAGCAATGCAGCTAAATTTTCTCCCCCCCCCCCCTCCCCCCCTCCCACTATGCCTGTGCAGTGAAGCGCTGGTGGAATCCCAACAGGCACAGCTGGCAGACGTGGTTGAGCAGGCTCGGTTCCGAGAAGCAGAGCTTCAGACCGAGCTGTCCGAGCTCAAGGAGCAGGCAAGTCACTGAAAGGGGCCAACCATGTCGATGGATCGTTTTCGAACCACAAAGTGCACAGCTCTAAGTCCCATTACGTGCATGATACAGCGTTTGCTTTTTGATGTAATAAGAAAAAAGTAGCCTCAGATTGCCAGATATTTGCCTAAAATGTGGAAAAAAACTTTTACTAACTTTGTCTTTAGCTTTCATGCACTTCTACGCAATACTTCACTTGACCAAACTTTAAAAGACCTCAAGAAGTTTGCTCGAGTGAAAGCTCACTGAACTGAAGTGAGCCTCTGGCACCTTGTAATTATGAACCAGATTTGATGCTTCAATGAAGTGTGAGTATTCGTTGGGATTGTAAATTGGGGTTTATTTGTTAAACAAAGGAAAAATATATTTGAACATACTTCTATTTAAGTACACCAAGTTTATATTAGAAGTGCATGTAGATTTGTGCTGCTTAGAGCCTTGAATGTAATCAAATACTTCTGCCTAATGTCTTTCCTAACAGAGAACTTGTTGCTTATAATGAGAAGTGCTATGGTGTGTCTGTTGTATGCTCTCTAGGAGTTAGTCTGTTCTACAGTTTGGTTTTGTAATGCTTCTATTATTGGATTGTTTCCTTTCGGGTGTCGTGCTTTGTGTGCAGGGAGCTGGACTAGGGGAGGGGGGGAGGGTACAAAATGACAAAGGATATCTCAGAAACTGAATCACTGGCAACATTGTATTGATAGGTGAATCCGCCGATGTCTTGCAAAAATATTTACGTATTTAGGGGGTGTTTGCTAATACCCTTTTGGGGCACCTTCTGAAAAAATGAATATATTAATTATTTTGTGTAATTCCTGCAGCAAGAATTTGGTGCGCATGCAAATTACACTTGGCGTTTGTAGTTGCATAGCTGGAAGGGGTACAAGATACCTGAGTGTTTTCAGAGAGGTTGTCGCACGTCAGGGTGAACTGCTGAAATTTACATGCCACAGTTTTGGCCGGTGCTCCCAGTTTATTACTTTTTTTTAACTCTTAGTAAGCAGTTCATAAGAATATTTGAGCACTAATATGTATGAGTTGGTCATATTTTACCCTCTTCCATGTGTATTTTATGAAGGGTAAAAACTGATTATATATTTTTATCAGGAAAAAAAGTATTGAAGTTTTCCCTTATAAATTATTTTAGTAGCGTTAGGGGTAATGTATTACCAAGCTCCCAAGAAAGTGTTTTTTGACCCAGTCAAAAGCAGTGCATGTCTCAAGGGAGTACACGTGCAGGTAAAAGCTTACTGTGGGCAAATCATGGATGGAAACCAAGTCCACAAAGAAATGAAGGGAAGTTTTGGCATGGGGTTGGGTGTATTCAGGTAGGGCTGTTTAATAAAGAGTAGCTTACCTCTGTTACTGAACACAAAAGTATATAGTCAATGCGTATTGGTTCACTTATAGGGCAGAAACTTTGAGTCTTTCAAAGCATCTTGAAAGAAAGATTAGATCAGCTGCCATTTGTAATGATAGAAATAGTGCATCATGGATTAGAGAATAAAAATCCTGGCCCAAATTAACAGAAAGGTGTGCAGTTGGACAGGACATATAAACCAAAAGGACAGACAACTGGTTGGCAACACAAGTGTAACTGTCAAAGAACGAGATAAGAAGCAGAGGGAGGTAAAACACCACACGAAAAAATGAGATAGAATAAATCAGAAGTTAGAACACAAAGTTGGACCAGTTGGTATTGATTAATTTCAGAACTGCATATGAAAAACACTGCGATTACACATCACAATGCTTTCTGTGTTTCCTCTGTACCATCCCACTGTTTTTTGCAGAATAGTGCTGGAATGAAACAAAAAGATTTGGGGGCAAAGAATGGACTGAATGGACTGGTTAGGACTGGGTGGGGGTCATTTCCTGCAGTAGACATCTGCTGGATTAGCATAACCACATCTTGCAGCTCTGGCATATGCATTGTGATGGTAGCTATAACCAGCATGCGCATGCCTAGAGTCATAGTTGTGAGCCAAACATTTCATTTCACTAGCAGGGAATAATGGCTGAGAGAAATCACATGACTCGCATCTTATAGAGGGAAGCTTCAGAGTGAAATTTGAGGAATATTCACTTGGGTTACGGGAATGATCTTGGAGGTGCTTTTAATTTGTAATGAGCGAGGCTCCTGTCGTACATTGTGTTACCCCTTCTGCAACCATAGGTTTCGGGTTTTCTGTCACGAATCAATGCCTTACTATTGGGGCCAAATCCATTCCCAGGTGAATCATGGCCAAGTGCGTTACATCCAGGGCAATGTGGATTTGCTTCGTTTACGCCGAGATGCAGAACATTACGCCCTCCGAGAAGCAACTTTCAAGTCTGAATTGGAAGCCCTTGACAAGGTGACATACTTTTGGCAGGAGCATCTCAGTAAAAACTGCGTCTCTGTTTTTTCAATTATTTATGTCTAGCGACTGAAAAGGCAGTCAGTGAGTGCATTCATCTCGCCCATCGAAAGTGCAGTTGAACTGAGTGTCATTCCAAAATCATGCTCTGGTTTTTCTGAACGTATGCTTAAAATTGTTATTACCCTCCTGGCCAGTCCAGGTGGTGTTTTCTGGTGCGGAGAGTCTCTGATGCTGCATGGACAGATTCAGTGGCAGTAAAAAGGAGTGAGATGTCTTGTTGTAAATCTCTTTAAAGGGAAATGTCTTAAAAACACATGGATGCATGGTATTTGTTTCCATTGACAAAAAATATAGCATGATTTCATTTTATTTAAAAGTGATTTCAAAATCTACAGTTGTCTATTCAGTTATAGTACCAATGCCAAAACATTTCGCCTGTTTTCATCATTTCGTTAGTCAAGACACTGGATAGCATCATGTTGCCAATTTTGCAGGAAACATCTGGCATTTGTGCTGTGTTATGTGTAACAAATGTAATGCCTGGGTTAATTTTTGTTGTTATTGTTACTTACACGGTGTAGGTTGTACTGGCTTAAAGGCCATAATTGCCTCGTTTGTTGTGATCATAAAATAAAATGAAGAGGGTGGCTTTTGGCCACCTAAAATGTACAGTAATCCCTTGTTAACTCAAACTCGGGCATCTCGAAATGTCAGTCAAGTCGAAACTTTTTCTCGCCGTGCCTTTACCTCTCGTAGGGGCTACGTACTCCCCCCTCCCCCGTTATCTCGAAACGTTTTTTTGGAAGACCGCGGATATTTTGAAATGTTTACAGAGAGGACACAAGGCAAAGTCCGCCGCAGGCAGCTGATAAGCTCTTCGTTCGAATGCTTAGCTCCCACTAAGTGCCGAACGTGGTCATGAACAGCAAATTCACGCGGAGTACGCACTGTACGAGGCCGATGTCCCAGTTACCGGAATGCTGTCAGATGCCTACATTGTTGAGATAGTTGTGGAAGACGCAGCTGATCATGCAGACGACAGGGAGGGAGCCTGGAGAAGTGCCTACAATGGCAGAAACAAGAAACATGCTGAGTATGCTTCGCAACAAGGTAGAATTTAGTTGTGGCAACCAACAATTGTACGATGCATTCAGCAGCTCAAGAACGCTTTTTTTGGACCAGATGCGAGTGCAAAAGCAGTGACCATCACACAGTTCTTTCTTTTGCACTAATAAAAGTTCGCTTTTCCTGTGAATTATTTGCCTTTATTGTGCATTGGAGCTTTTGTTACCAGCGCTAGCTTTTATTTCTGTGACCTGGCCACAAATTTTCAGAATTTCTTAACTCCAAACCCTGATGATCTCGAAATTTGCAGCGGATTTTATGACTTTGAGGTAACGAGGGATTACTGTACCTTTATAAAAGGTCACTAGTATGGCACACCACCATGGCCGTCTTTTTACAAACGTAATGTAAATTTGTCTTTACTCCCAGGTGCAGCCCTGCTGTGTTATCATTGCATCAAGCTGGGAACGTGCTTAGTTGGGAGATTTATAGAATTGATGCAACTCTTATTTATGGCTGTACTGTGTAGTTCAGCTTGGGATATTTCCTGTTTCTGTGTGTTATAAACTAGATCCCAAATAGGTGTGAGTTGGCTAAAAAAAAAAAAACAGAACGTGGGCTGTACACTCTCATCTTTAGCTCGATTGAGGGTTTTTGACAATGTTACTGCATTAATGGCTCTCTATATTTTCCCTCTCACTATCATTTTAACAGCAGTTCAGCATAACAAAATTCGCTCATTTTTATTTTCTATATTTATGAGCAGTCAGGCGATCATTCATTTATTACTGCATGGCTTGCTTTAAAACATTTGTTTAGATTTTATTTTTCTTTATTGATTAAGTTTTTTCGTCTAAGTTTGCGAGTATTTCTTTCTTTGGAATTGTTCTTTGTAGCTTCCCGTGGCTGCTGCACCCAAAGCAGTGCTAGTCATGGTTTCGTTTAACAGTCAGCGAAACGAGCATAATTTTTTTTTCATTGCACCATTCAGTCATGTTCTTGCACACAATGTAGAGGTTTTCATGTGGAAAACATTTTTTTTTTCGCCAAGTTTAATTTGTGGTTGTCATTCTTGGCTTGAGCATTGGCTGGAATTACATGTTGCTTGTATTGTAAAGTTATTTCTATGTTTTGTTTGAGCATTCTGCCTTGTTCTCTCAACCTTATTGGTTAGCCTGTTTAGTTTATTATGTCTTTTTTTTTCATGTTTATATTTTAAGTGATGCACCTATTTTGTTTCAGTTATGGTAACCTCAGTGAATGCACCATGGAATTTCGGGCGTTCCCCTATGCCACACATTTGCCGCTACAGCACTTTCGCACAATGAAATACCATGCAAGCTTGCCTCCACGTGTGAGGTGCCTGTGAGCTGTGTTTGCATGCAGGTATGCATTTTTTGGGGGGCTGCTGGAAGCCACAACGGTTTCTTGACGAAACTTCATGCACATTTTATTTTTTTCTGGTTGTAGCACATAAGAGAATTGGTAGTTAGTAATGTTTTTTCCTTGTTTTTGTACCTCATTTTAGTAGAACTGATATTATTGCTTGCAACCTGTGCTACACAAAAACTTTTAATTGAATGTTGGCTACTAACTTACAAGTGTGCTATATACATAGACAGTGCGTCACTCAATAGACATTTCATTCGAAGGTCTTCAGATGGTCTTTGAAACAGCTGTGTAGCACAGGTAGGAGGGATGGCTGCAGGCAGGGATGCCTTTTGTAACCCCCCCCCCCCCCCCCCTTCCAAAAAAAAAGCACATGTTGCCTTATCTTCTATTCACAGGCAGTCCCGCACATCTAGGTATAAAATAATATAGTGGGCTTCTATTGAGACAAATTTGGTGCAGACTCATCACTCGGGCTTAATATTCAGAAAAAAATCCGATTATCAGAGATTGTCAGATTGTACGGGACCTTGTTATTGATCAAAACAAATTCTGGGATATATGTAAAAAAAGTCTTGTTTAAATGCTATAGATGCTTCAAAAACATAGGTTTGAGATTAACTCTTGATGAGACAGAGATTTTATTAGTCCCTTCTTGCTCGGTAGAATGGGAAATGGCTGTATTGCCGAGTTGCTTATTCAATGTGTGGGAAGGCTTGCTTGCCAGATTGCATTGAATGTGCACGCAACACTTTAATAGTTCTGTTGCTGGGTACAGGGATGTGATACCTAGGGAGCCATGCTTTGTCGAACATGATGAAACAGCACGAACTAACGGGATGCAACGTCCCGTTAGTTCATGCTGTGTCATCACGTTTTAACGTGCGCCAACCAGCCCACTTGCCTATTCCACGCCATGCTTGACTGTTGCCTGGCTGAGCCGTGTAGGTGGGGCTGCGAGATGGCATGTCTGGTCTGCAGGTGGTAGTTCTTTGGAGTGAGAGTGTCCTCTTGAGGGCTGGTGCCAGCAGCAGCAGCTGCTGCCTGCATATGCAGTGTGAAGAAAAATTGTCACTCACACCGGTCCCCACAAGACTCGAATTCAATCTGTGTGTAGATGGTGAGCCGATGGAAGTAGCATGAATCCTTGCAATGAACAGCAGTGGTGGGAGAGTGCTGCATAGCTCTGAACTTTGGTGCATTGAATGTGGTGAAACATCGACACTGAATGGTTTCTCAAGGCAGTTGGCACCTGGGTGCTGCAGTGAACTGGCCTTAATTTATCTGCACAATTCTATGCCTCAGTTACAGTACTCCTGAATGCGAGTCCATTGGCTATATAGTTCTGAAAAGAACAGTGCTTCTTTAACATTTTGATGGCCAGATGAGAGGAATTTGTCTGCACTGGGGAACCTTAGCAGATGTTCGATTTGTCATGGTGCAGATACAGATGGCTGCCTCTCTCAACAGGGTGCACCATTTTTCTTGTTGCAATGGGAATGAGCAAGAAAGAGGCTTGGGCCCACCCACCCGTCCACTCACTAGCGTTGTAGTGGAATCAGTTAGCAGGGAAGAAGCAGTTTTTCTGCCACGCAAATTGCCGTCTGCATTAGTTTCAGGAGTGTAGGCTGCACTCAGTGTCAGACAATCTATGTGCCTATGTGTATGCACTGGCATCACAAACAGCTGCCATGGCATTTTTATGCCCGAGTGCTGATTGCACAGTCGTAATTTATATAGTTTTGACTTGTACGTTTCATGACCGTGTCCCCTTCCCATTCTCCTAGTGCCAGCGTTTTACCTCTGTATACACCCTTCTCCGTCGTGTATGGTCTTCACAACAGACAGTTGCATGTACGCTTAAAATGCCCCTATGTGCTGCCAACTTCTTTCAAGTACAGCTATCTATTCGTCTTTGTGCCTCCAGGAATTTTACATTGGCAGCAAGCAGGCACCCGGTTGCCCCCGTTGTGTACTGAGTCGCTCTGTGCTTGCTTGCATGTGTGGGCCGTAGGTGCAGATAACTTGAAAGGAATACAGTCTATAAAACAACGTAACTGACTCTTCATTAATGTGCTATGTGTTATCTTCCAGAAAATGGAGAACATGAGTGCATCGAACAGCAGCCTTTTGGGAGAAGTAGATCAGCTGTCGTCTCAGCTGAAGGCAGAGCAAGCAAAAAACCTTCTCCTGGAGGAAAAACTGGCTGCCTGTGAAGCTATGCAAAAAGCCCTGGCAGAGGTGGGCATACCATGCATGCTGTCCACTCTGTCCCTTCTTTCAAGGTTGAGAATTTCCCCTTGCATTTTATTGGATACTGCAGGAATCATTTCTTTTTTGTCTTAACCTTCACTCATCCAGATTTAGCACGTTTCATGTGACATGTGCAACTGAGCTGTGGTCATGTGTATAGAAAAAGCTGTCAACCTTTATTGTACACACATGGGTCAAGTTTCATCTAATCGCTTAACTGTGTGAAATCGCCTAATTGTGTGAATCGCTTAACAGTGTGCAAAGGCAAAGGCATTTTTAAAGCAAATGATTAGTGGCTCTCAATGTGCATGAAACATGCCAAATCAAGTTGATCATTACAATACAAAAAATCAATAACTTCACTGTCAATACTGCTTGGGTTTATTTTTTTCCCCCAGCTTGAGGAAAGACTTGCCGACCTCCAGCAAGAAAACGGCATTTTGAAAACTGCTAATGAGCAGCTGCTCACGAGGTAAGGATCACAAGCCTAAATAATTGTGGGGCTGGCTAAGTTCATACCTGAAAGTTGTGCCAAATTTTTATTGCAGAGTATTCGGTATTACAGTCGTTGTGCAATTATTTTGCTATTGTAAACTGTTTTGATTGCTGCCCAAACTTCCCAGTCTGGTGTGTTATGTATGATTGTACGCTGTAGACCGCTTGTGACGTATGTTGCAGGAGCCGCGAAAATCTTCACTATAAGCGGTACTGCAGTATAAACAAAACAAGTGAGAGTCCAACCATATCACAACCTACTTTTCAATCGTTATTTGTTTATCATCGCTCAACTGAAGACCTCTTACAAACAGAGGTACAATCTTTGTTTCGTCTTTTTTTTTTTTTTTTCACATCATATGCTGCTGCATGGTCTTACAAACCACAAGCACGGCTTTAACTTTTTTAGTCTAGAAGAAACGACGCTGCAGCGCGAAGAAAAGCCTGGCTATGCCGGGGAGACAACAGGATAAGAACGCAAGCCTCTTTTTTTTTTTCTCTCTCTCTCTCTCTCTCGCCCCGCCTTGTGTTCATGATACTGAAGGCGGTTGCAGCATGCCGCATAATGTACAGGTAGTGGAAACCTCCATCGTCGTGCCTTTGATAGCTATCTCCAGATGTTCCAAAAGGAAAAGGGTGGCTGCTTATCTGCTCAAGGTTCTAGTCGCAGCGACTTACCGCACAGGGGAGGGAGGGTTTCGCTATCTTCAGAGGTGTGCCCATGACCAAGGGCACTTGTGGTTATCACGCATGTGCAAACAGAACACGGTGCCTTTTCTTTTCTCTTTTTTTTTTTTTTTTTTTTTTTTTGTCGTCTAAGCTGTAGGAGAGAAGGGAGTGTGCCCTGTGTCAGATGGCTGCATCCATAATTTTTATTTCTTTTTTTGCAACCCTAAAACGATTCCCCAGTTGCGCCGGTCTCGATCAGTGGACC
Organism: Haemaphysalis longicornis; assembly: GCF_048455015.1. Taxonomy (NCBI): domain Eukaryota; kingdom Metazoa; phylum Arthropoda; class Arachnida; order Ixodida; family Ixodidae; genus Haemaphysalis; species Haemaphysalis longicornis. Next base: position 349,648,226 of record NW_027526203.1, on the reverse strand, counting down.
TCTCGAAAAACCGCGCTATGAACGGTATTGTGCTTTGGGCAGCCATGTTTTAAACGGTATGCTTATGCATTGAGTTCTACTGGAGGCAAACCGGTGGTCACAAAAACCTGCGTTATAGCCGGTCCTGTACTTTAATTAAGCGGTTACGCTATAAATAATCTACAAGCGTCTGCTCTAGTATGCGAGTTCAAAAGACTATAAACAAAGAGGTACTTGAAATCATATGGTATTTATAATCTGCGAATCTGGTTAACTCTTGGGAGTCCCTTTAATAATTTTACTGACCATGGAGTTTTGAAATTGTGATACTGACTCAAAATAAGTAGGAGACAGATACAAAACATCATGGTTAAAGGGGCCATGCAGACAAGACAAAACACAAGTTTGGTTCATTCGAAAGATTGCCTTGTTAGAATCATACTGACCCCACTTTTAACGTAAACTTCGCTCAAATAAGCTACGTAATTATGAAAAAAGGGAATGGCCATGCGACCCACTCATTTCCCGCAACAGAACCTATGATGTCATATGTGCAAACGCAAATTAGCAGGGCTTATAAGCTTGCCAAATGAGCTATTTGCGCTTACATTTAGGGCGCATTCTTTTTGTAGCAGTAAGAATCGTGGGGTAAACAGTGGAAGTTACGAAAGTACTCATAAATATAGAAGTGCCGATGCGTACTGCTGTTGGTACTGCGCGTACTATGCTTGTTTTAGCTGCACAGCACTGCGGCGCTTTGGGGTTGTCTTAGACGACACTGGCCGATTGGCTAAGCGACGGTTGCCTTATGGGACCATATTTGTCGAGAGAACACCATGCTTCACGAAACGATTATTTTCTACCTCTAAAACAAGCCAGGTACAAATACGGTCAAAAACAAAGGCAGAAAACGGCCGGCCGCGGTATGGTGGTGCCATCTAGGTCGACTAAGGTTAAACAAGCCACCCCAGCATATATGACATCATTGCAGACGTCATGAAAACACACTATTTGGTTGGGGAATCAAAATTTTAACTTAAATTTATTAATTTGTCAGTGAATAAAGCATCGTTTGCTTCTGGACAAGCGCTGGGGGCACCACAAAACACGAAATCTTCTGAATAAAACAAACTTGCATTTCGTATGCATGGCCCCTTTAATGTGAATCAGCTTGCATACACTGTTTTAATGGGATATACTTTATCGTAAAAAATAAATTGCTGCTTTGATTTTCTAGGTTTAGACGTTGCTTTAACGGCAAGAAAAACTTCAGTGTTTTTTGCATCTTATATCAAAAACTACACTTTTGCCACTTTCAGTAGACATTTTTTGCCAGCCAACTACTTGCAGGGCACATAAGCTACTTCTAAATAAGCGATCAGTTCTTGTCTGTCATACTTTTTTGTGAAGGATGCACTTATTGCAGTGCCTTAATCGAAAGATTGGGTGTGCTCATTTTTTTACAGCATTGAAGGAACTGATACAGATGAAAGCCAGCGACACGAAGAGGTTGCCCTCCGGTCACAAATTGCACAGCTAGAAGCAATCATCAAGTCTGATAATGATGAGAAAGCGGTGCTTGAAAAAGAGCTGGCAGAGCGCATAGGTAAGTGAATGCAGCTTTCTACAGTGCCCTTTTCCTGAAGTTTGTGAATAATGTTGGAAAACCTGACCTGTAAGTGATGTTCTTGTAACAGCTTGATATGCACATTGCTCTTTGAACTGATAAGTACTGTGATCTATTTTTCCACTTCAGCCGAATTGTAGGACTACTAATTCTTTTTATTTTAGCTTTACAAGCACTCTTTCTCTAAAGTATGATTTTTTTTTTTTTGTGCTTACCCCAAGAATTTACTATTTCTGTGCATGTTCTGTTTGCAGAGCTTTATAGAACCCTCCAAGAAGATCATGTAAATCTTGAGCAAGCTCATTCAGAGGTAACAGCCAGGTTGGAGCGTGTTCAAATTGACCTGCAGAACCTTCAAGAGGTAAGTTCAAGCTGTCAGTCACACTCAGAATGATCTATTCTGAATGCCTAACTAGTTAATTGATAAGTACTTTTTATGGGGCAACAATGTGCTGGCTATCAATTGGGTCCGGCCAAAAAATACTCAGCAACCCTGATGCACACTGAAATATTCATTTGATTCTCCAGTTATAAACTGAGTGGTGATGAGGGGTTTACATCTTGTTTTAAGTGGTTCGAGCTATGCTCAACACAAGCTTGCATTATGTAGTGCTACAGTTCTGTGCCTTGCCCACCTTGACTGGCCGTTTTCAATGCATGGCAGGTACAGCATATTTACTTCAAATGGAGAGAAGTGAAGATTCATTACGATGAATTTTTAGTTTTGTGCTGCTAAGTAAGAAGTTATGCAGGCAGAAAAAGATCAAAGCATAGAAAGCATAAAACACGCATACAGCGCCTGTGTTCTGCACATGCATGCTTTTTTTAAATTTACACTGCGCTTCCTCGGCGACTATGGACAGAATAAAGTGTATCAGATGGGCATTAACCTAAACAAGTCAATCACCCTCCACCTTTTTGCTGACCTGGACCTGTGTTATCGATTGACTGGGCAATAAAAGTTTTTCTCTCTCTCTGATCAAACGTAAAATTTTGCTTTCCATTTTTGTAGATTTATATTGGTGGCAAGCATTGCTTGCGTAGCTGTACGTCCCTTGCTTTACACGTTGCTGTTGATACCTGAAATACCAAGATATGCAAGAACTTTCTTGAAGCTCACCGTAGACTTTTCCTACAAAGTTTATCGTCACACCTTTCATTACACGATCGCACAGCTAAAGCGAGTGCCAGCCCATTTGACTGCAAGTGTAACCCTGCCTATCGACCAAATAGTACATCACTCCAGCTAGTGTCTAGAAACCACACCCGTTGTCAGAAAGAGAAGCTTCATTGAGCCATTTCACTTCAGATATGTGGATGTTGTTTCTTATTCAAGCCAATAATTTAATTACCGCAGTTGTAATGACAAGAACCCTGGCCTTCGCACTGTTGGCCAAAGGTTTTCAGTTTAACCACGCATAACGGTTCTCATAAATTGTGCCTCATGCCATCAGCAACAACAGTTAAACAGATAAGCCACAGAAATTAATGTTCTGCTTTGCAGCCTACAGGTCTTTTAATCATTGTAGTGATTCTTCACCGTGCAAAGGATCATATGCCTAAACAAAGTCAATCCCTAATTTTCCAGCAGCACATTAGATTTTGACATCTGTTCATCATAACCTTTTGCGGCCAGTAAGTACATGTGTTAGTGGTGACAGCAAAATTTTCTTTGGACGTGTGTTCATGCATCTACTCGTGGGGATCTTGTTATCTGATTTATCACTTTTTAGCTGTACATTTGGCTGCAAAGTTCCTGTTACCCACAGTATTCTTTATTTTTATGTACAAGTGTCGCTTTTCATTTGTTGCGGTGCTGTAGCTGTTGTTGGGGGCACTTAAAGGAGCGTTGTGTTTGCTCTTGGTTGCACAGTGAGGCCTTTGATAGCTGGTTTTGTTCACACCTGTGGTTTTCCAGGAGACGCATCGCAGGAACCTGTCGATGGCAAGGGTCGTCCATCCTGAAGGTGTCGCAGACGACCAGGGCGCAGTGCTTCCAAATGGGCCTAGTAAACCTCATCCTAGCAGTCGCAAGGTTAGTGCTTGGGCTTATGCTTTTGCTGTGCATGTGAGTGCAGTATGGTGGCAATGTGCCTTGGTACTCTGCTGTCCAGAAATGCTTTGACAAGGAGGTGCAGGCTACTCTTGTTGAAAATGGCTACAAAGAGATGGCAAAGTTGAAGGAAGAGGTCATTGAGAGAGAGAAAATTCACATCAAAGAACTTCAGAATTTACTGGAAGAAAAATCGAAAAAAATTGAGGTACGTGCTCTCAAAGATCACCTGCCTTTGTAAAGAAATTGTGCAATTTCACAGTCCCGCTCACCTTTTTTTTTTTTTTCTTGGTTAAACACCTCAATTTTGTTTCTGTAGGTATTTATTATGTTAAGTGGAAAGTGCTGTATTTTACGTCATATTCCGGAATGAACACAGTGTTCCTAGGTCAGACATCTTGTGCCTAGTCCTCCAGCTTTCGATGGGCACAATCCTTTGTGACTCTTGGTGGTTTGCCATGAATATTTTTATCAAGGTGTTGCTCGGGCAGAGCGATTGCTGACACATCTTGTAAGGCAAGGTCCACCTGGTCGAAGGCAAGTGCAGGAGTATATTTTTTTGCTAATTTTGGGGTAGGGCAGCAAGAAAATTTTCAAGGCAAACCCTTAAAGCAACAAATAATGTGATTTTTCTTGTATGGAGGCTGGCCAATAAAGCCCTTAAGTAGTCTAATAGCATCTTTAGCTTACTGTAAATGTAAAACAAGTGCAACCTCTCTGCATTACATCAGTTTACATGTTTTTGGTTTAATGTGTTAGCAGTACATCTTGAATGAAATAAATGCTGCAGGTTTTGGAAAAGCATCTGGCTTCCAAGCAAGTTCAGGTTACAGAAGTTTGCGCGGTAAGTAAACATTTTGAAAACTGGAGAACCGCCTTGCTCATGCCACATGGCACTTTTAAATGATTAAAACAAAAGGAGCAGGGCTCAAACTGTGAATGAGTTGTATCCAAAAGATCATCAGTAGTAAGTGCCCCAGTGTAAGCTGTTTGTGCATTCTGTTTTCCACAGCCAAATGAAGCTGATGATGAGCACTGCCTTAGCTTAGTGCGAAAGGGACAGAGCTTCTTGGAGTTGCATCTCAACAAGGTGAGAGTCAATTTTTTTACAAAGGACAGCAGATTATAATTTTTTGTTCCATTGACTATTGAGAAGAACATAAAGTCTCGAATGCTTATACCCCTGTCACACGGCAAATCTAATGTCATTCAAACTGAATGACATTAGCTGTAAATGACATTCGGCTCGGCCGTGCGGGTCTACACAGCAGAACAAATGTCATTCGATTGTGATAGCGGTGACGATTGGCGAGCTCGCAAAACCGCAAAATTACATTTATAGCGCATCTAGAATGTTTTCACATGTAATATTTTAGAAAGAAACGTAACAAAGGAATGTTTTTTAAATAAAAACAAGAAAACCACCGATTTAGGTGACATCAGTAGACATCACAAGCTGAGACAAGTCTGCAAAAATCCGGATTAGGGTAGCGCACGCACTGGGGACGAGATTTTTTTTGTTAGTACTTGCTGGTCTTTCTTTATTAGAACAACAATACAAAAAAGAAAATATCAGTTTACTGACAGTTTTTAGAAGCAGTATTCTTTGGTTTGTTACTGATTTTTTCTGTCTAGGGACGCGCTACTGCTGTCGAGGCTACTCATTTGGCCACTAACTGAGGTCCGGGACCTCAGTTAGCCGCTAAATGTCATTCGCCTCAAATGTCATTCGGTATTTTCGTGTAGCGCCGAACCAATGACATTTAGAGCGAATGACATTTGCTGTAAATGTCATTAGATCTGCTGTGTGACAGGGGTATCAGTCTTTGTTGGCTTGAGGTGGACGTAATAGCCAGTAGTACTACGTAGTACACAAAATGAACACGCATTATTGCTGTTGCTGGGCGACTGAGTAAAAGGCACAGGAAGGCTTGGCGGTTCCGGCTTGCCTTGGAAATATGTTAATCCACCCTTCGCTGGTGCTGACACTTCATTTTTCCCCTTCTCCTCTTTCCAGATAACTTTTGTATCCCATAATGATGCATGCCGAAGTGACCCTCGTTCCCCTGTGTTTGCAACGTGGACATTTTCCGACTTTCAACCGCAGTCAACACCCATTGCCACTGGGGACTGGTAGGTTTCCAGGTGGTGGAATGCTGTGTATATATACTTACCTAGTAACAGGGGGGGGGGTAGGGATTAGCTTCCAAACTGTATTTTGGGGCAAGTGTAGTTTAAAAAAGGCTTCCAAAGCTTCCTCAACATTTTTAACAATCGAATGAGGGTATTATTTTGTAGAGTGATGTTTTTGCATAGTTTTCTGTCCTATTTTGCCTCATGGTTATGCATAGGTTTGTCCAGCGGGGCTTCCTATGACATTCTAGTTGGTTCTTGCGGGTCCTTATTCAATGGCAAGTCTTAGTTAATGCCCTTACAGGTTCTTGAATTGACCATGAGGAGTAGTTTTATTATTAATTAAACCTATTCTTCATATGGCAACACACTGAATAACGTTACCTGCTCATAATGGACAGGATGTGTTCGTTAAAATAAGCTGTGTCGTTAGTTATATTACATTTTTAAAATGTGTGCTGCTGCTGACTTCAGTAATGGGATGTACTGACTTTTTGTTTGTTCTCAGCCCTGAATTCAACTGCACTGCTCGCTATGCTGTCACTGTAGACTCAAACTTCATTCAATATCTTCAAAAGTAAGTATGCATAAAAAGGGGGGGGGGGGGGGGGGGGGGGGGGAATGCAAGTGTTGAAATTTTCAGGGATGCACAGATATCCAAAACCTTGGATATTGAGACAACTAGTTTTAAAGTATTTCGCAGCTAGAATAGTACCAGTAGAAAGATACTAAGTTCAATATTGTTTTAACAAACTAACAAACTCGGATATAGAGATTTTGTTTGAACAAACTCGGATGTAGAGAAACACCCCCTATATGAACTATGATAAATGCTGCACCACAAACACGTGCAAAAGGCAGTCTTTAACTAAGTGTCAGCTATATTGCACTTCAAGCTCTTACTACCACTGCCATAGTGTGCCTGCTGCCCCTTTGGAGCAATGGTAGGCTTCCTTGCAATGCATGTGTGCTGGCAGGGGAAGGCAACAGAGAGCCTTGGCTTCTGCTTATTCAGCTGAAGGGTTAAAAAAGGGGTCTTCCGATAAGTCTTATGTGTAGGCTTTGAGTCAGCGATGGCGCTGCATGAGTGCAGCGCTGTGTTTGTCCCCCTTTTTGTCCCAGTATTTCGTGAGCTGCTTTTTTCCAGTGTTAATGCGGACCAACTCGCTCAACTTGTCATCTTGATGCAGTACATTAGACCTAGTCAACACCTGCAAATAAGAGAGCCTATGCACCATTTTGCGGCACTGCTTTTTCATGCCAAATGATAGGTAGCCTTTGTAGTTCTTCAGCAAAAATTTCTTCTTTTGGTGTTCATGATGTAGAGTAGAATGACAAATTTGTAAAAGTTCATATTTTTGCGTCACCATGATAAATATTTCTTGATACAGAGGCGCTGACATGTGGAGAAGGCTGGAGACATTTACTATGGAGTGGTGTCACCGTTTTGTCTTGTCAGGCATGTGTCAGGCTCTTACTAGAACCTGTATTCAAAGTTAGGCATGAAATGACCGTGA